>NC_140912.1:34232051-34362051 GCF_045865225.1 Trachurus japonicus
AACTCATGCAAGAAACTTCTGAAGTTGGGTGAGGTTTTGGAGTGTTTACATTTATGTATGTGACATTTGCCATACAAAATGAATAAGTTTATAATAAAGGTGATGTCCTTTTCTTCTGACCGGAAACTTCACGAACAGAATAATAATAAACAGTGACATCATTTCCGTTTCCCGTGTGATTTTTTATTTATTTTTTATTCAAAACTTAGTTTCACATTACAAAAACAGTTTTTCATAATAAAATGCAATCTATAAAGCATATCTATATTATACGCCAGGGGGAATTTACAAGTTTACAAAAAAATGTTCAAGTTTTCACACATATTGAAAGTCTTAATCACTTTCTGGTTGCTTGAAAATTTGATGGAGGTTATGTATTGCTTGAGCTCACCGGTAAAAGAAGTTTTTCTTTTTTTTTAAATGAACTTACATTTGTGAATATGAAATTTTGCCATTAAAATAATAAGGTTGATAATAAAAGTTATGTTGGCTTTTTCCTTGTTTTTTTCAGGTCAGGGGGCCCAAACAGTAGTACATTCCTCCAAAACAAAATAAAATCACCATCAACATTGATAGCAACAAAATTACAAATATCACTCCATAGTTTTTCACATGTGAATTAAAAAACTAAACCTGACAGTTCTTGCGTTTATTCATAATCTCTTGTTCGACAACACATTCACTGTAAAACCATGAAAAAAACATCCTTTTATTGTAATTTGCGAAAATAAACACTTTCATTTTAAAATGTGTCTGAGCCTGACACCTAAATAATATTTATCTTTTCATGTTGTTGTTGTTGTTGTTTTAGCTGCTCTGCAATGATATTCTGATGTGTTATGACTACATGTTGAGTCTTGAAAGAGCAAATATTGAAAAAAAAGAAGAAAAAAACGTACAGGAAATTATGTACATATGTGTGTTAAGTTATAGGGTTTCTTCTGTAAATCATACTTATCAATAATACTAAATAGTTTAATTAAATGGCATCTTTCTGTTTAATAAGACTGAGGGCGAAAAGAAGAAATTCGTTATAAAACATGTACTTTGGTCTTTTGCTGTGTTTTGTTGTGCACGACAAGTGGATGTGGCAGTAGGCTACTAACAGTAACACAGTAAAAATACTTACTGTATATACAGCACAACAATAAAGGTAGTTTCTGTAGACAGTATCAGAGTAAAAGTACTTATTTCAAGGTATCACAGTGAATACTATAATATAGGAGCAGAGTAAAAGTTTCTATAATTACAGTATCAGAGTAAAAGTATTTAGTTAGGAGTTAGTGGAGTAAAAGTACTTCTTGTACTTGAGTGACAGGTGAAGCTCATTGTTCCTGTTTGACTCAACACCTTTACCTGTGACTGGATCACTGATGATTGACACATTGAAGCTGCTGCAGCGTTTTCTGAGTCTGTGATGTCATAGATGATGTCATGTGTGATGTCACATCCTGACAGGTTCACCTGCTGCACTTTACACTTTATTTCACTCCCACAGTCTCATCAGCTGTGGAAACAGCTACAGATCAGACTCACTGCAGAGTCTCCAGTCGAAAGTCTGGACTCTTCACAAGATCATGAAGCTGCTGCAGAGATGAAGAGCTCAGCTTGTTGTTGTTGTATCCTCCTCCTCTCAGCTGCAGGTGTCTCAGGTGGGAGGGGTTGGACTTCAGAGCTGAGACCAGAGAAGAACAGCTGATGTCTGACAAACCGCAGCTCCACAATCTGAATAACGAATAAAAGAAGAAGATGAAATGAAGATCACACACACACACACACACACACACACACACACACGCACACACACACACACACACACAGCTGCAGTGATCAGATCATTGATTATTGATCAGACTGAGTGAAACGAGCTGAAAGTGAAGAGTCATTGTCAGTGTGAGAGAAGAACAAGTGGAAACATGAGACAACAACTATTTCAAACGTCCTTCATTCATGACATCAAAGTCAATGATTCAAGTTCTGAGTGAAGATCAATCAGGTTCAGTTGTGGATCAAAGATCTAAGATCTACAACAGTAACAGTCAGTGAACTCACATCAGAGTCTCCAGTCTACAGTCTGGACTCTCCAGAAAACCACTCAGACCCTTCACTCCTGAACCATGAAGGTTGTTTCCACCCAGGTTCAGTTCTCTCAGGTGGGAGGGGTTGGACTTCAGAGCTGAGACCAGAGAAGAACAGCTGATCTCTGACAAACTGCAGCACTCCAATCTGAATAAAGAATAAAAGCAGTGAGTTGAGGACAAAGCTCCTTGTTGACACAACATGGAGCTGCCTGTGTGATTGGTTACTGAGTTTTATTAATGTTTACATCTGGCTGCTGAGTTCAACAAATCAGTTTCAGTTTATGCTACTGTGATTTAAGTAGCCTAGTTAAATACTACAGTAATCATCATAGTGTATTGGCAGGAAAGACCATTTAATCTGTATGTATCAAATATCCATTACAGTTTTTTACGATTGAATAAACACTAAAATCTAAAGTTTTGCCCAATTATCAAAACCTTACACTCAAGGAGCAAAACTTGGCCCCAGATTTGCACCACTGTAAGCACAATGAGTCCGTTCACACTTTGTGCAAAACAATACACACCGTGATTTGAAACACTAACACACACGTCTATGCATTAGACACAAAAGTATATCAAGATGTCACTTCCTTGCAATTCTAAAGCACTGACTGTCAAATGACCACACCTATGAGCCAGTTGATTGAACACTGCCATCAGGTGTGCAAACACAAGATTGCTTAATTGTAGACACACCAATCAGGTTTAAGCACTATAAAAATGCAGCAGGTGAGTTCACCAAGCTTAACCAAAATGGAAGGAAGAGGAAGAGGAAGAGGAAGAGGAAGACCTCAAGCAGGAGTAGGTGAAGCTCAAAGGAGAAGAGGTCCAACTTTAAGCAATGAAATTCACGCAACTCTTGTGGACCATGTTGTGAACCATGGATTGACGCTCTCAGCAGATTCACCGTGGCATCTGTCATAAGGGCATTCAGACTGGAAATGTGTTTACAGTTGTGCAAATCCGAGCGATGTTTTGCAAATTTACTGTGTGCTTCACCCATACTACTCTATGCACTTAGAAGCAGAATTAGCCGAAAGTGTTTAAGGTTTTCAACAGCAGAGTGTAACTGGTGCAAACAGAGTTAAGTCATATGCAACGTGTGTGTTTCATATGGTAAAAAAATATGGTTTTGATAAGTTAGTGTATAGCTTTTACAAGAGTGGTTCATTTTGCAAAGGAGTTAAGGTGTTTTGCTAATTGGGTATGTGGTTGTGCTATTCGTGTGTTGGGTTTTGCTAAACAAAACAAAACAATCAAAATTGTGTTTATTCAATCGTAAAAAACTGTAATGAATTAATCGATAATTTGCATCCCTAGTCTGTTGGTCTTGGTTAAGTACCACCTTGAAAAAAAACAATGTTTTGTTGCTTAAGCTTATGTATTCAGTCATTCAATGGTATACTAAAATCCATGTGAAAAAAAAATGCTTCTCACTGTTCTCAGGTCAAATATTTATATGCGATTAAAATGCGATGAACTGCGATTAATTAATTACAAAACCTCTAATTAATTAGATTAATTTTTTTAATCGAGTCCCGGCCCTACTATAAACATGACAGAGCCTCAGGAAAGAGGTGGAGCCAGCAGCTATTGATTATAGATCAGTTATTGTCTGATACATCACATGTGTTTCTGTAGTGGAGGTGAAACATGAAGAGAAACAGAGACTGGACTAAAAACCAGTGAGGTGCAGTCAGGGCTTTGATTTATTCACTTCATCTAAAGTTGGATTCTTTTGGACTTTCAGATAACTTTACTACAAGTTCAATGTCCCTGATGGTCTCAAGTGTGTGTCATTTTTCACTCTGGCTGTCCCAGCCATGGTTATTTTGTACAGCACATGTACATGTAATTCATTAAAAAAAATAAAAACTGTCTAACGGTGCGTTCACACCAAACGCGATGGACGCGATGAACGCCACAACTTTCCATTAAAAGTCAATGTAAATGGCGCGATGACACGCGATGGCGCGTCGGGCGGCGCGTTTCGGGCGATACGAGCGACGCGATGAAGCGATGACGCGTCCATCGCGGCCATCGCATCATCGCGTCCATCGCTTGAAGTTGAAAAATTTGAACTTTTCAAGCGACATCGCGTGACGCTGTGCCGCGAAATCCAATCAGTGTTGATATTCAACCACGTCACCGACACAGCTGCAGACACACATTTCAAAACATGGTGGAGAAGGGGGACAGCTCTCCATTCCGACACCCCTCCACTTCGACACCCCGCTGTTCCGAAATAGCCCCACTTCGAAACACCGCTACTCCGACACCCCCTCCTCCCCCCCGCAGCTGTCCAAGGTGCTGAACCGCGTGACGTTGTTTACATTCTGCTTTGTGGCTTGTCTGTGAAACGTGCGCTGCTCAGGGACTGGGCAGATCTGTCCCACTTGCTTTCTCCCCGACTCCGTTGTTGGAGATCTCCCACACAGTAATAGAAATACACTTTTTTTCTTTTTCTCCCCCCCTGCTCCGCTCGAGCACGGCTGAAGCCGGCTTGAGCTCACACGGGCGCGAGGCTGCTGCAGCCGCCGCTCGCACTGACAGCTGACTGAGGGAGATGCTTTGGTTGGGCTTAGGCAATGAAGAAAGGAGTTGGTTAAGTTTAGTAAAAAAGACCAGGTAGAGGCTAGACAGGCTAGAAGCATAATGAACGTTATATGTCATTAATATGAAGTATTTGCTTGTTTTGCAGTTAATTATGCACATGATCCGTTTGACCCCAAAAAGGAAAAAAGGATCAATGCGCACTGCGCGCTGGGGGTTTCCCCCAATAGCCTTTTCGGAGTAGCGGGGTCTTTAGAAAAAATAGAAAACCCCGCTATTACGATGAATGGAAGTCTATTGTCGGAAAGGCGGGGCTTCGGAAAGCCGGGGTGTAACCGTGGAGAAGATCACTGTGGCTGTAGTCTCGCTCACCAGACCCTCCTACAGAGAACCTGTGGCTGTGTAAAAAAAAAAAAAAACAACCCAGGGGCTGTGTGTGTTTTCCTCAGATCAATAATATACATCCATGGCCGTTTCCCGGAGCTTTATGACACGACGTCGTACTTTTACCGCGGTCGTAATAAAAAAAGATAATGCCTGCAGAGGGTCAGAGGACCTACAGCTTCCTCCTTGTGAATATTTCATATGTATTTATATTTATTATTATTTCTCAGCCATGGTTGAGGAGAGAAAGAAAATAGCGGGAGGTGGGTTGCATCATAGCGCGATGAAGCGATGAAGCGATGGTGAAAAATGTGACAAATATGTCAAGCGGCGCGATGCTCGCGTTACGGGCGATGGCATCGCTTCCATCGCGTTTGGTGTGAACGCAGGGTTAGTGTCTCTCTCTCTCTGTCACACACACACACACACACACACACACACACACCTGCAGTGATCAGATCATTGATTATTGATCAGACTGAGTGAAATGAGCTGAAAGTGAAGAGTCATTGTCAGTGTGAGAGAAGAACAAGTGGAAACATGAGACAACAACTATTTCAAACGTCCTTCATTCATGACATCAAAGTCAATGATTCAAGTTCTGAGTGAAGATCAATCAGGTTCAGTTGTGGATCAAAGATCTAAGATCTACAACAGTAACAGTCAGTGAACTGACCTCAGAGTCTCCAGTCTACAGTCTGGACTCTCCAGAAAACCACTCAGACCCTTCACTCCTGAATCCTGCAGGTTGTTGAGGCTCAGGTCCAGTTCTCTCAGGTGGGAGGGGTTGGACTTCAGAGCTGAGACCAGAGAAGAACAGCTGATCTCTGACAAACTGCAGTTCACCAATCTGAATAAAGAATAAAAGCAGTGAGTTGAGGACAAAGCTCCTTGTTGACAGCGTTCAGTGTCTCATCATCTGTTCAGAGCTGAAGAAGCTTCAGAAAGAACAAGTTTAGAAAATCAAAGTCCAACAGCTGAAGCAACAGGAAGCAGGTTAAACAGTCACATAGAGAGAAAACAGCTCATTAATATTCATGAGAAGCTGCTGCTGCTTCAACACAGACGCAGTGACTCCGCCTCTTCACCTGTCAGCTCCACCTGTGGCTCCATCCAGACAAACTCATGTTGTGCAGCCACATTGATCAGAGATTTACTGACCATGCTCAAGACAACACACATGTGAGGCTGAACTCTGTTACCATGGCAACTAACGTGTAGAAACACATGTTGAATGAAGCTCAGAGACAGAAATACCTGAAACCAGCACACACACACACACCTGCTTATTATGGGATGTTGTCTTTGAATGTTTCACTATAAACATCCCAGAGCCTCAGGAAAGAGGTGGAGCCAGCAGCTATTGATTATAGATCAGTTATTGTCTGATACATCACATGTGTTTCTGTAGTGGAGGTGAAACATGAAGAGAAACAGAGACTGGACTAAAAACCAGTGAGGTGCAGTCAGGGCTTTGATTTATTCACTTCATCTAAAGTTGGATTCTTTTGGACTTTCAGATAACTTTACTACAAGTTCAATGTGTCAGAATGTGGTGATTTTCATGGTCTAATAAAAGCCAGTAAACAGAGCTAGCTTCTGTCCAGGCAGCAGCTGCACAAACCACTCAGCCATGTGTAGTATTACAGAGCAAAGGCCCAGAGCTGCTCTGCCTCTTCTGTCAGTACGGTGTGTATGTGGCTGTTTGCACATGTGCAGTAAGTTCCCACAGAGAGTTCACATGGAGGTGAAAAGGCACAACGCTACGCTGCCTCTTAACTTAACTGCACCATGTCTGAGCTGCACTTCTGTTCACGTTGCCTTGGTGAATGGTCAACACACAGACGTGTCCCCTGGCTTTTTAGCCTCCAGCAGTTTAGCAGCTAATTCAACTGCAGTGATGCTCCACTGGAGAGGTGAACACCTTAATGAGCTTCATCTGAAGAACAACAGCAGCTTTTATCTGACGGGAGACCAACGCCTGAGCTACGGTGGCTAACAGTTAGCAAGTTTTAACCTACTCTCTCTCTGACACTTAGACACACACACACACACACACACACACACACACACACACACACACACACACACACACACACACACACACACACACACACACACACACACACACACACACAGCCCAGGTTGTGTGTCCTATCTGTTGTAAACCTTGTAATAACAGCTTGTTGTGTACAGTTAACATCCTTGTTGCTCAGGTGTGAGTGTGGATTGTGTTAAAGGTTTGTTGTGTGATGTGAGCGGTGCTCCAACATGTGATCCTGTTATTGATCTGAGTTGTGTGTTAATAACAGCTGATGTCAGGACGGCATGGATTGTGGGGAAAAGGTGTTGCACATGTTTAAGACTTGGATCTGTGTGAACCATTGTGCATGAATGTGTTTGTTGTGAGGTTGTTGTGTGATGAGCTGTCTGAGGTGCCGACCCCCCACAGCCCTGGTCTTGGTCTGTGAGCGCCTGCCTACCCTGTCCTACAGCCTCAGTGTGGATCAGTAGAATATCAGCCTCATGTCTGCAGCTCAGTATCAACACAACTTTCACATCACATTCATCTGAGCACAGAAATAAAACAGAGTCTGACCTCAGAGTCTCCAGTCTACAGTCTGGACTCTCCAGAAAACCACTCAGACCCTTCACTCCTGACATTTGAACTGAACACAGACAAAAGTCCAACAGGTCCAGTCAGTGAACTCACCTCAGAGTCTCCAGTCTACAGTTTGGACTCTCCAGTCCAGCACACAGAACCTCCACTGATGAATCACTCAGGTTGGTGGTTTCACTCAGGTCCAGTTCTGTCAGGTGGGAGGAGTTGGACTTCAGAGCTGAGGCCACGACTTCACAGTGACTCTCTGAGAGTCCAAAATGAACAAGTCTGTGAAAAGAGAAAATATTAAATGTGTCAGAATCAAATCAGATGAAAGCTGCAGTAAAAAGGTCTGTGTATTTCGCAGCCATTCGATTTGTCCTTTAAACAGAACTGTCAAAAAATGAAAGTAAGCTAGTGGTAATTTGGTTTTCCATTTCAAACAAAAAAAAAAAAACAACAATTCAGGCTGTTTTTTTGGTTTTTGGTTTTAAAACCAAAAAAACGAGGAGACCAAAATTAATTTTGAATGTTACAAAGTCTCTCTTTTCGTTTTTGATAATAATATTAACGCCGATGACAGACCGGAAGTGTCTGAACTTCAAAATAAAAGCCCAATGCATTGTCTTACAGCCATTTAAAAACTTGTTTCCCCCTCGTAAATGTTGTGTTTTAAGCATATGCATACATTTTCGCAGCTGTTTGCCGCTGATACGTGTGTGTGTTTGTTTATAAAAAACATATATACTGTATTACGATCTGCTGCAGTAAGGCCACCGCTGGGGCTGGGTGATAGACCAACTCCTACTCCCGACTCATTCCGACCCTGAGATCTCCAACCCCGGGCATATTTGGCAGCTGGCAGCGGCCCCTTTATGGTTCTTTTCTACTCTTTTCAGCCACATATCCAGTCCCAGACCTCGGTTAGTCAGGGATTTCATCGGGCTCCCAGGACTTCCTCCCCGGCACAGGGCACTTTGTCGGCCGTACTCCAGGGATTTTTGTCCTGATCGTGTCCAGTTGGTCTGGATTTATTTTTGCATTTGGTGTGCACGTAATGGAAGAGTAATGACAGCTCCTCGCCGGTGAAACACAATAAACTGCACGGCTTCTTGCATATTTGTTTCATGACATGGCTGGTGGAGCCTATATACACAGCCGTATACAGACATGTGGAGCAGGCGGCAAATTGATATGAAAGCTGGTTCAGGACATCTTCGTCCATGGACATGATCCTTTCCCCTCTGAAGCCGCCCAACAGTGGGCTGTTAAGTTAAAGGGCAACTTCGGTTTTTTTTCAACCTGGGCCCTGTTTTCATATGTGTTTCTGTATATGTGAGTGATGGATAATACTTTTATTGAGGTGGCTCCAGTATTGAGCCGGGCAGGCAGCCTGCAGCCCAGCTAACGCTCTTCAACCGGGCAAGTGGCTCCCGTCAAAGTTCGCCCTATAAACGGGCATTTTTTTCAAACTGACAAGCTCAGATAGTTACAATGAGTGTCCGACAACATACTAGAAAGGAGAAATGAACCTAATAGTCTCTGCCTTTAGCTGGAGGTCGCTGTTTGCTGTGATCTGTGTCCAAATCTCACCACGCCAGAAATCTCGTTCTGAAATCTTGCGATAACTCGCGGCAAAACACCGGTGGGGAATACTGTTACCTGACTGAGGTGAAGAGAGACGACCAGAGAATTTACAAATTGTAACAATAAAATGTTGGGCTGCTCTTAGAGCAGCTTTCACAGAGCTTTCACAAGTTAGGGCTAACAGTTAGCTGTGCTAAATGGATGCTAACACTCCTGTGGATGCACTGCGCCGTTGCCGTGCCGACCACAGGGTCTGCTGTGACCACTTTGACCGGGATGACTACTGCCAGTCAGAAGAAGAAGAAGAGACGTGCTAAAGGTAGATCATGATCACGTGTGTTAGCTGGGCTGCAGGCTGCCTGCCCGGCTCAATACTGGAGCCACCTCAATAAAAGTATTATCCATCACTCACATATACAGAAACACATATGAAAACAGGGCCCAGGTTGAAAAAAACCGAAGTTGCCCTTTAACTTAACAGCCCACTGTTGGGCGGCTTCAGAGGGGAAAGGATCATGTCCATGGACGAAGATGTCCTGAACCAGCTTTCATATCAATTTGCCGCCTGCTCCACATGTCTGTATACCGCTGTGTATATAGGCTCCACCAGCCATGTCATGAAACAAATATGCAAGAAGCCGTGCAGTTTATTGTGTTTCACCGCCGGCGAGGAGCTGTCATTACGCGAGACTATTACGCACAGCGCAGAGGTGATTCCACTAGTGGGGGGGGGGTCCTCTTGCCCCTCCCATAGAAATTTGCAGCAGTGACAGAACATGTAACTTATAAAAGAAGCCGCACCAAATGCAAAATAAATCTGAATCCAGCACTCGTAAAAGTAGGGAGAGGGATGGTCCAGACCAACTGGACACGATCAGGACAAAAATCCCTGGAGTACGGCCGACAAAGTGCCCTGTGCCGGGGAGGAAGTCCTGGGAGCCCGATGAAATCCCTGACTAACCGAGGTCTGGGACTGGATATGTGGCTGACGCCCAGTCTCTCCACTCCTCTCCCACACTTCAGCACCTGTGTTGGCTCGCACCACCGGCCGTTTTTTTTTTTTTTTTTTTTGATTGAATGAATGAAGTAGGCCTATAACTAATAATAATGCAACGTAACTAAATACGCGTATGAGTAATCAGAGAACAGTAGGCTGTTTACGCTACTTTTTAGTCATTTAAAACGAGGAGCGAGCCGAGCCGAGCCGACACTGTGCAGCCCAGGACAGGTGCTGAAGTGCGGATGAGAGGAGTGGACAGACCGGGCAGGAGCAACCAGCCCAGAGGCGTCCCGTCGGTCCTCGGCCGACTTTAATGTCACAAGACACCCACTATATTTGCATAGAATATTTTTTGGCAACCAGAAAAACAATGTTTGACCCGGCGTTTATTTGGGATGGGCGTTTAATATAAAAAATATTTTGCTACACCCGGCGGTTAATTGGGACCGGCGGCAATTTGGGACTCGGCCATTATTTGAAGTTTTACGGTATATGCTTAAAGCAGAAGTAAGTGATATATTTGTGTTAATATAAGTCTTAAATAGTTATATCTTCCGACAGCAATCACTTCTATAGAGTGTTTGGTCTGAAACACGGGTCTGTCAGTCACTCTGCTCTGCTCTGAGCCCAGGAGAAAACTTTTCTCGTATCCTACAGTTTTTATCCAATGAGGAGAGAGAACGGCATGCAGGGCTGTGTGTGCAGCCAAGGGACGCCGTGAATGTGGCGACGTAGGGACGAGGACTGTTATGGTGCGTTCAAGGAAACTCGTAACTCGTGTTTTTCCGACCGTGAAGTCATACCAGTTCGATCTGGTACGAGTTCACCGGTCAGAAGTTACGAGTGGCAGTTATAGTGACTTTCACAGGTAAAACAGGTCGGAAAAACACGAGTGGGTTGCCTGGAACGCTACAAAGTCGTAAGTTGTGACTTGAAACTGTAATTTACGGTTTCAAAAGCCTGCCTGGAACGCAGCATTAACCAAAACGACCGGATCGCTTACTTCTGCTTTAATGTTTGGGTGCAATAAAGTCACTGTTAACAAAATCAACATCTAATCTGTCCCTTCAAAATAAAGTTAGTAACGTGTCTGTTTGGAGCAGCTGCTGACACCTGTGCAGCTGCAGTGACGGTTTCCTCATCACTAAACCTGAGCCACCATCTGATCTTCCCTCCCTCGTTCACGTCGTGACGACTGGACAAAGTCTTTTGGACATATAGGTATTGTATATTCTGTGTTTTTCCTCTCTTTAACCGTCTCGTTTCAGTTTTTGCTGGTCAACCTGCATCTGGTGCACACCAGCTGTTTCTCTCGCGCTTATTGCTCACTCGCTCACTCTCGATCCGCATAAATGAGCCTATAAATAAAAAGGAAAAAACACAGACGCGCAAATTGAAATGACCTATAGTGTCTAACAATTCAATGACCACAGCTGATCACCAGCTTGTCTGGCCCCACCTGTCACGTCTCTATGAGCACAACTATGGGCTTCTTTTTTTTTTGAATTAATAAAAAATTAATGCTCGTGAGTCCGGCCGGATCGGGTCCAGGCTCCAACACTGGTTGGACCTGCGGCGACGTGTCTAATTTAATGACCAGTGAGTTGACAAGTCTTCGTGGTTGCTGCTCTGTGCAGTGTCCCGTCTTGTCCTTGACCCAATATTTTACCCTTCAGCTCCGCGGATCACGTCTCTAAAAATGTATGATCTTTGTGAGTGCGTGCAAACTTCCGGGTCACGTAAACCCGACAAATTAGGCTAAATATTAAAATCAAATTCAGTCCTGTGGCCCGTTTTTCCATTTCATATTTTTGTTCGAAGCCTAAAATTGAAATATGAAAAACCAGACATTTTTTCGTTTTTTGTGTTCGATTAAAAAACGAAAAAACAAAATAATCTGTCACTTTATGATTTTGATATCTAATTGAAAATCGAATGGCCGCAAAGTACACGATTTCGGTCTCTTCGTTTTTTTTTTTTTTTTTTTAAGTACTTTATTTATTCATTTTCAAAACATCCAGGTACATAACAACCCAAACAATTACCACTTCTTTCCCACCCCCCTCCCCCAAAGTAGGTTAGGGAGAAAAAGATAGAAAAAAGACAGATAAAAGGAAAAAAAAGAAGAAAGAAAAAAAAAAAAAAAAAAGGGTGAAAGTTGTACTCTACGGTATTACAGTTTCTATGGCCATCCATGACTGTATACAATTATATACATTTGTGTAAATTATGGACAAATAAATACTCAAACATAATCAAGAAATCAAGGTGTCATGAGGGTCCTCTCAGCTGTGTGATGTGATCAAGAAATGGTTGCCATATTTGATGGAATCTGTCTGATTTTCCTAATAACTCAAATCGAATTTTTTCATATATAAAATATTTGAGAACTCAGTGAGCCAGGCTTCAAAACATGGGGATGTTTCTTTGTTCCAGACTTTAAGAATAATTTTCTTTGCAACAACCATTCCATACTGTATTGATAAGGCTTTCCAGCGACTAAGAGTATCAAGCTGGTGAGACCAGCCAAAGATACCTGTCTCTGGGTCTGGCGTGAGATCATATCCGTAAACCTCAGAGTAGAAATGGAAAACATCATGCCAAAATCTACCAAGTTTGTTACAAAACCAGAACATATGTGCCAGTGTACCATCAGTCTGTTTACATTTTACACATAATGGTGAAGTGGATGCATAGAATGAATGCAGTTTAACACGTGAATAATGGAGTCTATGTATAACCTTATACTGTATTAGCTGATGTCTTGAATTAACTGAACATGTATGTATGCTATGAAGACATTTACGCCATGCATCTTCTGAAATGGTGGTACCTATATCCTTCTCCCAGGACTCTCTCAGATATTGCGTACTTGGAGCAGTTTGAACTGCAAACACATTTACAAACATGGACACCAGCTTTTTGGTCTCAGGTTTCTTTGTTATAAGAGAGTAGATTTCATCTGGCGAGTTATAGGTTTCAAAGTTTGAGATGTTTGCTCTAGTATAGTTCCTGATTTGCAAGTATCTGAAAAAGTGAGATGCTTGTAAATCAAATTTTCTTTTAAGTTGGTCAAATAAGGCAAAAACATTGTCAATATATAAATCTTTCAGAGTAACCAGACCTTTCCCTCTCCAGGAAGAGAAAACAGAATCTGACTGAGAGGGGTGAAATGCATGATTGTGACAAATGGGGGCAAAAATAGAAGTGTTAGTTAAATTAAATGTTTTTTTAATCTGGTACCACACCTTTAATGAATGTTCTACTATAATCCCAATCCCTTTAAATGGTCCAGGCCTTCTCTTTGCTGTATTGAGTAGTGCTGGGAGGGAGGTACCAGTGACGTCCTGTTCTATGGCAAGCCATGATGGTGTAGTAGCATTAAGTTCTGTCGGATAAGCTTGCTGCCAATACACAAGTGCTCGTGCATTAGCTGCCCAATAATAATGTTGAAAATAAAGGGAGTGTCAGTCCACCCAGTTCCTTTGGCTTACAGAGGTGCTTCTTACTTATTCGATGTGGTTTGTATCCCCAAACGAAAGGCATAGTGATTGAGTCCAATGTTTTAAAAAAATTTTTAGACAGAAAGATGGGTACATTCTGAAATATGTATAGGAATCTAGGTAAGGTCACCATTTTTATAGCATTAATTCTGCCGATCATTGACATGGGCAGTGTTCGCCAAAGTTCAATATCAGTTTTAAGTTTATCAATCAGAGCCTTGTAGTTCAGTGTATAGAGCTGATCAAATTGTTTGGGGATTGTAGTGCCAAGATATTTAACATGGGTGGTCCCCTTTACGGGTAGATTTCTGAGAAAGTTGGGATTTAAGTCCTCACTCAGAGGCATAAATTCACATTTCTGCCAGTTTACAGTATATCCTGATAGCTTACCAAAGGTTTTAATTTGATCCAATAAAGCTGGAAAAGATTTTTCAGGCTGCGACAAGAACAGGATCACGTCATCAGCGTACAACGCTATATAATGATCTAATTTACCCAGATGTATAGGGATAATTTTTGGATTACATCTAATACTTATTGCAAGGGGCTCAATACACAAAGCAAACAACAGAGGGCTTAGGGGGCAACCCTGTCTAACACCACGGTGCAGGTTGAAAGGGTGAGATCTGTCTGAGTTGGTAAGGATTGATGCAGTTGGATACGCATAAAGCATCTCTACCCATGAGCTAAAACTTTCACCCAGGCCAAATTCTCTGATTGTTAAAAGCATGTATTTCCAATCTTCCAATCCAACCTGATCAAATGCCTTGTGCGCGTCAAGTGTAAGTATTGCAGATTTTGACTTGTTTTGTTTGCTATATACAATATTCAGTAATCTACGGACATTAAAAAAAGAAAATCTCCTGGGAATAAACCCCACGTGGTCTGGGTGTATAATAGTTGCAACATGTTTATTCAATCTATTAGCTAGGATTTTGGAAAAGACTTTGAGGTCACTCCCGAGAAGAGCAATAGGCCGATAAGACGATGGATCAGTCTGATCTTTACCTTTTTTCAATATTAAAGAGATGTTTGACGTATATAATGAGTCTGGTAGTTTTTTATTCCTTATCGATCCTTTAAACATTCTCAATAATAGAGGGGCCACATCATCAATAAATGCTTTATAAAAGTCAATGCCCAGGCCATCAGGACCAGGTGACTTTCCACTCGGAAAATCCTTTATAGCCGTGATAACCTCCTGTAAAGTAATTTCCGCATTGAGTTCATTTTGTGCATCACAGTCTATTTTAGGAAGCGAAAGGGAGCACAAGAATTGAAGAGTATCCCCTTCTGTTGCGGAGGTTTGGGATTTATATAAATTTTCATAAAAGTCCCTGAAGCACTTATTAATTTCAACAGGGTCTGTAACAATAGAGCTCGTCTGACTTTTAATTTCGTGAATAGCCCTGCTAGCTTGTGCTCCTCGTAGCTGGCGTGAAAGAAGAGGGCCAGGTTTATCTCCCAATTCAAAATGTTTGTGCCTCACTTTCAACAACAAAGTATTAATTTGTTGAGAGAGAATACAGTTATATTCATGCTTTAACTTAACGATTTCCTTCAATAAAGGTGAGGATGGAGCCTCTCTATACTGTTTTTCAAGGAGGGTAAGCTGTGGATCTATAACTGATAATCTCTGTCTCCTCTGTTTTTTTTGTGCAGTTTCATAGGATATGACAAAACCTCTTATCACAACCTTAAAGGCCTCCCACAGTGTTGAATCTGAAACATCACCTGTATCATTAAAAGCTAAATAGTCCTTTATCGAAAGCGAGCATTTTTCCAAAAATATTTTGTCATTAAGAAGACTTGGATTGAATCGCCAATTATAGTGTGGTTTTTTCCATCCGAAGTCCATGCCTACAGAAACTGGGCTGTGGTCTGAAATTAAGATATTGTGATATTTAGATGACTTAATAAATGCTGTCAACTTAGAATCAATTAAGAAGTAATCAATCCTTGTGTATGTATTGTGAACTTGTGAGAAAAAGGAATATTCTTTCCCTGTGGGATTGTGAATCCTCCAGATATCAAGCAGATTAAGCGACTTCATTAGATTATTCAGCATATTTGTGGAGTTCGAAGGATTAACTGGGCGAAGTGAGGACCTGTCTAAAATGGTGTCTAAGACGCAGTTGAAATCACCACCTGCAATCAAGTTGGTTGTTGCTAGGTCAGGTATCAGCCGGAAAACACCTCGAAAAAACCCAGGGTTGTCAAAGTTTTGTGCATATGAGTTAAGGAGGGTAACGTGAACAGACAAAATTTTGCCAGTCACAATTATGAAACGACCACACCACGTGCCTTGGCTGAAAAGGTTGACTGAAATATTTGTCCTATCCAGCTACACCTAAGTTTTGAGGCCTCTGTGTGTCTAATATGTGTCTCTTGCAGAAATAAGATATCAGCATTCAAATCACGTAAATGAGAAAATACCTTGGCTCTCTTTGATGGGTTGTTTAAACCTCTGACATTCCAAGAAGTTAGATTAACAATGTTATTCCTATGATCATTCGTTGGGCCACTCATGACACCGCTACCACATGAAAAAGGAAGATGCCATTGTATTCAAACAAAAAAAATGAGTACAACGTGAACCAAACTGATAGAACATACCCTTCGAACTCCCTACTTTGCCCCCCCCCCCCAAAAAAAAGGGTAATATAAACCCCACATGGCAGCGGAGCTGCTGAGAAAGGAGCCTGTACATGCGGTAAAGCACCTAACAAAGCAAACTAACATTATCCCCCATGTCAACTCCTTACCACTCTCCTGTAAGTGAATTATAAACCCTCCTTATAAATCAGGTAATATGCATTTTGAAAACTATTTTCAAAAAAAAAAAAAATTAAGAACAAGAGACAAGAGTAACAAATGTAAGTAACAAAGCAAATTTTAAAGACTGCCTTTTCCTTTTTTTTTTTTTTTTTTTCCTCAAAAGCGCATAATGTCTTTGTAAGATATGAGCCAATCATAGTAGAACTGATAGCAATAACCAAAAGTGACCTTACACATACGTCATAATGTTAAGGCAAACTATGTGAACGTAAAGTCTGAGTCTGAGTAGTGCAATTATTGCAAAAACACGTTGGCTTTTGCCTCACTGTTCATTTTGTCCATCCATAGTGAGAATATCCACACCTGTGCAGGTAAGCCTGGCTCTTGATCCAGTCGCACTGGCGGCATCCGGTCACTCGGCGTTGTCAGCTGCTGAAGGCTGCATGTGTCTGTCAGCGTAGGTGGCTGCCTCTTTTGCTGATTCAAATATCTTGGTTTGACCAGCATGAGCAAAAATCAGGCGTGCAGGAAACAGGAACCCATGGCGGATACCGGCCTCCTTAAGTTTCAGTCGAACTGCATCAAACTCCTTGCGGTCCTTCATCACTTCTGCTGTGAGGTCTGGAAAGATGCTGATGCGCTGCCCCTCGTAGTTTAGCGGATCATCGTTGCGAGCCACTCAGATTATCTTCTCTTTCACGGTGTCGTGATGTATCCTGGCGATCATAATGCGTGGTCGGTTGCTTGGAGCGCCGATGCGGTGGGCACGGTCCACTTTAATCCCCTGGGGGAAATGCGCGGCTCCGAGGAGTTTAGGCAGCAAGTCAGACACAAACGTAGTTGGGGAGCCTCTCTCAATTTTCTCTGGCAGACCCACAATTTTAATATTTTGTCTCCTCGAGCGGCCCTCTAGATCGTTCACTTTAGCTTTCAGTAGTTTGTTTTGTGCACACAGGTCATCGTGGCTTTTTTCCAGGTCGGCCAGGCGTCCATCAAACTCACCGTGCCAGGTTTATAATGCGGGAGGTGTTGGAGGCGACGGCAGTTTTAAGCCCAGCGAGAGTTGTCTCCAAGTTGTCAAACCTCGCGTTCATCGAGTTTTCCATCCGTCTAATGGCCCCCAGGATGGGCGACAGAGAGGGCTCCTCGTCTAGTGCATCTGTTATAGCATGCACAGGGCTGGTGGAGCCAGGTGAGCTAGCGTTAGCATTAGCAGGCTCGATCGATGGATTGTCTTCAGTCTCTGAGAGAGACTCTGGTGTTTTTGGAGTCGGTTTCCTGGTTTTTAACCATTCTTCGAGATGTTAGAAACGGATTTCACCGTCAAAAAGTGCAGAAAAGGAGAGTTAAATACTTATATCAAGTTGTAGTGGAGGAGCTGATGGAAAACACAACCTACTACATCGCTGGCTCTCTAGCGCCCCCCTTCGTTTTTTGGTTTTAAAACCAAAAACCAAAACCAAAAAACCAGCCTGAATTTTAGTTTTTTTGTTTTTTTGTTTGAAACGGAAAACCAAATTACCAGCTTACTTTCGTTTTTGACAGTTCTGTTTGAAGTAAAAATCGAATAGCCCCCAAGTACATGGACCTAAAAACACAGTTGATGCATCTGATGACAGGACGTGATGATGTGATAAACATCTGAGCTTCAGCTGATCTTCTCTGAGTTTGACAGGAAACATTGATCCTCATCACTCTCACAGGATGGATGGGACGTTGAAGCAAAGCTTGCTCACTCTATATTATCACTTACGTAAAGTCGAAATAAAAATAATGAGGAAAACAGAAAAACTCTGTTTATGTGAACTACTGATCTAAACTATGGATCAATAATTATATTAATCATGTCTGGACTCACCGAGCCTTCCTGCAGTTCCTCACAGCTGGGATCAGTCTCAGTCGTCCTGATCTGATGTGTTGTACTTGTTCAGGTCGAACTCGTCCAGAACCTGCTCTGACATCTGCAACATGTAGGCCAGAGCTGAACACTGGATATCAGAGAGTTTCTCCTTTGATCTGTTCTCTGACTTGAGGAACCGTTGGATCTGCTGATGAACTGACTGGTCCTTCATCTCCGTCAGACAGTGGAAGATGTTGATGCTTCTGTCAGGAGAGATTTTATAACTCTCCATCTCCTTCAGGTTGCTGATGGTACTCTGGATGGTTTCTGGACTGTTGTCTGTCTGACCCAGCAGACCTCCTAACAGCCTCTGGTTGGACTCCAGAGAGAGGCCATGAAGGAAGCGAACAAACAGGTCCAGGTGGCCATTTCTACTGTTCAGGGATTTCTCCAAGACTCTCTGCAGGAAGTCATCCAGGGTTAAATCTATACCATTATCAGAAAATTGTCCACCTTCTTCTTCTTCTTCTTCTTCTGATTCTGAATCTGAATCTGAATCTGAATCTAAATCTGAAGACAAGTCACTGTTATGTTCCTTGACTTGTTCTCCCAGGAACTTCTCTAGGACCTGTGTGTTCCTGTTGCTGAAACAGTGGAACATGTAGACTGCAGCCAGAAACTCCTGAACACTCAGATGAACAAAGCAGTAGACTGTTTTCTGGAAGATCACACTCTCTCTTTTGAAGATCTCAGTACAGAGTCCTGAGTTCACCAAGGCCTCTGTGACATCCAGACCACACTGCTCCAGGTCTTCTTGGTAGAACATGATGTTTCCTTCCTCCAGCTGTTCAAACGCCAGCCTCCCCAGCTTCAGAAGAACTTCCCTGTCGGCCTCCGTCAGCTCCTGTGGACTCGTCTCATGTCCTTCACCGTACTTGTTCTTCTTCCTCTTTGTCTGGACCAGCAGGAAGTGTGAGAACAGGTCAGTCGTGGTCTTGGGCAGCTCTCCTCTCTGGTCTGTGGTCAACATGTGCTCCAGAACTGTAGCACTGATCCAGCAGAAGACTGGGACTTGACACATGATGTGGAGGGTCCTGGACGTCTTGATGTGTGAGATGATTCCTCTGGACAGATCTTCATCACTGGACCTCCTCCTGAAGTACTCCTCCATCTGGGCGTCAGTGAAGCCTCGGACCTCTGTTACCCTGTCAACACATGTAGGAGGGATCTGATTGGCTGCTGCAGGTCTGGAGGTGATCCAGACCAGAGCCGAGGGAAGCAGATTCCCCTGGATGAGGTTTGTCAGCAGCACGTTGACTGATGACGTCTGTGTGACATCAGACACAACCTCCCTGTTGTTGAAGTCCAGTGACAGTCGGCTTTCATCCAGGCCGTCAAAGATGAAGAGAAGTTTACAGACAGCCAGCTGCTCTGCTGTGACCTTCTGTAATGTTGGATGGAAAACATGGAGCAGCCTGAGAAGACTCAACCGCTGATCTCTGATCAGGTTCAGCTCCCTGAACGAAAGCAGAACCAGCAGACTGACATCTTGGTTCTCCAAGCCCTCGGCCCAGTCCAGAGTGAACTTCTGCACCGAGAAGGTTTTTCCAACGCCAGCGACGCCGTTGGTCAGAACCACTCTGATGGGTCTCTGTTGGACAGGTGAGACCGTAGAAACGTCCTCTCTCTGTTGGACAGGTGAGACCGTAGAGATGTCCTCTCTCTGTTGGACAGGTAAGTCTTTAAAGATGTCGTTGCACTTGATTGGAGTGTCATGGAGGGTCTTCTTCTTGGACGTTGTCTCCAGCTGTCTCACCTCATGTTGGGTATTAACCTCTTCACTCTGTCCCTCTGTGATGTAGAGCTCAGTGTAGATCCTGTTGAGGAGGGTTACACTTCCTGTTCCACTTCCTGTTCCCTCAGTTCCTTCAGTCACTCGTTCACATCTGCTCCTCAGACTGATCTTATGTTGATCTAAAACCTCCTGCAGACCACGATCTGCTGAGAGAGAAGAGACAGAGTCAGACTGAAGACAGAGAGTCTGACAATCTGATCAGATTATTTTCATCAGCTGCAGAAAAACTACAGACAACAAAGAGAAGGTTTGAATCATCATCTTAAATGTCAGTGCTGTGTGATGGAACAATGACTCTGGAGAAAACAACAGGTCCTGGTTTCACAGATGATCACATCAGACAGATGTTCAGTCTCACTTTGTATACAGCTGCTCTGATTGGTTGTCTGCAGCTCACCTCTGGTTCTGGGTCTTTTTCCACACTGGGGACAGGAGGGGGGTCCTGAAGAACCAGACTGGTCCCAGTCTGAGGTGAAGCACTGTCTGCAGAACCGGTGTCCACAGCTGGTGGAGACTGGATCCTTCAGGACGTCCTGACAGAGACCACAGCAGGACAGCTGCTGGTCCACAGAGACACCACTCCTCTTCCTCCTGTCAAGACATTTCTGGATCAACAACATGTCACAGCTCCACATCTGAGCTCTGATTGGTTAACCACTTTAAAGGGGGCGGGGCTTCAGTAAGCAAAGGAGCAGAGAGAGAGAAAGTAGAGGAAGTGTAGAGAGACATTTTCTGGTAATGTCACTTTGATCAATGTCAAGTTGTCATAATAAAGTCATCCCAAACAAATTTTATGTCAAGTAATCATGACAAAGACATTTCCAGGTAATGCCACTTGGATTAATGGCAAGTTGTCATAATCAAGACATCCCAAACAATGTCAAGTTGTCATTACAAAAACCGAATGACACTTAATGACAGCAGTCATAAACGTTTATAACATTGACATAATGTTATAAACACGTTCGTGACTGTGTTATGACAGTGTCATGTCACTCTTATGACGATACTTCAAGAAAAGTGTTACCGTTCTGTCTCTACAGGAAGTGACCTCTACTGCAACACTTCACTCAGTTCACAGCTTGGTAACATGTCTCCTACTTTGTCTCTTGTGGTCCAGGTTCACGACTGAGGTCTGGAGGAAGTCCAATGGACCGGTCACTCCTCACAGACCAGCAAGTGGGTCCAGATCCAGACTTGAAGTCAATAAGTTCATCTTTGGACCAGTCACTCCTCATGGACAGACAGATGGATCCTAGAGACTCTGCTCTCAGTCTGTTGTTCTGACCTCTGCAAACACAAACATGTTTATATTCACATCACATTGATCACTGATCAGTTCTCTGATCACAGATGCATTGTGGGAAGCCTCCAGTGTCGTCAGCGTCCAGCACCACACACTGTAGTGAAGGATGGAAGCAACACAGCAGCATCATAGACCACAGTGTGGAGTCAGTCAGTCATTAACTGTGTCCAGTGTCCAGCTGCTGAACATCTGTCTCACCGAGTTAAACATTTTGGTAAATTGGCCCATTGTCATAATCCCTATAGTCATAGCAGTAGGTTTGTTACCTTTAATTGTCGGTGCAAGCTATTTTTAGAACGGCAGAGCAGAGCCGTGAGCTGCTCAGAGCTACGCTATCGAGGCTCATTATGGGATTTCTTGGTTTCCCTCATCAAACTCATCAAATACACAATCCAACAACTCCACAACACTCTGGTGGACAAGTTGTGACCTGCACATTCACCACGCTATGAGATAATAACACAACGTTACCACACAGAGTTGTTTTAGAGGGAAATACAGAGACTGCTTGATGAAAAACTGTCCCTGAAGGCAATCAGCGGTTTTGAATGAATTTCCCTCTACAACAACTCTGTGTGGTAACGTTGTGTTATTATCTCATAGCGTGGTGAATGTGCAGGTCACAACTTGTCCACCAGAGTGTTGTGGAGTTGTTGGATTGTGTATTTGATGAGTTTGATGAGGGAAACCAAGTTTTAGTTTTAGTTTAGTTTTTATTATGGACTATTCTTCCTGGAGTCCAGACACTCATATATGACAATCAAAACATAATACAATAACTGCATTAAACCAAGAAATCCCATTAGCCTCCATAGCGTAGCTCTGAGCAGCTCACGGCTCTGCTCCGCCGTTCTAAAGATAGCTTGCACCGACAAATAGAGGTAACGAACCTACTGCTATGACTATAGGGATTATGGCAATGGGCCAATTTGCCAAGATGTTGAAAAATCCCTTTAAATTGCTAATTTGGCAATGAAGTACACACAGGTCTGTATCCGATCTCTTAGAGCGCTTTCACGCGGCTAGTTTGATTATTTAGTCTGCACCAGACAGTAAAATTGTTACATTGTAGCTACATACTGCTGAGTGGTGTGTGTTCACACATGCAAACGAACAATAAGCGCCAATTTGGACTTTCACAATGGAGACACTGTAGGGTTAGGGTTAGAACACTGTACAATTAGCGTGATACAGCTCATAGATGTTCCGTTCATTAGCGGCCCTCTCTCTCTCTCTCGCTCTCTCTCTCTCTCTGTGTGTGCGTGTGTGCGCACGGTGCGACCGCATGCGAGAGAGACGGCAGGTGGAGGGGCAGACTGGCAGAGATGATAGATGTTGAAACTCGGTTTCTTTTTTTCCGTGAGAGACTGTTGCGGGCCCAAACACACCCCACTTTTCAATGAAAATGCACCGGTAGGGGGGACCGTACCAGATGTTGGCATTTGGTGCGGAATCAAGCGGACTTGCGATTGATTCTTTCACACAGACGAAAACAAACCTAACTAAGAGCTTTTGGTTTGAATGGACTGTTTAGTGCGCACCAACTGCTGTTGGTGTGAAAGCACCCTTACTGTGATTCTGGAGGTCGAGGTCCAGACTTGAAGTCAATAAGTTCATCTTTGGACCAGTTACTCCTCATGGACAGACAGATGGATCCTGGAGACTCTGCTCTCAGTCTGTGGTTCTGACCTCTGCAAACACAAACATGTTTTTATTCACATCACATTGATCAGTGGACACACACACATTTCCTCTTCTGTGACGTCACACACACTTCAGGTTTCTATCTGGTCTCTTACTGTGAGTCTGGAGGTTCATGTTTGGACCGGTCACTCTCCAGAGACTTTGATCTGTCCTCCTGTTCCTCCACATTAACACTCATCTTCAGGACTTCAGTCAGTCTGAGAGGGAAACCAGTAACACACACACACACACACACACACACACACACACACACACACACACACACACACACACACACACAGAATCAAGACACACCCAAATCCACCGAGGACAAACTATAATCACGTCCTTGTTTGATCCAGTCGTTGACCTCCACCACTCATAGTACCCAAGATGGCGGCTGTGTTGACGTGTTGACAAGCCTGAATGCGGCATCTACGTGTATGTATCTATGACTTTGACATTAAATCCATGTTCATCCAGTCACCGTGACCTTTGACCTTTGATGTTTGTTCTGAGTCTGAAGAAGTTGTGTCGAGGTGAATCTGAGACAATGTGCTGACGTATGTACGGACTACGTCTGACTCTTCTTCCTTCCACAGTCCACACAGACACACTGACTCTCACACTCTGACACAACAACAACAACAACAATAATGACAAAAATAATAATAATAAATAATAATAATATATGTAATAATATTGTTGTGTTGACACTCACTCGTCTCAGACTTCAGTTTCTCTCCTTCTGCTCCGTTCACTCTAAAATGGCGTCTGAACATTTTTACTTTCACTTCCTCCTCAGCAGTTACAGGAAATCACACAAGTTCATGGCGACAGAGGGAGGGGAAGTCTCTTTCTACAGTAGAGTGGCGCCACCTGCTGGGTAACTCCTGGTATTACACCTGTATGGACAGGTGAACTCTGACACCATGAATAAACAGTGAGCTGAGATCCAGCTGTGGTAGAAGAGCTGCTGAGAGATTTAAAGACACTCCACTACAAGTTACAGCGCAGTCTGTTCTCTGTCTTATTCATCACACATGTTGTCATCAACTAATTTGTGTCTCAGTGTTGTAACTTAACTCGCCCCGGTCTGGCAACACGACCATATATGGAAAACACAACCACAACTAAATGTAAGTCCACACAGAAACCAGGAGGATACAAGGAGAATCATGATGAACTCCTTTTAGAAATGCACTCATTGACATAATGTGTTCCCTAGCCCCTTACCCTAACCTTAACCATTACTCTTAACCTAATTTAAACCTAATTATAACCTAAAGTCTTAACCCTCAAACAGCCCTTGGAAAAAGTGAGGACCGGCCAAAATGTCCTCATTCACAAAAATGTCCTCACTCTGTTGGTTAAAAACTCTCGATGGTCCCCACAACGTAGTAAATACAAGAACACACACACACACACACACACAAACACACACACACACACACACACACACACACACACACACACACACACACACACACACACACACACACACACACACACACACACACACACACACACACACATCTTACAGGTGTTTTTCTGTGGGGAACAGAAGCTGATTGTGCTGAGTTCATCTCTGACTCTGGGATTAGAAAGAATAAATGATCATGTGTAACAAGTGGGCGTGTCACTGGTGGCCAATCACATTATCAGCATTATTTTCATCTCTCTCTCTGATTGGTTCAGGACGGCTACTTGCTACAGTGGACCTGATGTGTTCAGAGGAGGAGGAGGAAGAGGAGGAGGAGGAGGAGGAAGAGGAGGAGGAGGAGGAGGAGGAGGAGGAAGAGGAGGAGGAGGAGGAGTTTCTAATCTTGAGTAAAGCTTGACAGTGATTTTAAACTGGACCAACAGATCAACTCTGTCGTCAAAACCAGTTTTTGAGTCCTGGTTCTGGTTCTGGTTCTGGTCCTGGTCCTGGTCCTGGTCCTGGTTTTGGTTTTGGTCCTGGTTCTGGTCCTGGTCCTGGTCCTGGTTCAGGTCCTGGTCCTGGTTCTGGTTCTGGTTCTGGTCCTGGTCCTGGTCCTGGTTCTAGTCCTGGTCCTGGTTCTGGTTCTGGTCCTGGTCCTGGTCCTGGTTCTGGTTCTGGTCCTGGTCTTGGTCTTGGTCTTGGTCCTGGTCCTGGTCCTGGTCCTGGTCCTGGTCCTGGTTCTGGTCCTGGTTCTGGTTCTGGTCCTGGTCCTGGTCCTGGTCCTGGTTCTGGTCCTGGTCCTGGTCCTGGTCCTGGTCCTGGTCTCCGTGGTCACCTCCCTCATAGGTGAAGCCGCAGCAGCAACGAGCATCAGGCTGAGCAGCAGAAACAGGATGGAAGGTCTGGGGTCGACTGATGCCTCATTCATGTTCAGGGGTTCAGTCGCCACTCTGCTAAAGGTGCAGTTCACGTATTACAGAACGGTCTCTGACCTGGAGGAGTTTTGCTGCGTTCAAAACAACTCGGAGGTCGGGATTCCCAACTCGGAAATGTCCGACTTCCGACATCATTGCGTTCACGCTGCAGGAACTCGGAAGAAAAGAAACATGGATACCTGAAGGAAGTTTGGCGTATTATTGTGGCTCATCGCTGAATACGAGAAATAAATGCAGCAGTAAATGATGTTTATTTTGGAGGAGAGGAGACGCCGCAGATGAGTGCACATATAATGTTACAGCCTCGATAACAGTTTAACGTTATTTCCAGACCGCAATTTCACACCATACAACAATCACAGCTTAATATAAAAGTATTTCATACAGGCTACTGCAATAATACACAAACATATGCATTAAAACCTCAACAAATAACTTAAAATGTCTAAATTCTAACCGTTTAAGACGAGGGCCGCCATGTTTTGATGTTGTCGTGACGTCAAGTTGGAAAGTCGGAGCTCTGATATGATACCCGAGTTCCCGACCTGTAATTTCCGAGTTCGACGCCGTTCAATTCATTTTTTACAACTTGGATCTATTTTTTTTCCGACTTCCGAGTTGTCTTGAACGCAGCATTAGTGTGTGTGTGTGTGTGTGTGTGTGTGTGTGTGTGTGTGTGTGTGTGTGTGTGTGTGTGGTGTTTTATGTTGTGTAGTCGACCAGTCTCTGCTCCTCAGTCTCTGAAACACTGAATGTTTGTTCATGTTGCTGCTGTTGATCTGTATGTGGCTGATTTGATGCTTCTGCTTTTATGGAGGTGAAGTATTTGATGAATTAAAGGGAAAGTTAAAGGTCAAAGGTCTCTCTTCTCTCCTCCCCCTCTCGCTTCCTCCCTCCTCCCTTCTCTCTCTCTCTCTCTCTCACCCCTTCCCTCCTCCCCTCTCTCTCCTTTCTCTTTCTCTTCCTCCCTCCCTCTAAGTCTCTCTCTTTCTCCCCCTCTCTCTACGCTCTCTTTCTCCCCCTTCTCTCTCTCTCCTCCCCCTACTTCCTCTATCCTCTCCCTCTTTCTCTCTGCCCCCTCCCTAAGTCTCTCCCTCTTTCTCTTTGCCCTTCCTCCCTCCCCCTCTCTTCTCTCTCCCCCTCTATCTTCCTCCCTCCCTCCAAGTCTATCCCTGTCTCCCTCTCTCTCTCTATCCTCTTCCTCTCTCTCTCCTCTCCTCCCCCTCCCTCACTCTCTCTATCCTCTTTCTCTCTGCCCTTCTTTCCCTCCCTCCCGCTCTCTTCTCTCCCCCTCTATCTTCCTCCCTCCCTCTAGGTCTCTCCCTGTCTCCCCCCTCTCTCTTCCCCCCTTCTCTCTCTCTCTCTCCTCACCCCTCTTCCTCTCTCTCCTCCCTCCCTCTCTCTCTCCCTCCTCTTCCTCTCTGCCCCCTCTAAGTCTCTCTCTCTCTCCTCCCCCTCTTCCTCTCTCTATCCTCTCCTTCTTTCTCTCTGCCTCCATCCCTCTGTCTCTCCTTTTCTCCCCTCCCACTTCCCCTCCCTTTCTCCCCCCTCCTCTTTCTCCCCCCTCCTCTCTCTCCTCCCCCTCTTCCTCTTCCTCTCTCTTCTCTCTCCTTCCTTTACTGTAGTGAAGTTGTATTTTGATGATGTTTTATTGTCCAATCACGTCCCATCGTTTGTAGCTCATTAACAGCGTCACATGTAAACGACACTAATAACCATTAAACATTAATTATCTAGATCTAATAACTCTGAGACCAGATTGACACAGTGAAGTCAGTGATGTGTAAAAAGCTGCTGTAACTCTGATCGACCACCAGGTGTCGCTGTGTTCACATGTCTGAAGCTTCGTCAGGTTTTGTGAATGAGTTTGTGTCCTGGTTTAATGACTCATGACTCTTCAGGCTGCGTTCAAAGAAACCGGTTTTTCTCAGACTCCAGTGAAGTGGATCTTCTCCTCCGTCTGTTTCAGTGCACGTTGGTGACGGTGAGGACGACTCACGTCACGTTCAGGTGAGTCAGGAGATCTGACGCTGCTCGTCTCCTGACGTCGGATCAGACCGAGGCTTCATGTGTGTGTGTGTGTGTGTGTGTGTTCTTGTTCTTACTACGTTGTGAGGACCGGAGAGAGTTTTTCACCAGAGTGACGACATTTTTGAGAAGTGAGGACTTTTTTTTTGGCCTCACAAAGACAGCAATACAAGAGTGTGTGTTTCTAGTTCTGGTTCTTTCTGGTTCAGGTTTAGTTCTCTGTCCTGATCTTCAGACTGTAGATGTTCCCTCTCCTCCCTCGCCGACACCGACAGGACAGAAAAAAAAAAAAAAAGTCTTTATATCCATGTTAAGTTCTGAAGTTGTTAAAAAGATTTGATGTGGTGAAAGTGAAAAAAAGAGAGAAATGAACTATTACATGTTTTATTTTAACTTTTCTACTGATACTGATGTGGTTGGTGTAGAAGAGTGATGATGTTGTGCTATGAAGGGAGTTGTCCTCAGGGTGGCAGCAGAGGCTGGTTAGACTGGTTGACCTCTTGACCTGTCTGCATGTCGGCCATATTGAAACGTGTTCCAGGAAACAAACCTACAACGAAGCTCCTGAGTCCGTTTTTCTAGAATATCGTAATGTAACGATTCTTACAGTTCAGTCTCCTCCTCCTCCTCCTCCTCCTCCTCCTCCTCCTGCTCCTCATCCTACTCCTCAATGTCCTCCTCCTCCTCCTGCTCCTCCTCCTCTTCTTCCTCCTCCTCCTCCTCCTGCGCTTCCTCTTCACCCTCCTCTTCCTCCTTCTCCTCCTCCTCCTCCTCTTCTTCCTGCTCCTCCTCCTCCTCCCTCTCCTCCTCCTGCTCCTCCTCCTCTTCTTCTTCCTCTTCCACCTCCTCCTCCTGCTCCTCCTCCTCCTCCTCCTCCTCCTCATCCTCCTCCTGCTCCTCCTCCTACTCCTCAATGTCCTCCTCCTCCTCCTGCTCCTCCTCCTCTTCTTCCTCCTCCTCCTCCTCCTGCGCTTCCTCTTCACCCTCCTCTTCCTCCTTCTCCTCCTCCTCCTCCTCTTCTTCCTGCTCCTCCTCCTCCTCCCTCTCCTCCTCCTGCTCCTCCTCCTCTTCTTCTTCCTCTTCCTCCTCCTCCTCCTTCTCCTCCTCCTCTTCTTCTTCCTCTTCCTCCTCATCCTCCTGCTCCTTCTCCTCCTCTTCCTCCTCCTGCTCCTCCTCCTCCTCTTCCCCCTCCTCCTTCTCCTCCTCCTCCTCTTCCTGCTCCTCCTCCTCTTTCTCTCTCTCCTCCTCCTCCTCCTCTTCCTCCTCCTGCTCCTCCTCCTCCTCTTCCTCCTCCTCCACCTCTTCCTCCTCCTTTTCCTCCTCCTGCTCCTCCTCCTCCTCCTCTTCCTCCTCCTCTTCCTCCTCCTCCACCTCTTCCTCCTCCTCGTCCTCTTCCTCCTCTTCCTCCTCGTCCTCCTCCTCCTCCTCCTCTTGCTCCTCCTCCTCCTCTTCCTGCTCCTTTTCCTCCTCCTTCTCCTCCTCTTCCTGCTCCTTTTCCTCCTCCTTCTCCACCTCTTCCTCCTCCTTTTCCTCCTCCTGCTCCTCTTCCTCCTCTTCCTGCTCCTCCTCTTCCTCCTCCTCCTCCTCTTGCTCTTCCTCTTCCTCCTCTTCCTCCTGCTCCTCCTCCCCCTCCTCCTCCTCCTCCTCTTCTTCCTCATGTCAGAAGTGAATGTCTTATAAATAAAATACAACCACACGACTGCACACATGCCTTAGAGATATAATGTATGAACATGTTTCAGGTGTTAAAATACACTTTTAAATGCAACATGGTGGTTAAAATAATGTAAAGTTAAGTTTTTACACGTCTGTGAACGAGGAAGAGAAAGGTTCCGACCGGAAACTTCTTCTTTTTTTTTTTTTTCCCTATGAGCTTTATTGAAAACATTGTACATACAAAGGGATGTACAGAGAACAGGGTTGTACATACAATCAAACATGAAACATCAGACAGGTGCTCCAATATGTATCAATAAACATAAATAATAAATACATCAAAATAAAATCAGGTTGTTTTAAGCAATATTAGAAAACATAAAATCATGAAAAAAATAACATATGGTATGGTAGCCTATAGATGAAAAGGAAAAAAAAGGGAAATAGAATGTGTAAGCTTTATTCTACTTCTTTATTCTTTGAAAAATCTCTCATAAATATCTATGGATGTGATGCTTTGTTTAGTGTCAATTAGTGTAAGGGATTTCATGTACTCTTTGAACTCAAGCAAGAAACTTCTGAAGTTGGGTGAGGTTTTGGAGTGTTTACATTTATGTATGTGAAATTTGCCATACAAAATGAATAAGTTTATAATAAAGGTGATGTCCTTTTCTTCCGACCGGAAACTTCATGAACAGAATAATAATAAACAGTGACATCATTTCCGTTTCATGTGTGATTTTTATTTATTTTTTCAAAGCTTTGTTTCACATTACAAAAACAGTTTTTCATAATAAAATGCAGTCTATAAAGCATATCTATATTATACGCCAGGGGGAATTTACAAGTTTACAAAAAAATGTTCAAGTTTTCACATATATTGAAAGTCTTAATCACTTTCTGGCTGCTTGAAAATTTGATGGAGGTTATGTATTGCTTGAGCTCACCGCTAAGAGCAGTAAAGGAAGGTTTTTTTTTAATGAACTTACATTTGTTTATATGAAATTTTGCCATTAAAATAATAAGGTTGATAATAAAAGTTATGTTGGCTTTTTCCTTGTTTTTTTTCAGGTCAGGGAGCCCAAACAGTAGTACATTCCTCCAAAACAAAATAAAATCACCATCAACATTGATAGCAACAAAATTACAAATATCACTCCATAGTTTTTCACGTGTGATTAAAAAACTAAACCTGACAGTTCTGGCATTTATTCATAATCTCTTGTTCGACAACACATTCACTGTAAAACCATGAAAAAAACATCCTTTCATTGTAATTTGCGAAAATAAACACTTTCATTTTGAAATGTAACTGAGCCTGACACCTAAATAATATTTATCTTTTCATGTTGTGGTTGTGGTTGTTTTAGCTGCTCTGCAATGATATTCTGATGTGTTATGACTACATGTTGAGTCTTGAAAGAGCAAATATTGAAAAGAAAATGAAAAAAACGTACAGGAAATTATGTGTGTTAAGTTATAAAATAAAGGCTAGGGTTTCTTTTGTAAATCATACTTATCAATAATACTAAATAGTTTAATTAAATGGCATCTTTCTGTTTAATAAGACTGAGGGCGAAAAGAAGAAATTTGTTATAAAACATGTATTTTGGTCTTTTGCTGTGTTTTGTTGTGCACGGCAAGTGGATGTGGCAGTAGGCTACTAACAGTAACACAGTAAAAATACTTACAATAAAAGTAGTTTCTGTAGACAGTATCAGAGTAAAAGTACTTCTTTCAAGGTATCACAGTGAATACTATAATATAGGAGCAGAGTAAAAGTTTCTATAATTACAGTATCACAGTAAAAGTATTTAGTTAGGAGTTAGTGGAGTAAAAGTACTTCCTGTACTTGAGTGACAGGTGAAGCTCATTGTTCCTGTTTGACTCAACACCTTTACCTGTGACTGGATCACTGATGATTGACACATTGAAGCTGCTGCAGCGTTTTCTGAGTCTGTGATGTCATAGATGATGTCATACGTGATGATGTCACATCCGGACAGGTTCACCTGCTGCACTTTACACTTTATTTCACTCCCACAGTCTCATCAGCTGTGGAAACAGCTACAGATCAGACTCACTGCAGAGTCTCCAGTCGAAAGTCTGGACTCTTCACAAGATCACGAAGCTGCTGCACAGATGAAGAGCTCAGGATGTTGTCGTAGGTCCAGTTGTCTCCTCCTTTCAGCTCCAGTTCTCTCAGGTGGGAGGGGTTGGACTTCAGAGCTGAGACCAGAGAAGAACAGCTGATGTCTGACAAACTGCAGTTCCACAATCTGAATAAAGAATAAAAGAAGACAATGAAACGAAGATCATCACCCCCACACGCACGCACGCACGTACTCTCTCTCACACACACACACACACACACACACAGCTGCAGTGATCAGATCATTGATTATTGATCAGACTGAGTGAAATGAGCTGAAAGTGAAGAGTCATTGTCAGTGTGAGAGAAGAACAAGTGGAAACATGAGACAACAACTATTTCAAACGTCCTTCATTCATGACATCAAAGTCAATGATTCAAGTTCTGAGTGAAGATCAATCAGGTTCAGTTGTGGATCAAAGATCTAAGATCTACAACAGTAACAGTCAGTGAACTGACCTCAGAGTCTCCAGTCTACAGTCTGGACTCTCCAGAAAACCACTCAGATGCTTCACTCCTGAATCCTGCAGGTCGTTGGAGTTCAGGTCCAGGTGTCTCAGGTGGGAGGGGTTGGACTTCAGAGCTGAGACCAGAGAAGAACAGCTGATCTCTGACAACCTGCAGAACCTCAATCTGAATAAAGAATAAAAGCAGTGAGTTGAGGACAAAGCTCCTTGTTGACAGCGTTCAGTGTCTCATCATCTGTTCAGAGCTGAAGAAGCTTCAGAAAGAACAAGTTTAGAAAATCAAAGTCCAACAGCTGAAGCAACAGGAAGCAGGTTAAACAGTCACATAGAGAGAAAACAGCTCATTAATATTCATGAGAAGCTGCTGCTGCTTCAACACAGACGCAGTGACTCCGCCTCTTCACCTGTCAGCTCCACCTGTGGCTCCATCCAGACAAACTCATGTTGTGCAGCCACATTGATCAGAGATTTACTGACCATGCTCAAGACAACACACATGTGAGGCTCAACTCTGTTACCATGACAACTAACGTGTAGAAACACAGGTGGAATGAAGCTCAGAGACAGAAAAACCTGAAACACACCTGCTTATTATGGGATGTTGGCTTTGACTGTAAACATCACAGAGCCTCAGGAAAGAGGTGGAGCCAGCAGCTATTGATTATAGATCAGTTATTGTCTGATACATCACATGTGTTTCTGTAGTGGAGGTGAAACATGAAGAGAAACAGAGACTGGACTAAAAACCAGTGAGGTGCAGTCAGGGCTTTGATTTATTCACTTCATCTAAAGTTGGATTCTTTTGGACTTTCAGATAACTTTACTACAAGTTCAATGTGTCAGAATGTGGTGATTTTCATGGTCTAATAAAAGCCAGTAAACAGAGCTAGCTTCTGTCCAGGCAGCAGCTGCACAAACCACTCAGCCATGTGTAGTATTACAGAGCAAAGGCCCAGAGCTGCTCTGCCTCTTCTGTCAGTACGGTGTGTATGTGGCTGTTTGCACATGTGCAGTAAGTTCCCACAGAGAGTTCACATGGAGGTGAAGAGGCACAACGCTACGCTGCCTCTTAACTTAACTGCACCATGTCTGAGCTGCACTTCTGTTCACGTTGCCTTGGTGAATGGTCAACACACAGACGTGTCCCCTGGCTTTTTAGCCTCCAGCAGTTTAGCAGCTAATTCAACTGCAGTGATGCTCCACTGGAGAGGTGAACACCTCAAAGGGCCCATGTTATGCAAAATCCACTTTCTACAGGTTTTGTAGTGGTCCTATGTGTTCCCGTGGCCTTTCTATGACGCCTGGAGGTGAAAAAAGTCTCTTCACTCCCTTAATTGATTTCTACACTTTTTTGAGATCGTGACTCCACCTCCCGGTACTTCCTTATACTCCCCCTGGGCCAGTCTGGAAAAACGTGAGCTCCGCCCGCTGACACTTTTCTGGAACAGCGACCCCCCCCCCCATCCACACACACACACACACGCTCTCTCTCTCTCCCTCCCGTCCGTCATTTGACATGAAGATGCGGTAGATACGGGAGGAGCGGTCGGTACCGCAGCGGCCAGATGATCGATTTGAATCATTGACTGAAAAACAGCCGCATGTCATTAAAATGAAATCGCGGATCAGAGAATATTGGAATGATACCGCTTCTCATCAGCGCAGCGGTCCGACTCCTCATCACGGAATGAGAGACATCTGAACGAGGAAGTCTCCTCTCCTGGCGCAAAACCACCTCAATATTCTCATCAGTCCATACAACAGTGCACCGTTTGTGCTGCTCCTCAGTTTCACTTGTTTTTTTTTATTTGACAGTTTCACACAGAACTTTCTGATGGTGGTAGGAGTCTCTCCATGTTTCTCCTTCTGCCACAGTAAAAAAGAAAGAAGGAACATTTAGCTACATTTTTTCAGACAAGATGCCAGTCTCAGAATTTTTTTTTTTTTTTTTCGGAAATCAAAGCCCGACCCCTGTCCCAATGTCAACACTGGCACATGTACCTGTAGTGAAAACCACACCCTCTCCCCGTGACAGGTGTGGAGTGGACGTGGTTTACACATCTTATTTGCATTTCAAGGTGCAGACACAGAAATGGCTCGTTCGCAGGAGAGCTCTGGAGAGACACTTTTAGATTACTGAGATGTAGAGCTGCAGATTGATTTGGGGACAATACACTAGGAATACTATATTGTAGGACAACTTAGAACCATGTGAAATAGTTGAAAACCTTTAATGAGCTTTCATCTGAAGAACAACAGCAGCTTTTATCTGACGGGAGACCAACGCCTGAGCTACGATAGCTAACAGTTAGCAAGTTTTAACCTATTCTCTCTGACTCTTAGACACTTTTACACACACACACACACACACACACACACACACACACACACACACACACACACACACACACACACACACACAGACACAGCCCAGGTTGTGTGTCTTCTCTGTTGTAAACCTTGTAATAACAGCTTGTTGTGTACAGTTAACATCCTTGTTGCTCAGGTCTGAGTGTGGATTGTGTTAAAGGTTTGTTGTGTGATGTGAGCGGTGCTCCAACATGTGATCCTGTTATTGATCTGAGTTGTGTGTTAATAACAGCTGATGTCAGGACGGCATGGATTGTGGGGAAAAGGTGTTGCACATGTTTAAGACTTGGATCTGTGTGAACCATTGTGCATCAATGTGTTTGTTGTGAGGTTGTTGTGTGATGAGCTGTCTGAGGTGCCGACCCCCCACAGTCCTGGTCTTGGTCTGTGAGCGCCTGCCTACCCTGTCCTACAGCCTCAGTGTGGATCAGTAGAATATCAGCCTCATGTCTGCAGCTCAGTATCAACACAACTTTCACATCACATTCATCTGAGCACAGAAATAAAACAGAGTCTGACCTCAGAGTCTCCAGTCTACAGTCTGGACTCTCCAGAAAACCACTCAGATGCTTCACTCCTGAATCATGAAGGTTGTTCCAGGTCAGGTCCAGTTCTCTCAGGTGGGAGGGGTTGGACTTCAGAGCTGAGACCAGAGAAGAACAGCTGATCTCTGACAAACTGCAGTCCACCAATCTGAATAAAGAATAAAAGAAGAAGATGAAATGATTGATGATTGATCAGATGTGTCCTGATCAATGATCAGTGTGTAAATGAGTAGAGGGACTTTGTCCTTGTGTTGTTGTGGATCATCATCATGTGGCCTTCTACACACATCATCCACATGTCAGCACAGATTCATCAGCTGCTGCTGACCTCAGATCAGTCTGTCAATATACAATCAATATCTGATCAATACCTGTTGGACTAAACACTGACTACAACTCTCTGATTCAGGACTGAACTGGATCAAAGACACACACACACACACACACACACACACACACACACACACACACACACACACACACACACACAGAGGATGATAAACTGTGTGTGTGGTTAGCGGTTGCATGACTTCAGATTTTTTAAAGTCGACTCTAATGTTATGAAAGTCGAGTCGACGTCGACTAGTCGCTGATGACGTCGTTCATATTTTCCTGTCATAACTAAAATCACAGGAGGAGGGAAACGCTTTGCAACAATCTGTATCCACTGACTGGTTGATAGAAATCAGTACAGAACAGCAGGTAAATAAACAACCAGTTGTAAATCAGTTTTTTTGTAACATACACTCCTATAGAAGTGAAAAGAAAATACTGGAGCTACTGTGTGTTAGGGAGGAAAACGACACAAGCAAAGGTCTGTAAGCCAATCACCATCACAGTCCTGCTCAGTCACAGTTTTTGTTTTTCGATTCTGGTTGATTGGTTGTTATTGTTTGTTGTTGTGCGCGACATAAAGCTGCCTATACGAGCAGAGTTTTTTTTTTTGCGCTACATTCACAACTTTCTTTTCATCAACGACCTGTGGAACACTTGCGTGCCGATCCGTGGAGAGCGATCAAGGATCAACACTGATCTGTTTCCAGTGCTCGTGCCCAAAAGGCAAAGGTAGAAGCTATACACAACCTAGAAAGTCAAAGTGTTGTTTTGATGGGCTTGTGTGTTGTTTTTGTTGTCTTTTTGTTTTGTTTTGTTTTTTCTCTGTCTTATGAATATGTCTGCTATGTACTGTTGATAATAATGATAATTATTATTAATCTAATGTTACTCCCGGGAAAAGGGTGGGGTCAAGGGGAATGGATAAATGGAATTGTAATGAAATAAAACAAAATAAAAAATTGATTAAAAAAAAAAAAAACACTGATCTGTTGCTCCACTACTCCCTCCCTCATGATCATCCACATCCTCAACTAGAATAAAATGAATAACCAAGTTTACCAAGGCCGTGCATCAGCAACAGAAGACAATTTAAATCAATTAGGGTGACGGATTAGTTTCATTCAGCCACTCAGCTGTTGTTTCAAGCAGTTAGCAAGTTGTAACCTACTGACACTTAGACACTTTTACACACACACACACACACACACACACACACAGTCCAGGTTGTGTGTCCTCTCTGTTGTAATAACAGCTTGTTGTGTACAGTTAACATCCTTGTTGCTCAGGTCTGAGTGTGGATTGTGTTAAAGGTTTGTTGTGTGATGTGAGCGGTGCTCCAACATGTGATCCTGTTATTGATCTGAGTTGTGTGTTAATAACAGCTGATGTCAGGACGGCATGGATTGTGGGGAAAAGGTGTTGCACATGTTTAAGACTTGGATCTGTGTGAACCATTGTGCATGAATGTGTTTGTTGTGAGGTTGTTGTGTGATGAGCTGTCTGAGGTGCCGACCCCCCACAGCCCTGGTCTTGGTCTGTGAGCGCCTGCCTACCCTGTCCTACAGCCTCAGTGTGGATCAGTAGAATATCAGCCTCATGTCTGCAGCTCAGTATCAACACAACTTTCACATCACATTCATCTGAGCACAGAAATAAAACAGAGTCTGACCTCAGAGTCTCCAGTCTACAGTCTGGACTCTCCAGAAAACCACTCAGACCCTTCACTCCTGAATCCTGCAGCTTGTTGTTTCTGCTCAGGTCCAGTTCTCTCAGGTGGGAGGGGTTGGACTTCAGAGCTGAGCCCAGAGAAGAACAGCTGATCTCTGACAACCTGCAGCGCTCCAATCTGAATAAAGAATAAAAGAAGAAGATGAAATGATTGATGATTGACCAGATGTGTCCTGATCAATGATCAGTGTGTAAATGAGTAGAGGGACTTTGTCCTTGTGTTGTTGTGGATCATCATCATGTGGCCTTCTACACACATCATCCACATGTCAGCACAGATTCATCAGCTGCTGCTGACCTCAGATCAGTCTGTCAATATACAATCAATATCTGATCAATACCTGTTGGTCCGTTTGAAAAAAAATATATGAGATTTTCTTCTTCTGATACTATAATCCAGTAGAACTTTTTTATTGCCTACCTGGAAAAAAATATTTAAGTAACACATTATTTAACCTTTAAATAATGTTGAGGGTCCAATGTGACAGATTTTTACATTTAGGAACAGTAAAAACACCCTAAACATTTTTACTCTGACTTTAACTCATTGAGTGCCGCGCTCCTTTCCAAAGTTTTAGTCAAGTGTACCGGCAAATTAGACCATATTTGACTTTTTATTTTAGAGCCATAGTGTATTCTATATTATTGCCACCAACACATACTGTAGCTCATTTGAAAGGTTTAACTTTATCCTTCAAATGGCCACAAACCGTTTGTTTCTACGTGCCTCCGTTCCTGAGAAAAGTCAAGCTAAACATGGCTGGGTTTCACCAAAATCCCTCCTTTTTTTCTAGAAAAGGAGATAGAGCGTCTTTTATGAAAGGTGCGCTGTTTGTGTCTGTCGCTCTTCAGACACTCGCATTTCTGGATCAAAGGGCTCGTATAAGATAAATATACACAACAATTGTTGTTCTATTCACAAAACCACCATCGGGGGCGGGGGGGGCGCCACTAAACGGCAATAACACAGACGCACCGTGCCGTGTCACAGCCTCTCGCCGCGGAACGTGAGGCTCTGCCGGCCACAGCGGCTCGCGAACACCGGTCCCGCCGGTGGTCGCGGTCCGTCTGTGGTACGGGTCGGTGGTGCCGGTCTGCTTTGGTCCAGAGACCATCAGATTTTACCGCGGGAGGACTTTGGGGAGGACACGGTGTTGCTCCAGATGAAGACCGGGCGGGACAGTGGGCTGAGAGCTTCCTGGTTCAGCTCCCAGCTGCTGCAGCCTCGCGGGCAGTGTTGCCAACTTGGCGACTTTGTCGCTAAATCTGGCGACTTTCCAACCCCTCTTGGTGACTTTTTTTGTCAAAAGCGACTAGCGACAAATCTAGCGACTTTTTCCCGTGATATTACAAACGTTTCTGGACCTGAAATCACGTTATCACAGCTGTTTTCAACGAGCAGCGGCGCTGCCGCGGGCACTCACAGGTATTCAGCCTACACACAGTAGTGTCACGGAGCTGCCTCCGCTGCATTCAGAGACGCACTGCTCCACGCCACAGACATAAAGAGCGCCGCTGGCCGCTGCCGCCGACAACCGACAACCCCCCCCCTCCCCCCGCTGAGATAATGACGTCATTTAGCGACTTTTAGCGACTTTTACAACAGCCAATAGCGACTTTGCTTACTGAGGAGTTGGCAACACTGCTCGCGGGTGAGAGCAGAGCAGCTGCTGCATCCACATGCAGAACTCCGTTTGCAGAAGCTGAGTTATGATAAAAACTTCCAGATCATGAGCTGTCATGTGACTTTGATCGTCATCTATTTCAGTTCTCCTCGTCGTAGAGTCCCCAAATTTACATATAATGTGTATTAAAGTGTCTATTTTCATAATTTAAAAAAAAAGCAAAAAACGAAAAATTTCGTTTTTGGCACTCAACGCATGGGAACGAAAAACGAGAAATTACGTGGTTGGCACTCAATGAGTTAAGTTGAACTTGTTCTTGACCAACACAACAGATAGCTCCATGTTGCCCCTGTGTGATGTTCAGGGACAGGTCCAGACAGTCTGAAGACAGAGCTCTGAGGTTTAAGTCCTATAATAATGAGATGAGATGAGATGAGATACACGTTGTGACGGTTTTTTTTTAGTACAACTTTTATTTTTAGTGCTAGGGGTGCCAGTCAGGCGTCTGAGTCCTGACATTAAGTCTGTGTCAGACTTGAATTCTAACCCCCAGAAAGGATACACACTTAATCAATACCCAATAATTTCGGATAAGCATGTAACCTCCATTTAAAACATCTTTAAACACTGTACCCAGCACAAGAACAAGAAAAAACAGGACACAACCAAAGCTTATTTTGTTTTCTTTTCCAAAAAAATGTATTTAAATGGTCCATAAACAATAAACAAAGTTCTTTTAATTACTGTTTGTCTCAGTTCAATCTACAAAAAATCCGATCTTCAGCAAAAACAGAAAATATCAGGGAAAACCCAAGGCAGTCATAAAAAAAGGAAAAAGCCAAAACAAAAGTAATCCAACAAAAATCGATCAGTAATTACTCACGCACACCAGAGGGGGGAGTTGTCAACGTGCACCAGTCAGTCGTCAGTCAGTCAGTCAACAGTCATCTCCAGCGGGACCAAACGGGAGGAGATCACGGATCGTCACAGGAACGGAAGCGGCCGAACGAGGCGAACAAACAGGATTAACTACCACTCTTTTACTTTTCCTCCTGCACTAGGCTACCATACTGATACTAGTATTGGTATCGGTACAACACTAGTTACATTTAGTGCATATAGTTAATTAATAGCTTGTTATTTTGTAGCCTGTATTCGTAACTGTCCAAGATGGTGGGGGGCCGTTTCACAAATTGGGCAGCAACAGAGATATGCACGCTGAGAGCCGGATCATCATCATCATCATCATCATCATCATCATCATCATCATCACCATCACCACCACCACCACACTGACCTCTGAGTGACCTCTGACCCTTCACCTTCTACCAGCTGCAGTAACATGGAGTCACAATCAGTCGCTGCTTCAAACTGAACTTCACACATTTGAACTGAACACAGACAAAAGTCCAACAGGTCCAGTCAGTGAACTCACCTCAGAGTCTCCAGTCTACAGTTTGGACTCTCCAGTCCAGCACACAGAACCTTCACTGATGAATCACTCAGCTCGTTTTCACTCAGGTCCAGTTCTGTCAGGTGGGAGGGGTTGGACTTCAGAGCTGAGGCCACGACTTCACAGTGACTCTCTGAGAGTTCACAATCAACAAGTCTGTGAAGAGAGAAAATATCAAATGTGTCAGAATCAAATCAGATGAAAGCTGCAGTAAAAACACAGTTGATGCATCTGATGACAGGACGTGATGATGTGGTGGACACCTGAGCTTCATCTCATGACTGAGTTTGACAGGACACAATGATCCTCATCACTCTCACAGGATGGACGGGACCCTGAAGCAAAGCCTGCTCACTCTATATTATCCCTGACATAATGTTTTCAACGTCAAACTAAAAATAATGAGAAAAAAAGAAAAACTCTGTTTATGTGAACTACTGATCTAAACTACTGATCAATAATTATATTAGCAGTGTTTCCACTGCAGGAGTTCCTGGTAAAGGGAGGGTGTAGGAACTTCTACAGGAACCGTCCTCTCACTCGGCCCTCTCGGTGGTCGTGTTTCCACTGCAGAGTCGGACCCCGCGGCGACGTCATGAGTTTCGATCGCCGCTTAATCGCTGTGCTATAATTTCGACCGTGACGTCACCAAGGGCAGGTCACAAGCACATGCACAAAAATCACAACAACAACAACGAAGAAGGATGGAAGGAGCTGAGGCGGTAGCCGCGTTTCTGGTTTGTGTGTTTGTGCACATGGCGGCTGATTGTAATCCTGCTTGAGGTTTTTTTTTTTTTTTTTTTTAACTTTTCACGGCATTGTTTTGCGGCGTGATGGATCCCCAGTGTGTCGAGGTGCGCTGATATTTTCATTTCGCCGCGATGACTCAAACCCCCTCTGAATCTCCTCGGTGCTGTAGACTGCAATCAATGTCTGCACCTCATCGTCGCTCCATTTGTGTACATCTTCCTGCTGTTTTCTTGTTGTTTACAGCGGTGTCTGCTAGGCTAATGCTCCCCTTCTGATCCCCTTTTTAAAAATGCCGGTTGTTTTGGTGCTTTCTGGTAGCGTCAGAGCCTGCTCTAGCTTTAGCCAATCAGCGCCGGGTTAACCTCGAGCCCCACCCAGGAGCTTTTCAGGGCCGAACGGAGTACCTGCCCTGGAGTAGGTACTCCATTGGCCCCCGTAAAAGTTCCTGTAAATGGCCCTGTGGGGGAGGTTCCTGCAGTGGAAAAAACGCACCTACGGGTCTGGCCCCATAAAATTACCCCGAAGTTACTGCAGTGGACTCACCGAGCCTTCCTGCAGTTCCTCACAGCTGGGATCAGTCTCCGTCGTCCCTCTTTTGATGTGTTGTACTTGCTGAGGTCCAGCTGGTCCAGAACCAGCTCAGACATCTGCAGCATGTAGGCCAGAGCTGAACACTGGATCTCAGAGAGTTTCTTCTCTGATCTGTTCTCTGACTTGAGGAACTGTTGGATCTGCTGATGAACTGACTGGTCCTTCATCTCCGTCAGACAGTGGAAGATGTTGATGCTTCTGTCAGGAGAGATTCCGTAACTGTTCATCTTCTTCAGGTGGTTGATGGTTCTCTGGATGGTTTCTGGACTGTTGTCTGTCTGACCCAGCAGACCTCCTAACAGCCTCTGGTTGGACTCCAGAGAGAGGCCATGAAGGAAGCGGACAAACAGGTCCAGGTGACCATTTCTACTGCGGAGGGATTTCTGCAAGACTCTCTGCAGGAAGTCATCTGGGGTCCCGCGTGGTATCCACAGGAACTTCTTGAGGACCTTTGTGTTCCTGTTGGTGAAACAGTGGAACATGTAGACTGCAGCCAGAAACTCCTGAACACTCAGATGAACAAAGCAGTAGACTGTTTTCTGGAAGATCACACTCTCTCTTTTGAAGATCTCAGTACAGAGTCCTGAGTTCACCAAGGCCTCTGTGACATCCAGACCACACTGCTCCAGGTCTTCTTGGTAGAACATGATGTTTCCTTTCTCCAGCTGTTCAAACGCCAGCCTCCCCAGCTTCAGAAGAACTTCCCTGTCGGCCTCCGTCAGCTCCTGTGGACTCGTCTCATGTCCTTCACCGTACTTGTTCTTCTTCCTCTTTGTCTGGACCAGCAGGAAGTGTGAGAACAGGTCAGTCGTGGTCTTGGGCAGCTCTCCTCTCTGGTCTGTGGTCAACATGTGCTCCAGAACTGTAGCACTGATCCAGCAGAAGACTGGGACTTGACACATGATGTGGAGGGTCCTGGACGTCTTGATGTGTGAGATGATTCTTCTGGACAGATCTTCATCACTGGACCTCCTCCTGAAGTACTCCTCCATCTGGGCGTCAGTGAAGCCTCGGACCTCTGTTACCCTGTCAACACATGTAGGAGGGATCTGATTGGCTGCTGCAGGTCTGGAGGTGATCCAGACCAGAGCCGAGGGAAGCAGATTCCCCTGGATGAGGTTTGTCAGCAGCACGTTGACTGATGACGTCTGTGTGACATCAGACACAACCTCCTGTTGTTGAAGTCCAGTGACAGTCGGCTTTCATCCAGGCCGTCAAAGATGAAGAGAAGTTTACAGACAGCCAGCTGCTCTGCTGTGACCTTCTGTAATGTTGGATGGAAAACATGGAGCAGCCTGAGAAGACTCAACCGCTGATCTCTGATCAGGTTCAGCTCCCTGAACGAAAGCAGAACCAGCAGACTGACATCTTGGTTCGCCAAGCCCTCGGCCCAGTCCAGAGTGAACTTCTGCACCGAGAAGGTTTTTCCAACGCCAGCGACACCGTTGGTCAGAACCACTCTGATGGGTCTCTGTTGGACAGGTGAGACCATAGAGACGTCCTCTCTCTGTTGGACAGGTGAGACCGTAGAGACGTCCTCTCTCTGTTGGACAGGTGAGACCGTAGAGACGTCCTCTCTCTGTTGGACAGGTGAGACCGTAGAGACGTCCTCTCTCTGTTGGACAGGTAAGTCTTTAAAGATGTCGTTGCACTTGATTGGAGTGTCATGGAGGGTCTTCTTCTTGGACGTTGTCTCCAGCTGTCTCACCTCATGTTGGGTATTAACCTCTTCACTCTGTCCCTCTGTGATGTAGAGTTCAGTGTAGATCCTGGTGAGGAGGGTTACACTTCCTGTTGCCTCATTTCCTTCAGTCACTCGTTCACATCTGCTCCTCAGACTGATCTTATGTTGATCTAAAACCTCCTGCAGACCACGATCTGCTGAGAGAGAAGAGACAGAGTCAGACTGAAGACAGAGAGTCTGACAATCTGATCAGATTATTTTCATCAGCTCCAGAAAAACTACAGACAACAAAGAGAAGGTTTGAATCATCATCTTAAATGTCAGTGCTGTGTGATGGAACAATGACTCTGGAGAAAACAACAGGTCCTGGTTTCACAAATGACCACATCAGCAGACAGATGTTCAGTCTCACTTTGTCCACAGCTGCTCTGATTGGCTGTCTGCAGTCCACCTCTGGTTCTGGGTCTTTGTCCACACTGGGGACAGGAGGGGGGTCCTGAAGAACCAGACTGGTCCCAGTCTGAGGTGAAGCACTGTCTGCAGAACCAGTGTCCACAGCTGGTGGAGACTGGATCCTTCAGGACGTCCTGACAGAGACCACAGCAGGACAGCTGCTGGTCCACAGAGACACCACTCCTCTTCCTCCTGTCAAGACATTTCTGGATCAACAACACGTCACAGCTCCACATCTGAGCTCTGATTGGTTAACCTCCTCATGGGGGCGGGGCTTCAGTAACACTGATCACTCCTGTCTGGTTCCTGACTTATCAAAATAAAAGTCTGTGTGTATCAGCTGCTTTAATCTCTACTGTGACTTCAGTTTAAAGGCTCAGACGTGTGGATCATTAAAGTGTTGGTGCAGCAATGTTCACACTCAGTACGTTTACATGACACTTGAAAAAACCGAATTATTGCCTTAATCCGACTATAACTGGACAACTGAAGTGTACGTAAACACCTTAGTCCGACTGAAATCGGAGTTGAGAACTCCGATTAAGACACCCAGATAATGCGATTGGAATTCCATTTTCTCCGTCATGTAAACACCTTAGTCGGAGTATAACTGGACAATGCATGTGTGCATGCTCCACAACCGTAGAGACGGCACCAAGTGGAGCAGAGAAGCCGCCCGAACCCCGCGAAGTAAAGAAAAAAACCCAACATCAGCGCCAATTCAATGCATTTCACACACAGCGCAACCAGCCAGATTGTTTTATTAGAGAGGGAGAGAGAGAGAGAGAGGAAGCCCGTATCCTATTCTCAGCGCGCATCCAGCCCAGACTGGTGCGTCTGGGCTGGAACTGCAGTTGAGAATTTATTAACAAGCTTATACGTTGTTTATATTCAGTTTTTTACGAGGTGACAGAAAAGTCAACAGGACAGGGGGGCGTATTAACCTGCTGAAACAACAGGTGACGGCGCATGAGGGGGCGGACCCCGTCAGTTATTCGATTTTCTCAGTTGCATGTATATTGAGACAAGGACAGAAGTCCGACTTGACGCCAAAATCGAATTTTGAGCATAGCTCGATTAAGCTCTGCATGTAAACGTACTGACTGACTGAGGCTGATGACACAGGAACATGAGGACGCTGTGCTTCATCAGTCTGATCGACAGAGTGTGTGTGCATGTTTCTGTCTCTGAGGTTTGTTGTGAACCTTCAGAGTCTGATGGATCTGGTTCCTGGTTTCTCTCTGTTTCCTTCACATGAGTCTAATGACTGAATCATCTTCAGCTCAGTTTACAGTAGAAACAGTCTCTTACCGTGACTCTGAAGGTCCAGGTCCAGGTCCAAGACTGAAGACTGGAGGATTCATGTCTTTGGACCAGTCACTCCTCATGGACAGACAGATGGATCCTGGAGACTCTGCTCTCAGTCTGTGGTTCTGAACTCTGCAAACACAAACATGTTTTTATTCACATCACATTGATCACTGATCAGTTCTCTGATCACAGATGCATTGTGGGAAGTCTCCAGTGACGTCAGCGTCCAGCACCACACACTGTAGTGAAGGATGGAAGCAACACAGCAGCATCATAGACAACAGTGTAGAGTCAGTCAGTCAGTAACTGTGTCCAGTGTCCAGCTGCTGAACATCTGTCTCACATCAGCTCTACACAGGATCACACACACACACACACACACACACACACACACACACACACACACACACACACACACACGCACACACGCACACACACACACATACAGAGGACACACACACAGGCAGGTTTGGGGAGTAATGGATTACATGTAATGGCGTTAAAGACACAACAGGACACAACACCACAACAGACCAACATGTGAAACGACCTCCTGTGTGGAGCCCAAAGCCACACACTGTCTCCATTTGGGTGGCGGTTTAGTTCCGACTGTGGGAGCAAACCACGGCCCACTGCTCTGTCTCCAGATCCCAGAGCAGCTGGAGTATGTTTTATTTTGAAATTTACCCGATGCTCGGTGGGTTTGACCTCCTGTTTTGGAGTTGTTGGATTGTGTATTTGATGAGTTTGATGAGGGAAACCACGAAATTCCATTAGCCTCCGTAGCGTAGCTCTGAGCAGCTCACGGCTCTGCTCCACCGTTCTAAAAATAGCTTGCACCGACAATTAAAGGTAACAAACCTACTGCTATGACTACAGGGATTATGGCAATGGGACAATTTGCCAAAATGTTGAAAAGTCCCTTTAATTTGCATATTTGGTAATGAAGTACACACTGGTCTGAATCTGGTCTCTTACTGTGACTCTGGAGGTCCAGGTCCAGACTTGAAGTCAATAAATTCATCTTTGGACCGGTCACTCCTCATGGACAGACAGATGGATCCTGGAGACTCTGCTCTCAGTCTGTGGTTCTGACCTCTGCAAACACAAACATGTTTTTATTTACATCACACTGATCAGTGGACACACACACACATTTCCTCTCCTGTGATGTCACACACACTTCAGGTTTCTATCTGGTCTCTTACTGTGAGTCTGGAGGTTCATGTTTGGACCGGTCACTCTCCAGAGACTTTGATCTGTCCTCCTGTTCCTCCACATTAACACTCATCTTCAGGACTTCAGTCAGTCTGAGAGGGAAACCAGTAACACACACACACACACACACACACACACACACACACACACACACACACACACACACACACACACACACACACACACACACACACACACACACACACACACACACACACACAGAATCAAGACACACCCAAATGCACCGAGGACAAACTATAATCACTTCCTTCTAATCACCATAACTCACTGAATATTCAACCGATTTTCAAGACCTTTGGTTTATTATCAATGTCAGACATAAATCTATGATACAACATAGAATGATATTTTATAATTATCATACATACATTTACATACTCAGACACACACCCACATGCGTACATACACTGAAATTTGTTCTACAAGGGTCTGACTGCTTGTCAGACGTATATGTCTATGGTCAGAAACCCCTGACCCAAGATGGCGGCCGTGTTGACGTGTTGACAAGCCTGAATGCAGCATCTACGTGTATGTATCTATGACTTTGACATTAAATCCATGTTCATCCCGTCACCGTGACCTTTGACCTTTGATGTTTGTTCTGAGTTTGAAGAAGTTGTGTGGAGGTGAATCTGAGACAATGTGCTGACGTATGTACGGACTACGTCTGACTCTTCTTCCCTCCACAGTCCACACAGACACACTGACTCTCACACTCTGACACAACATCAACAACAATAAAAAAAATAAAAATAAAATAAAGTTGTTTTCACACTCACCCGCCTCAGACTTCAGTCTCTCTCCTTCTGCTCCGTTCACTCTAAAATGGCATCTGAAAAGTTTTACCTCCTCCCTCTGCTCTGCAGTTACAATCATTTATTACTCAGTTTAAAGTTCATCTCATGGACTTTAAACTGAACAATAAATTATATTGAGGAAGTGACTTTCTACAGTAGAGTGGCGCCACCTGCTGGGTTACTCCTGGTATTACACCTGTATGGACAGGTGAACTCTGACACCATGAATAAACAGTGAGCTGAGATCCAGCTGTGGTAGAAGAGCTGCTGAGAGATTTAAAGACACTCCACTACAAGTTACAGCTCAGTCTGTTCTCTGTCTTATTCATCACACATGTTGTCATCAACTAATTTGTGTCTCAGTGTTGTAACTTAACTCGCCCCGGTCTGGCAACACGACCATATATGGAAACCACAACCACAACTAAATGTAAGTCCACACAGAAACCAGGAGGATACAAGGAGAATCATGATGAACTCCTTTTAGAAATGCACTCATTGACATAATGTGTTCCCTAGCCCCTTACCGTAACCTTAACCATTACTCTTAACCTAATTTAAACCTAATTATAACCTAAAGTCTTAACCCTCAAACAGCCCTTGGAAAAAGTGAGGACCAGCCAAAATGTCCTCACTTCCCCTAAATGTCCTCATTCTGTTGGTTAGAAAACTCTCGACGGTCCTCACAACGTAGTAAATACAAGAACACACACACACACACACACACACACACACACACACACACACACACACACACACACACACATCTTACAGGTGTTTTTCTGTGGGGAACAGAAGCTGATTGTGCTGAGTTCATCTCTGACTCGGGGATTAGAAAGAATAAATTATCATGTGTAACAAGTGGGCGTGTCACTGGTGGCCAATCACATTATCAGCATTATTTTCATCCCTCTCTCTGATTGGTTCAGGACGGCTACTTGCTACAGTGGACCTGATGTGTTCAGAGGACGAGGAGGAGGAGGAGGAGGAGGAGGAGGAGGAGGAGGAGTTTCTAATCTTGAGTAAAGCTTGACAGTGATTTTAAACTGGACCAACAGATCAACTCTGTTGTCAAAACCAGTTTTTGAGTCCTGGTCCTGGTCCTGGTCCTGGTCCTGGTTCTGGTCCTGGTTTTGGTTCTGGTTCTGGTCCTGACTCGTGGTTCTGGTTCTGGTCCTGGTTGTGGTCCTGGTTCTGGTCCTGGTCCTGGTCCTGGTCCTGGTTCTGGTTCTGGTCCTGGTTCTGGTCCTGGTTCTGGTTCTGGTCCTGACTCGTGGTTCTGGTTCTGGTCCTGGTTGTGGTCCTGGTTCTGGTCCTGGTCCTGGTCCTGGTTCTGGTTCTGGTCCTGGTTCTGGTCCTGGTTCTGGTTCTAGTCCTGGTCCTGGTTCTGGTTCTGGTCCTGGTCCTGGTCCTGGTCCTGGTCCTGGTCCTGGTCCTGGTTCAGGTTCTGGTCCTGGTCCTGGTCCTGGTCCTGGCCCTGCTCCTGGTCCTGGTCCTGGTTCTGGTCCTGGTTCAGGTTCTGGTCCTGGTCCTGGTCCTGGTTCTGGTTCCTAATTCAGGTCCTGGTCCTGGTTCTGGTTCTGGTCCTGGTCCTGGTCCTGGTTCTGGTTCTGGTTCCTAATTCAGGTCCTGGTCCTGGTCCTGGTCCTGGTTCTGGTCCTGGTCCTGGTTATGGTCCTGGTCCTGGTCCTGGTTCTGGTCCTGGTCCTGGTCCTGGTTCCAGCTGGTCCTGGTCCTGGTCCTGGTCCTGGTCCTGGTTCTGGTCCTGGTCCAGGTCCTGGTCCTGGTCCTGGTTATGGTCCTGGTCCTGGTCCTGGTCCTGGTCCTGGTCCTGGTTCTGGTCCTGGTCCTGGTCCTGGTTCCAGCTGGTCCTGGTCCTGGTCCTGGTCCTGGTCCTGGTTCTGGTCCTGGTCCTGGTTCCAGCTGGTCCTGGTCCTGGTCCTGGTCCTGGTTCCAGCTGGTTCTGATTCTGGTCCTGGTTCTGGTTCTGGTTCTGGTTCTGGTTCTGGTCCTGGTCTTTGTCCTGGTCCTGGTCCTGGTCCTGGTCCTGGTCTTGGTCCAGGTCCTGGTCCTAGTCCTGGTTCCTGGTCCTGGTCCTGGTTCTGGTCCTGGTCCTGGCCCTGGCCCTGGCCCTGGCCCTGGTCCTGGTCCTGGTCCTGGTTCTGGTTCTGGTCCTGGTCCTGGTCCTGGTCCTGGTCCTGGTTCTGGTCCTGGTCCTGGTCCTGGTCCTGGTCCTGGTCCTGGTTCTGGTCCTGGTCCTGGTCTTGGTCCTGGTCCTGGTCCTGGTTCTGGTCCTGGTCCTGGTCCTGGTTCCTGGTCCTGGTTCTGGTCCTGGTCCTGGTCCTGGTCCTGGTCCTGGTTCTGGTCCTGGTTCTGGTTCTGGTTCTGGTCCTGGTCCTGGTCCTGGTTCTGGTCCTGGTCCTGGTCCTGGTTCTGGTCTTGGTCCTGGTTCTGGTCCTGGTCCTGGTCCTGGTCCTGGTCCTGGTCCTGGTCCTGGTTCTGGTCCTGGTCCTGGTCCTGGTCCTGGTCCTGGTCCTGGTCCTGGTTCTGGTCCTGGTCCTGGTCCTGGTCCTGGTCCTGGTCCTGGTCTCCGTGGTCACCTCCCTCATAGGTGAAGCAGCAGCAGCAACGAGCATCAGGCTGAGCAGCAGAAACAGGATGGAAGGTCTGGGGTCGACTGATGCCTCATTCATGTTCAGGGGTTCAGTCGCCACTCAGCTAAAGGTGCAGTTCACGTATTACAGAACGGTCTCTGACCTGGAGGAGTTACGCTGCGTTCATAACAACTCGGAGGTCGGGATTCCCAACTCGGAAATTTCCGACTTCCGACATCATTGCGTTCACGCTGCAGGAACTCGGAAGAAAAAAAAATGGATACCTGAAGGAAGTTTGGCGTATTATTGTGGCTCATCGCTGAATACGAAAAATAAATGCAGCAGTAAATGATGTTTATTTTGGAGGAGAGGAGACGCCGCAGATGAGTGCACATATAATGTTACAGCCTCGATAACAGTTTAACGTTATTTCCAGACCGCAATTTCACACCATACAACAATCACAGCTTAATATAAACGTATTTCATACAGGCTACTGCAATAATACACAAAAATATGCATTAAAACCTCAACAAATAACTTAAAATGTCTAAATTCTAACCGTTTAAGTCGAGGGCCGCCATGTTTTGATGTTGTCGTGACGTCAAGTCGGAAAGTCGGAGCTCTGATATGATACCCGAGTTCCCGACCTGTAATTTCTGAGTTCGACGCCGTTCAATTCTTTTTTTTACAACTCTGAGCTATTTTTTTTCCGACTTCCGAGTTGTCTTAAACGCAGCATTAGTGTCTGTGTGTGTGTGTGTGTGTGTGTGTGTGTGTGTGTGTGGTGTTTTATGTTGTGTAGTCGACCAGTCTCTGCTCCTCAGTCTCTGAAACACTGAATGTTTGTTCATGTTGCTGCTGTTGTGGCTGATTTGATGCTTCTGCTTTTATGGAGGTGAAGTATTTGATGAATTAAAGGGAAAGTTAAAGGTCAAAGGTCTCTCTTCTCTCCTCCCCCTCTCGCTTCCTCCCTCCCCCCTTCTCTCTCTCTCTCTCTCCCCTTCCCTCCTCCCCTCTCTCTCCTTTCTCTTTCTCTTCCTCCCTCCCTCTAAGTCTCTCCCTGTCTCCCCCTCTCTCCACGCTCCCTTTCTCCCCCTTCTCTCTCTCTCTCCTCCCGCACTTCCTCTATCCTCTCCCTCTTTCTCTCTGCCCCCTCCCCCTAAGTCTCTCCCCTTCCTCCCTCTTCTCTCCCTCTTTCTCTCTGCCCCCTCCCCCTAAGTCTCTCCCCTTCCTCCCTCTTCTCTCCCCCTCTCTCCCCATCCCTCCCCTTCTCTCTCTCCTCTTCCTTTTTCTCTCTGCCCTTCCTTCCCTCCCTCCCCCTCTCTTCTCTCTCCCCCTCTATCTTCCTCCCTCCCTCCCCCCTCTCTCTTCCCCCCCTTCTCTCTCTCTCTCCTCACCTCTCTTCCTCTCTCCTCCCTCCCTCCCTCTCTCTCTCCCCCTCTTTCCTCTCTCTCTCCTCTCCTCCCCCTTCCCTCACTCTCTCTATCCTTTTTCTCTCTGTCCCCTCCCTCCCTCTTCTCTCTCCATCTCTCCCCATCCCTCCCCCTCTCTCTCCTCTTCCTCTTTCTCTCTGCCCTTCCTTCCCTCCCTCCCTCCCGCTCTCTTCTCTCTCCCCCTCTATCTTCCTCCCTCCCTCTAGGTCTCTCCCTGTCTCCCCCTCTCTCTTCCCCCCTTCTCTCTCTCTCTCTCTCTCTCTCCTCACCCCTCTTCCTCTCTCTCCTCCCTCCCTCTCTCTCTCTCTCCCTCTCCTGCTCCAGTGTCCCAGACTGGAGCCTCTGTTCAGGCTGCTGCAGGGCTGGGTTCAGGGGTTAGGGGAGCACTTCACTTCCTGTTTATACATCTATGGGCCACGCTACTCCGCAAGGAAGAAGGCAACACACACACTCATCAACTACATCTCAGGGTTATCAAAGCTAGTCACTTGGAAAACACGCAAGAACAGGGTGAGGGGTCAGGGGTCACAGGAGGTGGTGGCTATGGTAACGGGGATGCTGGCAGCTCGGCTGAGGGTGGAGTTCAGCTTCTACAAGCTGACTGACCAGATAGAGGGTTTTGTGAAGACCTGGGCTGTGAATGGTGTTTTGTGTTCGGTCCAGGAGGACTCACTAGTCCTGAGTTTCTGAGTCTTTTCTGTTGTCGTCATTTTGCTCAGTTGATTATGTCCTGTTCTTCTCTGTCGCAATTGTGTGATTGAATTTGATAGAGTTGTGTGACATAGTATGGACTGATAATAAAATCTCTCCCTCCTCTTTCCTCTCTCTCCTCTTCTCCCCCTCCCTCACTCTCTCTATCCTCTTCCTCTCTGCCCCCTCTCAGTCTATCCCTCTCTCCTCCCCCTCTTCCTCTCTCTTCTCTCTCTATCCTCTCCTTCTTTCTCTGCTTCCATCCCTCTGTCTCTCCTTTTCTCCCCTCTCTCTTCCCCTCCCTCTCTCTACACTCTCTTTCTCCCCCCTCCTCTTTCTCTCCTCTCCCTCTTCCTCTCTTCTCTCTTCTCTCTCCTTCCTTTACTGTAGTGAAGTTGTATTTTGATGATGTTTTATTGTCCAATCACGTCCCATCGTTTGTAGCTCATTAACAGTGTCACATGTAAACGACACTAATAACCATTAAACATTAATTATCTAGATCTAATAACTCTGAGACCAGATTGACACAGTGAAGTCAGTGATGTGTAAAAAGCTGCTGTAACTCTGATCGACCACCAGGTGTCGCTGTGTTCACATGTCTGAAGCTTCGTCAGGTTTTGTGAATGAGTTTGTGTCCTGGTTTAATAACTCGTGACTCTTCAGGCTGCGTTCAAGGAAACCGGTTTTTCTCAGACTCCAGTGAAGTGGATCTTCTCCTCCGTCTGTTTCAGTGCACGTTGGTGACGGTGAGGACGACTCACGTCACGTTCAGGTGAGTCATGTGATCTGACGCTGCTCCTCTCCTGACGTCGGATCAGACCGAGGCTTCGTGTGTGTGTGTGTGTGTGTGTGTTCTTGTTCTTACTACGTTGTGAGGACCGGAGAGAGTTTTTCACCAGAGTGACGACATTTTTGAGAAGTGAGGACATTTTTTTTGGCCTCACAAAGACAGCAATACAAGAGTGTGTGTTTCTAGTTCTGGTTCTTTCTGGTTCAGGTTTAGTTCTCTGTCCTGATCTTCAGACTGTAGATGTTCCCTCTCCTCCCTCGCCGACACCGACAGGACGGGATAAAAAAAAAAAAATCTTTATATCCATGTTAAGTTCTGAAGTTGTTAAAAAGATTCGATGTGGTGAAAGTGAAAAAAAGAGAGAAATGAACTATTACATGTTTTATTTTAACTTTTCTACTGATGCTGATGTGGTTGGTGTAGAAGAGTGATGATGTTGTGCTATGAAGGGAGTTGTCCTCAGGGTGGCAGCAGAGGCTGGTTAGACTGGTTGACCTCTTGACCTGTCTGCATGTCGGCCATATTGAAACGTGTTCCAGGAAACAAACCTACAACGAAGCTCCTGAGTCCGTTTTTCTAGAATATCGTAATATAACGATTCTTACAGTTTAGTCTCCTCCTCCTCCTGCTCCTCCTCCTCCTCCTCCTCCTCCTCCTGCTCCTCCTGCTCCTCCTCTTCACCCTCCTCCTCCTCTTTACCTTCCACCTCCACCTGGACCTGGGCTTCCTTCTTCACTGTACCTCCTCCTCATCTTCCTCCTGCTCCTCCTCCTCCTCCTTTTCCTCCTCCTCCTCCTCCTACTCTTCTTCCTCCTCCTCCTCCTCCTCCGCCTCCTCCTCCTCCTCCTCCTCCTCCTCTTGCTCTTCCTCCTCCTCTTCCTCTTCCTCCTCCTCCTCCTGCTCCTCTTCCTCCTTGTCCTGCTCCTCCTCCTCCTGCTCCTCCTCCTCCTCCGCCTCCTCCTCTTCTTCCTCCTCCTCTTGCTCTTCCTCCTCCTCCTCTTGCTCTTCCTCCTCCTCTTCCCCTTCCTCCTCCTCTTCCTCCTCTTCCTGCTCCTCCTCCTCCTCTTCACCCTTCTCCTCCTCCTTCTCCTCCTCTTCCTCCTCCTGCTCCTCCCTTTCCTCCTCTTCCTCCTCCTCTTCCTCTTCCTGCTCCTCCTTTTCCTCCTCCTCCTCCTCTTCCTCCTCCTCTTCCTCCTCTCTCTCCTCCTCCTCCTTTTCCTCCTCCTGCTCTTCCTATTCCTCCTGCTCCTCCTCCTCCTCCTCCTCTTCCTCCTCTCTCTCCTCCTCCTCCTTTTCCTCCTCCTCCTCCTCCTCCTCCTGCTTCTCCTCCTCCTCCTCCTCCTGCTCCTGCTCCTCCTCTTCCTCTTCCTCATCAACCTCCTCCTCCTGCTCCTCCTCCTCTTCTTCTTCCTCCTCCTTCTCCTCCTACTGCTTCTCCTCCTCCCTCCTCCTCCTCCTCTTCCTCCTCCTCCTCTTCCTCTTCCTCCTCCTCCTTCTCCTCCTCCTCCTGCTCCTCTTCCTCCTCCTCCTCTTCCTCTTCCTCCTCCTCCTCCTCCTCCTCCTCCTCCTCTTCCTCCGCCCCCACCGACAGGACAGCGGGGAGTGAATGTCTTATAAATAAAATACAACCACACGACTGCACACATGCCTTAGAGATATAATGTATGAAATGTTTCAGGTATTAAAATACACTTTTAAATGCAACACGGTGGTTAAAATAATGTAAAGTTAAGTTTTTACACGTCTGTAAACAAGGAAGAGAAAGGTTCCGACCGGAAACAACTTCTTCTTTTTTTCAATGAGTTTTATTGAAAACATTGTACATACAAACGGATGTACAGAGAACAGGGTTGTACATACAATCAAACATGAAACATCAGACAGGTGCTCCAATATGTATCAATAAAGATAAATAATAAATACATCAAAAATGAAATCAGTTTGTTTTAAGCAATATTAGAAAACATAAAATCATGGAAAAAATAAATAAATTAACATATGGTATGACAGAAGAAGAAAAAGAGAAAAGGAAAAAAAGGGAAACAGAATGTGTAAGCTTTATTCCACTTCTTTATTCTTTGAAAAATCTCTCATAAATATCTATGGATGTGATGCTTTGTTTAGTGTCAATTAGTGTAAGGGATTTCATGTACTCTTTGAACTCATGCAAGAAACTTCTGAAGTTGGGTGAGGTTTTGGAGTGTTTACATTTATGTATGTGACATTTGCCATTCAAAATTAATAAGTTTATAATAAAGTTGATGTCCTTTTCTTCTGACCGGAAACTTCACGAACAGAATAATAATAAACAGTGACATCATTTCCGTTTCACGTGTGAATTTTTTATTTTTATTTTTTGTTCAAAACTTTGTTTCACTTTACAAAAACTGTTTTTCATGATAAAATGCAATCTATAAAGCATATCTATATTAAACGCCAGGGATAATTTACAAGTTTACAAAAAAATGTTCAAGTTTTCACACATATTGAAAGTCTTAATCACTTTCTGGTTGCTTGAAAATTTGATGGAGGTTATGTATTGCTTGAGCTCACCGCTAAGAGCAGAAAAGGAAGGTTTTTTTTATGAACTTACATTTGTGAATATGAAATTTTGCCATTAAAATGATAAGGTTGACAATAAAAGTTATGTTGGCTTTTTCCTTGTTTTTTTTTCAGGTCAGGGAGCCCAAACAGTAGTACATTCCTCCAAAACAAAATAAAATCACCATCAACATTGATAGCAACAAAATTACAAATATCACTCCATAGTTTTTCACATGTGAATTAAAAAACTAAACCTGACAGTTCTTGCCTTTATTCATAATCTCTTGTTCGACAACACATTCACTGTAAAACCAAGAAAAAAACATCCTTTTATTGTAATTTGCAAAAATAAACACTTTCATTTTGAAATGTAACTGAACCTGACACCTAAATAATATTTATCTTTTCATGTTGTTGTTGTTGTTTTAGCTGCTCTGCAATGATATTCTGATGTGTTATGACTACATGTTGAGTCTTTAAAGAGCAAATATTGAAAAAAAAGAAGAAAAAAACGTACAGGAAATGATGTACATATGTGTGTTAAGTTATAAAATAAAGGCTAGGGTTTCTTTTGTAAATCATACTTATCAATAATACTTAACAGTTTAATTAAATTTAATCTTTCTTTTTAATAAGACTGAGGGCGAAATGAAGAAATTTGTTATGAAACATGTATTTTGGTCTTTTACTGTGTTTTGTTGTGCACGACAAGTGGATGTGGCAGTAGCTACCAACAGTAACAAAGTAAAAATACTTAATGTATTTACAGTACAACAATAAGAGTAGTTTCTGTAGATACAGTATCACAGTGAAAGTATTTAGTTAGGAGTTAGTGGAGTAAAAGTACTTCCTGTACTTGAGTGACAGGTGAACCTCATTGTTCCTGTTTGACTCAACACCTTTACCTGTGACTGGATCACTGATGATTGACACATTGAAGCTGCTGCAGCGTTTTCTGAGTCTGTGATGTCATAGATGATGTCATGTGTGATGTCACATCCTGACAGGTTCACCTGCTGCACTTTACACTTTATTTCACTCCCACAGTCTCATCAGCTGTGGAAACAGCTACAGATCAGACTCAATACAGAGTCTCCAGTCGAAAGTCTGGACTCTTCACAAGATCATGAAGCTGCTGCAGAGATGAAGAGCTCAGGTTGTTGTTGTTGAAGTAGCTGGTTGTTCCTTCCAGCTGCAGTTCTCTCAGGTGGGAGGGGTTGGACTTCAGAGCTGAGACCAGAGAAGAACAGCTGATGTCTGACAACCTGCACCAGCCCAATCTGAATAAAGAATAAAAGAAGAAGATGAAATGAAGAACACACACACACACACACACACACACACACACACACACACACACACACACACCTGAAGTGATCAGATATTGATTATTGATCAGACTGAGTGAAATGAGCTGAAAGTGAAGAGTCATTGTCAGTGTGAGAGAAGAACAAGTGGAAACATGAGACAACAACTATTTCAAACGTCCTTCATTCATGACATCAAAGTCAATGATTCAAGTTCTGAGTGAAGATCAATCAGGTTCAGTTGTGGATCAAAGATCTAAGATCTACAACAGTGACAGTTAGTGAACTGACCTCAGAGTCTCCAGTCTACAGTCTGGACTCTCCAGAAAACCACTCAGATGCTTCACTCCTGAATCATAAAGGTTGTTGTTGTAGTTCAGGTCCAGTTCTCTCAGGTGGGAGGGGTTGGACTTCAGAGCTGAGCGCAGAGAAGAACAGCTGATCTCTGACAACCAGCAGCTCTCCAATCTGAATAAAGAATAAAAGCAGTGAGTTGAGGACAAAGCTCCTTGTTGACAGCGTTCAGTGTCTCATCATCTGTTCAGAGCTGAAGAAGCTTCAGAAAGAACAAGTTTAGAAAATCAAAGTCCAACAGCTGAAGCAACAGGAAGCAGGTTAAACAGTCACATAGAGAGAAAACAGCTCATTAATATTCATGAGAAGCTGCTGCTGCTTCAACACAGACGCAGTGACTCCGCCTCTTCACCTGTCAGCTCCACCTGTGGCTCCATCCAGACAAACTCATGTTGTGCAGCCACATTGATCAGAGATTTACTGACCATGCTCAAGACAACACACATGTGAGGCTGAACTCTGTTACCATGGCAACTAACGTGTAGAAACACAGGTGGAATGAAGCTCAAAGTCAGAAAAACCTGAAACCAGCTTATTATGGGATGTTGGCTTTGAATGTTTCACTATAAACATCACAGAGCCTCAGGAAAGAGGTGGAGCCAGCAGCTATTGATTATAGATCAGTTATTGTCTGATACATCACATGTGTTTCTGTAGTGGAGGTGAAACATGAAGAGAAACAGAGACTGGACTAAAAACCAGTGAGATGCAGTCAGGGCTTTGATTTATTCACTTCATCTAAAGTTGGATTCTTTTGGACTTTCAGATAACTTTACTACAAGTTCAATGTGTCAGAATGTGGTGATTTTCATGGTCTAATAAAAGCCAGTAAACAGAGCTAGCTTCTGTCCAGGCAGCAGCATTAATTTCTGATAATGGACACCTCGTCGGGCATTATCCCTCACATATCTTCCGACAGCAATAACTTACATAGAGTGTTTGGTCTGAAACACGGGTCTGTCAGTCACTCTGCTCTGCTCTGAGCCGAGGAGAAAACTTTTCTCGTATCCTACAAGTTTTATCCAATGAGGAGAGAGAACGGCATGAAGGGCTGTGTGTGCAGCCAAGGGATGCACCTGAATGTGGTGACGTAGGGACGAGGACCAATAGATCCATGACGAGGGCGGGGGCTGCTAACTCCATCGGCTGACAAGACGTTATGGTGCGTTCAAGGCAACTCGTAACTCGTGTATTTCCGACCTGTGAAGTCGTACCAGTTCCATCTGCATGACTTCAGATTTTTTAAAGTCGACTCTAATGTTATGAAAGTTGAGTCGACGTTGACTAGTCGCTGATGACGTCGTTCATATATATATATATATATTTTTTTTTTAAGTATATATTTTTTGGCGTTTTTGCCTTTATTTGATTGACAGTGATATAGACAGGAAAGGGGGAGGCAGAGAGAGGGGGAATGACATGCAGGAAAGGTCTGCCCTACGGCCCCCTACCGGGGACGCCTGCGTTGAGGACTGTAGCCTCTACATGGGGCGGCCGCCTTAACCACTGCGCCACGCACCGCCCCAACGTCGTTCATATTTTTCCTGTCATAACTAAAATCACAGGAGGAGGGAAACGCTTTGCAACAATCTGTATCCACTGACTGGTTGATAGAAATCAGTACAGAACAGCAGGTAAATAAACATATCACATTGTAACATACACTCCTATCGCACTGAGACCGACTCAAGTCTCAGTCGGTCTCAGTATCAGTGTGAACCTTGCGCATGCGCGCTGGCAGCGGAAGAGCGGACAACAGACACTAGGAGCTAATGCTACAAACATGCTTGGAATGTGGACTTACTTAATTTTTTTCGGGACAATTACGCAATTTGGGGCTTCAGCACAAGACGGACATTACATACGAGCATCATGGAGGTATTTGGATGTTTTTTTTGTGTGTGTTTTTTTACGAAGAGCTCTGGTGTCCCTTTGCAACCGTTGCATTGAAATGCACTGCTACGCCAAGACCCCTGTAACTCAGAGAAGGGACGGTGGACTCTGAAAATTCTTCCAGCCCTTAGTCAACATGAGGGTGAGTAGATAATGAGCGAAATATCATTCTAGGGTGAACTATCCCTTTAAGACTTGGATCTGTGTAAACCATTGTTCATAAATGTGTTTGTTGTGAGGTTGTTGTGTGATGAGCTGTCTGAGGTGCCGACCCCCCACAGCCCTGGTCTTGGTCTGTGAGCGCCTGCCTACCCTGTCCTACAGCCTCAGTGTGGATCAGTAGAATATCAGCCTCATGTCTGCAGCTCAGTATCAACACAACTTTCACATCACATTCATCTGAGCACAGAAATAAAACAGAGTCTGACCTCAGAGTCTCCAGTCTACAGTCTGGACTCTCCAGAAAACCACTCAGACCCTTCACTCCTGAATCCTGCAGGTAGTTGGAGCTCAGGTCCAGTTCTCTCAGGTGGGAGGGGTTGGACTTCAGAGCTGAGACCAGAGAAGAACAGCTGATCTCTGACAAACTGCAGTACTCCAATCTGAATAAAGAATAAAAGAAGAAGATGAAATGATTGATGATTGATCAGATGTGTCCTGATCAATGATCAGTGTGTAAATGAGTAGAGGGACTTTGTCCTTGTGTTGTTGTGGATCATCATCATGTGGCCTTCTACACACATCATCCACATGTCAGCACAGATTCATCAGCTGCTGCTGACCTCAGATCAGTCTGTCGATATACAATCAATATCTGATCAATACCTGTTGGACTAAACACTGACTACAACTCTCTGATTCAGGACTGAACTGGATCAAACAAACACACACACACACACAGGATGATAAACTGTGTGTGTGGTTAGTAGTTGCATGACTTCAGATTTTTTAAAGTCGACTCTAATGTTATGAAAGTTGAGTCGACGTCGTTCATATCTTTTTTTTTTTTTTTAAGTATATATTTTTTGGTGTTTTTGCCTTTATTTGATAGACAGTGATATAGACAGGAAAGGGGGAGGCAGAGAGAGGGGGAATGACATGCAGGAAGGAAAGGTCTGCCCGACGCGGGATTCGAACCGGGGACACCTGCGTTGAGGACTGTAGCCTCTACATGGGGCGGCCGCCTTAACCACTGCGCCACGCACCGCCCCAACATCGTTCATATTTTTACCGTCATAACTAAAATCACAGGAGGAGGGAAACGCTTTGCAACAATCTGTATCCACTGACTGGTTGATAGAAATCAGTACAGAACAGCAGGTAAATAAACAACCAGTTGTAAATCAGTTTTTTTGTAACATACACTCCTATAGAAGTGAAAAGAAAATACTGGAGCTACTGTGTGTTAGGGAGGAAAACGACACAAGCAAAGGTCTGTAAGCCAATCACCATCACAGTCCTGCTCAGTCACAGTTTTTGTTTTTCGATTCTGGTTGATTGGTTGTTATTGTTTGTTGTTGTGCGCGACATAAAGCTGCCTATACGAGCAGAGTTTTTTTTTGGCGCTACATTCACAACTTTCTTTTCATCAACGACCTGTGGAACACTTGCGTGCCGATCCGTGGAGAGCAATCAAGGATCAACACTGATCTGTTTCCAGTGCTCGTGCCCAAAAGGCAAAGGTAGAAGCTGTACACAACCTAGAAAGTCAAAGTGTTGTTTTGATGGGCTTGTGTGTTGTTTTTGTTGTCCTTTTGTTTTGTTTTGTTTTTTCTCTGTCTTATGAATATGTCTGCTATGTACTGTTGATAATAATAATAATTATTATTAATCTAATGTTACCCCCGGGAAAAGGGTGGGGTCAAGGGGAATGGATAAATGGAATTGTAATGAAATAAAACAAAATAAAAAATTGATTAAAAAAAAAAAAAAAAAACTCTGATCTGTTGCTCCACTACTCCCTCCCTCATGATCATCCACATCCTCAACTAGAATAACATTAATAACCAAGTTTATCAAGGCCGTGCATCAGCAAGAGAAGACAATTTAAATCAATTAGGGTGACGGATTAGTTTCATTCAGCCACTCAGCTGTTGTTTCAAGCAGCTCTCCACTTGTGCTGCCAAACTCACCTGATCAGCGACGAGTCGACATCAAGCTCAAAATGTCATTGTGGAGCAGTAAAGTCGAGTCTGTGCAACACACACACACACACACACACACACACACACACACACACACACACACACAGCAGCTTCTCCGGCCTCAGATCTACATCACATCTGCTCAGCTTCAGCTACAGTGGCTGATCCAGCTGTTCTGTTAGCAGCTTCATCTGAGAGCAGCTCATCATCATCATCATCATCATCATCATCATCATCATCATCATCATCACCACCACCACCACACTGACCGCTGAGTGACCTCTGACCCTTCACCTTCTACCAGCTGCAGTAACATGGAGTCACAATCAGTCGCTGCTTCAAACTGAACTTCACACATTTGAACTGAACACAGACAAAAGTCCAACAGGTCCAGTCAGTGAACTCACCTCAGAGTCTCCAGTCGACAGTTTGGACTCTCCAGTCCAGCACACACAACCTTCACTGATGAATCACTCAGGTTGTAGTTTTCACTCAGGTCCAGTTCTGTCAGGTGGGAGGGGTTGGACTTCAGAGCTGAGGCCACGACTTCACAGTGACTCTCTGAGAGTTCACAACCAACAAGTCTGTGAAGAGAGAAAATATCAAATGTGTCAGAATCAAACCAGATGAAAGCTGCAGTAAAAACACAGTTGATGCATCTGATGATGTGATGAACATCTGAGCTTCAGCTCATCTCTTTGACTGAGTTGATCCTCATCACTCTGACAGGATGGACGGGACCCTGAAGCAAAGCCTGCTCACTCTATATTATCCCTTACGTAATGTTTTCAAAGTCAAACTAAGAATAATGAAAAGAAAAATTGTGTTTATCTGAACTACTGATCTAAACTGCTAATCAATAATTATATTGATCATTTCTGGACTCACCGGCCTTCTGCAGTTCCTCACAGCTGGGATCAGTCTCCATCGTCCCTCCTCTGATGTCTTGTACTTGCTCAGGTCCAACTCGTCCAGAACCTGCTCCGACATCTGCAGCATGTAGGCCAGAGCTGAACACTGGATCTCAGAGAGTTTCTCCTCTGATCTGTTCTCTGACTTGAGGAACTGTTGGATCTGCTGATGAACTGACTGGTCCTTCATCTCCGTCAGACAGTGGAAGATGTTAATGCTTCTGTCAGGAGAGATTTCATCACTCTTCATCTCCTTCAGGTTGTTGATGGTTCTCTGGATGGTTTCTGGACTGTTGTCTGTCTGACCAAGCAGACCTCCTAACAGCCTCTGGTTGGACTCCAGAGAGAGGCCATGAAGGAAGCGAACAAACAGGTCCAGGTGACCATTTCTACTGCAGAGGGATTTCTGCATGGCTCCCTGCAGGAAGTCATCCAGGGTTAGAGGACTGTTATTGATCTGTGGATGACTTTTATTGATCTGTGGATGACTGTCATTGATCTGTGGAGGACTTTTACCGATCACTGGAGGACTGCTTGCATTGAATCCAAAAAAATTCTGAAGCTTCTTAAACAAAGACTTCTGTTTTGGTTTCTCTCTCTGTTTGTAGTTTTCTTCTTTTTCTTCTTTGCTGCCGCTGCTACTGCCGCCACCGTCTTTTTCTGCTAAGGACAAGTCACTGAAATAATGTTCCTTGACTTGTTCTCTCAGGAACTTCTTGAGGACCTGTGTGTTCCTGTTGGTGAAACAGTGGAACATGTAGACTGCAGCCAGAAACTCCTGAACACTCAGATGAACAAAGCAGTAGACTGTTTTCTGGAGGATCACACTCTCTCTTTTGAAGATCTCAGTACAGAGTCCTGAGTTCACCAAGGCCTCTGTGACATCCAGACCACACTGCTCCAGGTCTTCTTGGTAGAACATGATGTTTCCTTTCTCCAGCTGTTCAAACGCCAGCCTCCCCAGCTTCAGAAGAACTTCCCTGTCGGCCTCCATCAGCTCCTGTGGACTCGTCTCATGTCCTTCACCGTACTTGTTCTTCTTCCTCTTTGTCTGGACCAGCAGGAAGTGTGAGAACAGGTCAGTTGTGGTCTTGGGCAGCTCTCCTCTCTGGTCTGTGGTCAACATGTGCTCCAGAACTGTAGCACTGATCCAGCAGAAGACTGGGACTTGACACATGATGTGGAGGGTCCTGGACGTCTTGATGTGTGAGATGATTCTTCTGGACAGATCTTCATCACTGGACCTCCTCCTGAAGTACTCCTCCATCTGGGCGTCAGTGAAGCCTCGGACCTCTGTTACCCTGTCGACACATGTAGGAGGGATCTGATTGGCTGCTGCAGGTCTGGAGGTGATCCAGACCAGAGCCGAGGGAAGCAGATTCCCCTGGATGAGGTTTGTCAGCAGCACGTTGACTGATGACGTCTGTGTGACATCAGACACAACCTCCCTGTTGTTGAAGTCCAGTGACAGTCGGCTTTCATCCAGGCCGTCAAAGATGAAGAGAAGTTTACAGACAGCCAGCTGCTCTGCTGTGACCTTCTGTAATGTTGGATGGAAAACATGGAGCAGCCTGAGAAGACTCAACCGCTGATCTCTGATCAGGTTCAGCTCCCTGAACGAAAGCAGAACCAGCAGACTGACATCTTGGTTCTCCAAGCCCTCGGCCCAGTCCAGAGTGAACTTCTGCACCGAGAAGGTTTTTCCAACGCCAGCGACGCCGTTGGTCAGAACCACTCTGATGGGTCTCTGTTGGACAGGTGAGACTGTAGAGACGTCCTCTCTCTGTTGGACAGGTGAGACCGTAGAGACGTCCTCTCTCTGTTGGACAGGTGAGACCGTAGAGACGTCCTCTCTCTGTTGGACAGGTGAGACCGTAGAGACGTCCTCTCTCTGTTGGACAGGTGAGACCGTAGAGACGTCCTCTCTCTGTTGGACAGGTGAGACCGTAGAGACGTCCTCTCTCTGTTGGACAGGTAAGTCTTTAAAGATGTCGTTGCACTTGATTGGAGTGTCATGGAGGGTCTTCTTCTTGGACGTTGTCTCCAGCTGTCTCACCTCATGTTGGGTATTAACCTCTTCACTCTGTCCCTCTGTGATGTAGAGCTCAGTGTAGATCCTGTTGAGGAGGGTTACACTTCCTGTTCCACTTCCTGTTCCCTCAGTTCCTTCAGTCACTCGTTCACATCTGCTCCTCAGACTGATCTTATGTTGATCTAAAACCTCCTGCAGACCACGATCTGCTGAGAGACAAGAGACAGAGACAGACTGAAGACAGAGAGTCTGACAATCTGATCAGATCATTTTCATCAGCTACAGAAAAACTACAGACAACAAGGAGAAGGTTTGAATCATCATCTTAAATGTCAGTGCTGTGTGATGGAACAATGACTCTGGAGAAAACAACAGGTCCTGGTTTCACAAATGACCACATCAGCAGACAGATGTTCAGTCTCACTTTGTCCACAGCTGCTCTGATTGGCTGCCTGCAGCTCACCTCTGGCTCTGGGTCTTTGTCCACACTGGGGACAGGAGGGGGGTCCTGAAGAACCAGACTGGTCCCAGTCTGAGGTGAAGCACTGTCTGCAGAACCAGTGTCCACAGCTGGTGGAGACTGGGTCCTTCAGGACGTCCTGACAGAGACCACAGCAGGACAGCTGCTGGTCCACAGAGACACCACTCCTCTTCCTCCTGTCAAGACATTTCTGGATCAACAACATGTCACAGCTCCACATCTGAGCTCTGATTGGTTAACCTCCTCAAGGGGGCGGGGCTTCAGTAACCAGAGGAGCAGAGAGAGAGAAAGTAGAGGAAGACAAGTGTAGAGAGACGAGCTGAATGAAGACCTGGTCCTGAACTGGTCTGGTTTCTGTCTCTGAGGTTTGTTGTGAACCTTCAGAGTCTGATGGATCTGGTTCCTGGTTTCTCTCTGTTTCCTTCACACGAGTACTGACTGAATCATCTTCAGCTCAGTTTACAGTAGAAACTGTCTCTTACCGTGACTCTGAAGGTCCAGGTCCAGGTCCAGACTTAAAGTTTAGAGGAAACTCTCTGGACCAGTCACTCTTCATGGACAGACAGATGGATCCTGGAGACTCTGCTCTCAGTCTGTGGTTCTGACCTCTGCAAACACAAACATGTTTTTATTAGGGCCGGGACTCGATTAAAAAAATTAATCGAATGAATTAGAGGCTTTGTAATTAATTAATCGCAATTAATCGCATTTTAATCGCATATAAATATTTGACCTGAGAACCGTGAACAGTTTTTTTTTCACATGGATTTTAGTATACCATTGAATGACTGAATACATAAGCTTAAGCATTCAAGGTGGTACTTAACCAAGACCAACAGACTAGGGATGCAAATTATCGATTAATTCATTAATCGATATTTGATACATACAGATTAAATGGTCTTTCCTTCCAATACACTATGATGATTACTGTAGTATTTAACTAGGCTACTTAAATCACAGTAGCATAAACTGATTTGTTGAACTCAGCCTGATGTAAACATGAATAAAACTCAGTAACCAATCACACAGCAGCTCCATGTTGTCCCTGTGTGATGTTCAGGGACAGGTCAGGACAGTCTGAAGACAGAGCTCTGAGGGTGAAGTCCTATCATAATGAGATGAGCTGCACCTGTGACAGTGACAGGTCATAGATATAGCGCTGCAGCTGAGCGCATTCTGTGTATCTATGTGCAGGCAGAGATCAGAGATGGTGTTTTAAATAACCATGCTAGCATTTCACCAGCTCTCATCTCTGCCAGTCTCTCAAACTGCTGCCTCTCTCGCGTGCGGGCGCACCGCACATAGACACACGTGAGAAAAAAAAAAAAAAAAAATCGATTTTTTTTATAAGTGTGATTAAAATGCGTTAATTTTTTTAACGCGTTAATTTTTGTGTAATTAATTAATCGTAATTAACGCGTTAAAGTCCCAGCCCTAGTGTTTATTCACATCACATTGATCAGTGGACACACACACACACACACACACACACACACACATGTTTCCTCTTCTGTGACGTCACACACACTTCAGGTTTTTATCTGGTCTCTTACTGTGAGTCTGGAGGTTCATGTTTGGACCGGTCACTCTCCAGAGACTTTGATCTGTCCTCCTGTTCCTCCACATTAACACTCATCTTCAGGACTTCAGTCAGTCTGAGAGGGAAACCAGTAACACACACACACACACACAGAATCAAGACACACCCAAATCCACCGAGGACAAACTATAATCACTTCCTTGTCTGATCCAGTCGTTGACCTCCACCACTCATAGTACTTTGACATTAAATCCATGTTCATCCAGTCACCGTGACCTTTGACCTTTGATGTTTGTTCTGAGTTTGAAGAAGTTGTGTGGAGGTGAATCTGAGACAATGTGCTGACGTATGTACGGACTACGTCTGACTCTTCTTCCCTCCACAGTCCACACAGACACACTGACTCTCACACTCTGACACATCAACAACAACAACAACAATAATAATAATAATAATAATAATAATAATAATAATGTTGTGTTGACACTCACTCGCCTCAGACTTCAGTTTCTCTCCTTCTGCTCTTCATTCACTCTAACATGGCGTCTGAACAGCTGCTCTGTGTTTACTGGAAATCCCACAAGTTCATGGCGACAGAAGGAGGGGAAGTCACTTTCTACAGTAGAGTGGCGCCACCTGCTGGGTAACTCCTGGTATTACACCTGTATGGACAGGTGAACTCTGACACCATGAATAAACAGTTAGCTGAGATCCAGCTGTGGTAGAAGAGCTGCTGAGAGATTTAAAGACACTCCACTACAAGTTACAGCTCAGTCTGTTCTCTGTCTTATTCATCACACATGTTGTCATCAACTAATTTGTGTCTCAGTGTTGTAACTTAACCCGCCCCGGTCTGGCAACACGACCATATATGGAAAACACAACCACAACTAAATGTAAGTCCACACAGAAACCAGGAGGATACAAGGAGAATCATGAACTCCTTTTAGAAATGCACTCATTGACATAATGTGTTCCCTAGCCCCTTACCCTAACCTTAACCATTACTCTGAACCTAATTTAAACCTAATTATAACCTAAAGTCTTAACCCTCAAACAGCCCTTGGAAAAAGTGAGGACTGGCGAAAATGTCCTCACTTCCCCTAAATGTCCTCACTCTGTTGGTTAAAAACTCTCGACGGTCCTCACAACGTAGTAAATACAAGAACACACACACACACACACACACACACACACACACACACACACACACACATCTTACAGGTGTTTTTCTGTGGGGAACAGAAGCTGATTGTGCTGAGTTCATCTCTGACTCTGGGATTAGAAAGAATAAATCATCATGTGTAACAAGTGGGCGTGTCACTGGTGGCCAATCACATTATCAGCATCATTTTAATCTCTCTCTCTGATTGGTTCAGGACGGCTACTTGCTACAGTGGACCTGATGTGTTCAGAGGAGGAGGAGGAGGAGGAAGAGGAGAGGAGGAGGAGGAGGAGGAGGAGGAGGAAGAGGAGGAGGAGGAGGAGGAGGAGGAGTTTCTAATTTTGGAGTAAAGCTTGACAGTGATTTTAAACTGGATCAACAGATCAACTCTGTCGTCAAAACCAGTTTTTGAGTCCTGATTCTGGTCCTGGTTCTGGTTCTGGTTCTGGTCCTGGTCCTGGTTCTGATCCTGGTCCTGGTTCTGGTTCTGGTTCTGGTCCTGGTCCTGGTCCTGGTCCTGGTTCCAGCTGGTCCTGGTCCTAGTCCTGGTCCTGGTCCTGGTTCTGGTTCAGGTTCTGGTCCTGGTTCTGATCCTGGTTCTGGTCCTGGTTCTGGTCCTGGTCCTGGTCCTGGTCCTGGTTCTGGTTCTGGTCCTGGTTGTGGTCCTGGTCCTGGTCCTGGTTCTGGTTCTGGTCCTGGTTGTGGTTCTGGTCCTGGTCCTGGTCCTGGTCCTTGTCCTGGTCCTGGTCCTGGTCCTGGTCCTGGTCCTGGTCCTGGTCCTTGTCCTGGTCCTGGTCCTGGTCCTGGTCCTGGTTCTGGTTCTGGTCCTGGTCCTGGTTCTGGTTCTGGTCCTGGTCCTGGTCCTGGTCCTGGTCCTGGTTCTGGTCCTGGTTCTGGTCCTGGTCCTGGTCCTGGTCCTGGTCCTGGTCCTGGTTCTGGTTCTGGTCCTGGTCGTGGTTCTGGTCCTGGTCCTGGTCCTGGTTCTGGTTCTGGTCCTGGTCCTGGTCTTGGTCCTGGTCCTGGTCCTGGTCCTGGTCCTGGTCCTGGTTCTGGTTCTGGTCCTGGTCGTGGTTCTGGTCCTGGTCCTTGTCCTGGTTCTGGTTCTGGTCCTGGTCCTGGTCCTGGTCCTGGTCCTGGTTCTGGTTCTGGTCCTGGTCCTGGTCCTGGTCCTGGTCCTGGTCCTGGTTCTGGTTCTGGTCCTGGTCGTGGTCCTGGTCCTGGTCCTGGTCCTGGTCCTGGTCCTGGTTCTGGTTCTGGTCCTGGTCGTGGTTCTGGTCCTGGTCCTTGTCCTGGTTCTGGTCCTGGTCCTGGTCCTGGTCCTGGTCCTGGTTCTGGTTCTGGTCCTGGTCGTGGTCCTGGTTCTGGTTCTGGTCCTGGTCCTGGTCCTGGTCCTGGTCCTGGTTCTGGTTCTGGTCCTGGTCGTGGTTCTGGTCCTGGTCCTGGTCCTGGTCCTGGTTCTGGTCCTGGTTCTGGTCCTGGTCCTGGTCCTGGTCCTGGTCCTGGTCCTGGTTCTGGTTCTGGTCCTGGTCGTGGTTCTGGTCCTGGTCCTTGTCCTGGTTCTGGTTCTGGTCCTGGTCCTGGTCTTGGTCCTGGTCCTGGTCCTGGTTCTGGTTCTGGTCCTGGTCCTGGTCCTGGTCCTGGTCCTGGTCCTGGTCCTGGTCCTGGTTCTGGTCCTGGTTCCAGCTGGTCCTGGTCCTGGTCCTGGTTCTGGTTCTGGTTCTGGTCCTGGTTCTGGTCCTGGTCCTGGTTCTAGTCCTGGTTCTGGTCCTGGTTCTGGTTCTGGTCCTGGTCCTGGTCCTGGTCCTGGTTCTGGTCCTGGTCCTGGTTCTGGTTCTGGTCCTGGTCGTGGTCCTGGTCCTGGTCCTGGTCCTGGTCTTGGTCCTGGTCCTGGTCCTGGTTCTGGTTCTGGTCCTGGTCCTGGTCCTGGTCCTGGTCCTGGTCCTGGTTCTGGTCCTGGTTCCAGCTGGTCCTGGTCCTGGTCCTGGTTCTGGTCCTGGTCCTGGTCCTGGTCCTGGTTCTGGTCCTGGTTCTAGTCCTGGTTCTGGTCCTGGTTCTGGTTCTGGTCCTGGTTCTGGTCCTGGTTCTGGTCCTGGTCCTGGTCCTGGTTCTGGTTCTGGTTCTGGTTCTGGTTCTGGTCCTGGTTCTGGTCCTGGTTCTAGTCCTGGTCCTGGTTCTGGTTCTGGTTCTGGTCCTGGTTCTGGTCCTGGTTCTGGTCCTGGTCCTGGTCCTGGTCCTGGTCCTGGTTCTGGTCCTGGTCCTGGTCCTGGTCCTGGTTCTGGTCCTGGTCCTGGTCCTGGTCCTGGATCCAGCTGGTCCTGGTTCTGGTCCTGGTTCTGGTCCTGGTCCTGGTCCTGGTCCTGGTCCTGGTTCTGGTCCTGGTCCTGGTCCTGGTCCTGGTCCTGGTCCTGGTCCTGGTCCTGGTCTCCGTGGTCACCTCCCTCATAGGTGAAGCCGCAGCAGCAACGAGCATCAGGCTGAGCAGCAGAAACAGGATGGAAGGTCTGGGGTCGACTGATGCCTCATTCATGTTCAGGGGTTCAGTCGCCACTCGGCTAAAGGTGCAGTTCACGTATTACAGAACGGTCTCTGACCTGGAGGAGTTTTGCTGCGTTCATAACAACTCGGAGGTCGGGATTCCCAACTCGGAAATTTCCGACTTCCGACATCATTGCGTTCACGCTGCAGGAACTCGGAAGAAAAAAAACATGGATACCTGAAGGAAGTTTGGCGTATTGTTGTGGCTCATCGCTGAATACGAAAAATAAATGCAGCAGTAAATGATGTTTATTTTGGAGGAGAGGAGACGCCGCAGATGAGTGCACATATAATGTTACGGCCTCGATAACAGTTAAACGTTATTTCCAGACTGCAATTTCACACTATACAACAATCACAGCTTAATATAAACGTATTTCATAGAGGCTACTGCAATAATACACAGAAATATGCATTAAAACCTCAACAAATAACTTAAAATGTCTAAATTCTAACCGTTTAAGACGAGGGCCGCCATGTTTTGATGTTGTCGTGACGTCAAGTCGGAAAGTCGGAGCTCTGATATGATACCCGAGTTCCCGACCTGTAGTTTCCGAGTTCGACGCCGTTCAATTCTTTTTTTTTTACAGCTCGGAGCTCGTTTTTTTCCGACTTCCGAGTTGTCTTAAACGCAGCATTAGTGTGTGTGTGTGTGTGTGTGTGTGTGTGTGTGTGTGTGTGTGTGTGTGTGTGTGTGTGTGTGTGTGTGTGTGTGTGTGTGTGTGTGTGTGTGTGTGGGGTGTTTTATGTTGTGTAGTCGACCAGTCTCTGCTCCTCAGTCTCTGAAACACTGAATGTTTGTTCATGCTGCTGCTGTTGATCTGTATGTGGCTGATTTGATGCTTCTGCTTTTATGGAGGTGAAGTATTTGATGAATTAAAGGGAAAGTTAAAGGTCAAAGGTCTCTCTTCTCTCCTCCCCCTCTCGCTTCCTCCCTCCCCCCTTCTCTCTCTCTCTCTCCCCCCTTTCCTCCTCCCCTCTCTCTCCTTTCTCTTTCTCTTCCTCCCTCCCTCTAAGTCGCTCCCTGTCTCCCCCTCTCTCTACGCTCTCTTTCTCCCCCTTCTCTCTCTCTCTCCTCCCCCACTTCCTCTATCCTCTCCCTCTTTCTCTCTGCCCCCTCCCCCTAAGTCTCTCCCCCTCTCCCCTTCCCTCTTCTCTCCCTCTTTCTCTCTCCTCTCCCTCTTTCTCTCTGCCCCCTCCCGAAGTCTCTCCCCCTCTCTCCCTCCCTCTTCTCTCTCCCTCTCTTCCCTTCCCTTCCCCTCTCTCTCTCCTCTTCCTCTTTCTCTCTGCCCTTCCTTCCCTCCCTCCCCCTCTCTTCTCTCTCCCCCTCTATCTTCCTCCCTCCCTCTAGGTCTCTCCCTGTCTCCCCCCTCTCTCTCCCCCCCCCCTCTCTCTCTCTCCTCACCCCTCTTCCTCTCTCTCTCCCTCCTCTTTCCTCTCTCTCTCCTCTTCTTCCCCTCCCTCACTCTCTCTATCCTCTTCCTCTCTGCCCCCTCTAAGTCTATCCCCCTCTCCTCCCCCCTCTTCCCTCTCTTCTCTCTCTCTATCCTCTCCTTCTTTCTCTCTGCCTCCATCCCTCTGTCTCTCCTTTTCTCCCCTCTCTCTTCCCCTCCCTCTCTCTTTGCTCTTTCTCCCCCCTCCTCTCTCTCTCTCCTCCCCCTCTTCTCTCTCCTCTCTCCTTCCTTTACTGTAGTGAAGTTGTATTTTGATGATGTTTTATTGTCCAATCACGTCCCATCGTTTGTAGCTCATTAACAGCGTCACATGTAAACGACACTAATAACCATTAAACATTAATTATCTAGATCTAATAACTCTGAGACCAGATTGACACAGTGAAGTCAGTGATGTGTAAAAAGCTGCTGTAACTCTGATCGACCACCAGGTGTCGCTGTGTTCACATGTCTGAAGCTTCGTCAGGTTTTGTGAATGAGTTTGTCTCCTGGTTTAATAACTCATGACTCTTCAGGCTGCGTTCAAGGAAACCGGTTTTTCTCAGACTCCAGTGAAGTGGATTCACGTCACGTTCAGGTGAGTCAGGTGATCTGACGCTGCTCGTCTCCTGACGTCGGATCAGACCGAGGCTTCATGTGTGTGTGTGTGTGTGTTCTTGTTCTTACTACGTTGTGAGGACCGGAGAGAGTTTTTCACCAGAGTGAGGACATTTTTGAGAAGTGAGGACTTTTTTTTTTGGCCTCACAAAGACAGCAATACAAGAGTGTGTGTTTCTAGTTCTGGTTCTTTCTGGTTCAGGTTTAGTTCTCTGTCCTGATCTTCAGACTGTAGATGTTCCCTCTCCTCCCTCGCCGACACCGACAGGACGGGATAAAAAAAAAAAATCTTTATATCCTTGTTAAGTTCTGAAGTTGTTGAAAAGATTTGATGTGGTGAAAGTGAAAAAAAGAGAGAAATGAACTATTACATGTTTTATTTTAACTTTTCTACTGATGCTGATGTGGTTGGTGTAGAAGAGTGATGATGTTGTGCTATGAAGGGAGTTGTCCTCAGGGTGGCAGCAGAGGCTGGTTAGACTGGTTGACCTCTTGACCTGTCTGCATGTCGGCCATATTGAAACGTGTTCCAGGAAACAAACCTACAACGAAGCTCCTGAGTCCGTTTTTCTAGAATATCGTAATATAACGATTCTTACAGTTCAGTCTCCTCCTCCTCCTCCTGCTCCTCCTCTTCCTCCTCCTGCTCCTGCTCCTCCTCCTCCTCCTCCTGCTCCTCCTCCTCCTCCTCCTGCTCCTCCTCCTTCCTCTTCCTCCTCCTCTTCCTCCTCCTCCTTCTCCTCCTCCTCCTTCTCCTCCTTCTCCTCCTCCTCCTCCTTCCTCTTCCTCCTCCTCTTCCTCCTCCTCCTCCTCGTCCTGCTCCTCCTCCTCTTCACCCTCCTCTTCCTGCTCCTCCTCCTCCTCCTCTTCCTCCTCCTCCTGCTCCTCCTCTTCCTCCTCCTTCTCCTCCTCTTCCTCCTCCTCTTCCTCCTCCTCGTCCTCCTGCTCCTCCTCCTCCTCCTCTTCCTCCTCCTCCTGCTCCTCCTCTTCCTCCTCCTTCTCCTCCTCTTCCTCCTCCTCTTCCTCCTCCTCGTCCTCTTCCTCCTCCTCCTGCTCCTCCTCTTCCTGCTCCTCCTCCTCCTCCTCCTCTTCCTCCACCTCTTCCTCCTCCTCGTCCTCCTGCTCCTCCTCCTCTTCCTCCTCGTCCTCCTGCTCCTCCTCCTCTTCCTCCTCGTCCTCCTGCTCCTCCTCCTCTTCCTCCTCGTCCCCCTCCTCCTCCTCCTGCTCCTTTTCCTCCTCTTCCTCCTGCTCCTCTTCCTCCTCCTACTCCTCTTGCTCTTCCTCCTCCTCTTCCTTCTCCTCCTCTTCCTGCTCCTCTTCACCCTCCTCCACTTCCTCCTGCTCTTCCTGCTCCTCCTCCTCTTCCTCTTTCTCCTGCTCCTCCTCCTCCTGCTTCTCCTCCTGCTCCTCTTCACCCTCCTCTTCTTCCTCCTACTCCTCCTCTTCACCCTCCTCTTCTTCCTCCTCCTCCTCCTCTTCCTCCTCCTCTTGCTCCTCCTTCTCTTCTTCTTCCTCCTCCTCCGCTCACATGTGTCGGTGCAGAGCCAGAGGTCCGTCACCAAAATATAAAATACACTTTTAAATGCAACACGGTGGTTAAAATAATGTAAAGTTAAGTTTTTACACGTCTGTGAACGAGGAAGAGAAAGGTTCCGACTGGAAACTTCTTCTTCTAATTTTTTTTTCCCCCCTATGAGCTTTATTGAAAACATCTTACATACAGAGGGATGTACAGAGAACAGGGTTGTACATACAATCAAACATGAAACATCAGACAGGTGCTCCAATATGTATCAATAAACATAAATAATAAATAAATCAAAATAAAATCAGGTTGTTTTAAGCAATATTAGAAAACATAAAATCATGGAAAAAATAACATATGGTATGGTAGCCTATAGAAGAAAAGAAACAAAAGGGAAATAGAATGTGTAAGCTTTATTCTACTTCTTTATTCTTTGAAAAATCTCTCATAAATATCTATGGATGTGATGCTTTGTTTAGTGTCAATTAGTGTAAGGGATTTCATGTACTCTTTGAACTCATGCAAGAAACTTCTGAAGTTGGGTGAGGTTTTGGAGTGTTTACATTTATGTATGTGACATTTGCCATACAAAATGAATAAGTTTATAATAAAGATGATGTCCTTTTCTTCTGACCGGAAACTTCACGAACAGAATAATAATAAACAATGACATCATTTCCGTTTCATGTGTGATTTTTATTTATTTTTTCAAAGATTTGTTTCACATTACAAAAACAGTTTTTCATAATAAAATGCAATCTATAAAGCATATCTATATTATACGCCAGGGGGAATTTACAAGTTTACAAAAAAATGTTCAAGTTTTCACTTATATTGAAAGTCTTAATCACTTTCTGGTTGCTTGAAAATTTAATGGAGGTTATGTATTGCTTGAGCTCACCGGTAAAAGAAGGTTTTTTTTTTTTTTTTTAATGAGCTTACATTTGTGAATATGAAATTTTGCCATTAAAACGATAAGGTTGATAATAAAAGTTATGTTGGCTTTTTCCCTGTTTTTTTTTCAGGTCAGGGAGCCCAAACAGTACTACATTCCTCCAAAACAAAATAAAATCACCATCAACATTGATAGCAACAAAATTACAAACATCACTCCATAGTTTTTCACATGTGAATTAAAAAACTAAACCTGACAGTTCTTGCATTTATTCATAATCTCTTGTTCGACAACACATTCACTGTAAAACCATGAAAAAAACATCCTTTTATTGTAATTTCCGAAAATAAACACTTTCATTTTGAAATGTAACTGAACCTGACACCTAAATAATATTTATCTTTTCATGTTGTTGTTGTTGTTGTTGTTGTTTTAGCTGCTCTGCAATGATATTCTGATGTGTTATGACTACATGTTGAGTCTTGAAAGAGCAAATATTGAAAAAAAAAAAGAAGAAAAAAAACGTACAGGAAATGATGTACATATGTGTGTTAAGTTATAAAATAAAGGCTAGGGTTTCTTTTGTAAATCATACTTATCAATAATACTAAATAGTTTAATTAAATGGCATCTTTCTGTTTAATAAGACTGAGGGCGAAAAGAAGAAATTCGTTATAAAACATGTATTTTGGTCTTTTGCTGTGTTTTGTTGTGCATGACAAGTGGATGTGGCAGTAGGCTACTAACAGTAACACAGTAAAAATACTTACTGTATATACAGCACAACAATAAAGGTAGTTTCTGTAGACAGTATCAGAGTAAAAGTACTTCTTTCAAGGTATCACAGTGAATACTATAATATAGGAGCAGAGTAAAAGTTTCTATAATTACAGTATCACAGTAAAAGTATTTAGTTAGGAGTTAGTGGAGTAAAAGTACTTCCTGTACTTGAGTGACAGGTGAAGCTCATTGTTCCTGTTTGACTCAACACCTTTACCTGTGACTGGATCACTGATGATTGACACATTGAAGCTGCTGCAGCGTTTTCTGAGTCTGTGATGTCATAGATGATGTCATGTGTGATGTCACATCCTGACAGGTTCACCTGCTGCACTTTACACTTTATTTCACTCCCACAGTCTCATCAGCTGTGGAAACAGCTACAGATCAGACTCAATACAGAGTCTCCAGTCGAAAGTCTGGACTCTTCACAAGATCATGAAGCTGCTGCAGAGCTGAAGAGCTCAGGTTGTTGTTGTTGAAGTAGCTGGTTGTTCCTTCCAGCTGCAGTTCTCTCAGGTGGGAGGGGTTGGACTTCAGAGCTGAGACCAGAGAAGAACAGCTGATGTCTGACAACCTGCACCAGCCCAATCTGAATAAAGAATAAAAGAAGAAGATGAAATGAAGAACACACACACACACACACACACACACACACACACACACACACACACACACAGCTGCAGTGATCAGGTCATTGATTATTGATCAGACTGAGTGAAATGAGCTGAAAGTGAAGAGTCATTGTCAGTGTGAGAGAAGAACAAGTGGAAACATGAGACAACAACTATTTCAAACGTCCTTCATTCATGACATCAAAGTCAATGATTCAAGTTCTGAGTGAAGATCAATCAGGTTCAGTTGTGGATCAAAGATCTAAGATCTACAACAGTAACAGTCAGTGAACTGACCTCAGAGTCTCCAGTCTACAGTCTGGACTCTCCAGAAAACCACTCAGATGCTTCACTCCTGAATCATAAAGGTTGATGTTGTAGTTCAGGTCCAGGTGTCTCAGGTGGGAGGGGTTGGACTTCAGAGCTGAGACCAGAGAAGAACAGCTGATCTCTGACAAACTGCACCACTCCAATCTGAATAAAGAATAAAAGCAGTGAGTTGAGGACAAAGCTCCTTGTCGACAGCGTTCAGTGTCTCATCATCTGTTCAGAGCTGAAGAAGCTTCAGAAAGAACAAGTTTAGAAAATCAAAGTCCAGCAGCTGAAGCAACAGGAAGCAGGTTAAACAGTCACATAGAGAGAAAACAGCTCATTAATATTCATGAGAAGCTGCTGCTGCTTCAACACAGACGCAGTGACTCCGCCTCTTCACCTGTCAGCTCCACCTGTGGCTCCATCCAGACAAACTCATGTTGTGCAGCCACATTGATCAGAGATTTACTGACCACGCTCAAGACAACACACATGTGAGGCTGAACTCTGTTACCATGACAACTAACGTGTAGAAACACATGTTGAATGAAGCTCAGAGACAGAAAAACCTGAAACACACCTGCTTATTATGGGATGTTGTCTTTGAATGTTTCACTGTAAACATCACAGAGCCTCAGGAAAGAGGTGGAGCCAGCAGCTATTGATTATAGATCAGTTATTGTCTGATACATCACATGTGTTTCTGTAGTGGAGGTGAAACATGAAGAGAAACAGAGACTGGACTAAAAACCAGTGAGGTGCAGTCAGGGCTTTGATTTATTCACTTCATCTAAAGTTGGATTCTTTTGGACTTTCAGATAACTTTACTACAAGTTCAATGTGTCAGAATGTGGTGATTTTCATGGTCTAATAAAAGCCAGTAAACAGAGCTAGCTTCTGTCCAGGCAGCAGCTGCACAAACCACTCAGCCATGTGTAGTATTACAGAGCAAAGGCCCAGAGCTGCTCTGCCTCTTCTGTCAGTACGGTGTGTATGTGGCTGTTTGCACATGTGCAGTAAGTTCCCACAGAGAGTTCACATGGAGGTGAAGAGGCACAACGCTACGCTGCCTCTTAACTTAACTGCACCATGTCTGAGCTGCACTTCTGTTCACGTTGCCTTGGTGAATGGTCAACACACAGACGTGTCCCCTGGCTTTTTAGCCTCCAGCAGTTTAGCAGCTAATTCAACTGCAGTGATGCTCCACTGGAGAGGTGAACACCTTAATGAGCTTTCATCTGAAGAACAACAGCAGCTTTTATCTGACGGGAGACCAACGCCTGAGCTACGGTGGCTAACAGTTAGCAAGTTGAAACCTACTCTCTCTCTGACACTCAGACACACACACACACACACACACACACACCTGCAGTGATCAGGTCATTGATTATTGATCAGACTGAGTGAAATGAGCTGAAAGTGAAGAGTCATTGTCAGTGTGAGAGAAGAACAAGTGGAAACATGAGACAACAACTATTTCAAACGTCCTTCATTCATGACATCAAAGCAGGGTTGCCAACTCTCACGCATCTGGCGTGTGTCACACGCTTTTAGGTCCTGTCTCACGCTCTCACGCCACTCCAACAATTCTCACGTCAAAATCAAGCGATTTGGAAAAAAAAAAAAAAAAATTAAAGCAAGCTTTGGCACTCATCAATAGGCTCTCTGATTGGTGTGCGCGATGCTTATCCGCGTGTCGATTGGACGGCTGCTCAAGCACAGCACAGTAGGACGGGGAGTTGTCAATCAGCAACCCCCCCCCCCCCACCAACAGCGGCACGGTGCTGAAGCCTGGACCCGACTTGGTCCGAATCCGATGGCCAAAAAAAAGAGGGAGAGAGCGAAGCCCGAGACACAACCTGACCTGACCGAGTTATGTTTTCAGACTGAACGCGGCTCGAACTGACGCCTGCGGTCGGGCTGGTTGGGCCAGTCCGTTGAAAACTATAAAATCAAGATGCAGACTGGGTAGCACAAAAGTACAGCCAGGCAGCTCAGTCCAGAGAGCAGAGGAGAGAGAGACAGCGCAGCAACAGGTGTGTCTGTGTGTACGTGTGTGCGCAACTGCGCATGCATGCACGTGGGCCATACCTGCAAACTCCGAATGGGTGTTTATTATAATGTTTATTACAGAAGAGAAACACACATTTCAGGACCTGACTTGTATCATCAGGCTGTAGTAGAAGACTGAAAATCACAGGACATGTCTGTTCTGTCCTTTCATATATTAATAGGCTTGATAGGCTGGTCCAGGCCAAAAGCCAGAGCTCCCCACTAGACCAGTTTCATACACTCCAGCCATACAATGATAGGAACCACAGATCTGCTTTTTTCCCTCTTATCTGAAGCAAATGTTGTGTTTTCCCTTTATTTTCTTCTCAGAGTACACCAGAATGCTTCAAATACATGTTAAAATCACAATTTTTTCCTGGGGGGGTGCCCCCAGACCCCCCTAGAGGGATATATTTTGTCACCTATTACACCTCTAGCCTACTCAGTTTGCAGGTATAATGTGTGTGTCTGTGTGTGTGTGAGAGAGAGAGAGACAGAGAGAAAAACTACAATAAACATAACTATTATTAATATTATTATTATTATTATTATTATTATTATAGACCCCCCCCCCCTCACTCCAGCCCAGGACCAAAAGTTGGCAACCCTGCATCAAAGTCAATGATTCAAGTTCTGAGTGAAGATCAATCAGGTTCAGTTGTGGATCAAAGATCTAAGATCTACAACAGTAACAGTCAGTGAACTGACCTCAGAGTCTCCAGTCTACAGTCTGGACTCTCCAGAAAACCACTCAGATGCTTCACTCCTGAATCATGAAGGTTGTTGTGGTTCAGGTTCAGTTCTCTCAGGTGGGAGGGGTTGGACTTCAGAGCTGAGCCCAGAGAAGAACAGCTGATCTCTGACAACCTGCAGCTCCTCAATCTGAATAAAGAATAAAAGCAGTGAGTTGAGGACAAAGCTCCTTGTTGACAGCGTTCAGTGTCTCATCATCTGTTCAGAGCTGAAGAAGCTTCAGAAAGAACAAGTTTAGAAAATCAAAGTCCAACAGCTGAAGCAACAGGAAGCAGGTTAAACAGTCACATAGAGAGAAAACAGCTCATTAATATTCATGAGAAGCTGCTGCTGCTTCAACACAGACGCAGTGACTCCGCCTCTTCACCTGTCAGCTCCACCTGTGGCTCCATCCAGACAAACTCATGTTGTGCAGCCACATTGATCAGAGATTTACTGACCATGCTCAAGACAACAAACATGTGAGGCTGAACTCTGTTACCATGACAACTAACGTGTAGAAACACATGTTGAATGAAGCTCAGAGACAGAAAAACCTGAAACCTGCTTATTATGGGATGTTGGCTTTGAATGTTTCACTATAAACATCACAGAGCCTCAGGAAAGAGGTGGAGCCAGCAGCTATTGATTATAGATCAGTTATTGTCTGATACATCACATGTGTTTCTGTAGTGGAGGTGAAACATGAAGAGAAACAGAGACTGGACTAAAAATCAGTGAGGTGCAGTCAGGGCTTTGATTTATTCACTTCATCTAAAGTTGGATTCTTTTGGACTTTCAGATAACTTTACTACAAGTTCAATGTGTCAGAATGTGGTGATTTTCATGGTCTAATAAAAGCCAGTAAACAGAGCTAGCTTCTGTCCAGGCAGCAGCTGCACAAACCACTCAGCCATGTGTAGTATTACAGAGCAAAGGCCCAGAGCTGCTCTGCCTCTTCTGTCAGTACGGTGTGTATGTGGCTGTTTGCACATGTGCAGTAAGTTCCCACAGAGAGTTCACATGGAGGTGAAGAGGCACAACGCTACGCTGCCTCTTAACTTAACTGCACCATGTCTGAGCTGCACTTCTGTTCACGTTGCCTTGGTGAATGGTCAACACACAGACGTGTCCCCTGGCTTTTTAGCCTCCAGCAGTTTAGCAGCTAATTCAACTGCAGTGATGCTCCACTGGAGAGGTGAACACCTTAATGAGCTTTCATCTGAAGAACAACAGCAGCTTTTATCTGACGGGAGACCAACGCCTGAGCTACGGTGGCGAACAGTTAGCACGTTTTAACCTACTCTCTCTCTGACACTTAGACACTTTTACACACACACACACACAGCCCAGGTTGTGTGTCTTCTCTGTTGTAAACCTTGTAATAACAGCTTGTTGTGTACAGTTAACATCCTTGTTGCTCAGGTCTGAGTGTGGATTGTGTTAAAGGTTTGTTGTGTGATGTGAGCGGTGCTCCAACATGTGATCCTGTTATTGATCTGAGTTGTGTGTTAATAACAGCTGATGTCAGGACGGCATGGATTGTGGGGAAAAGGTGTTGCACATGTTGAAGACTTGGATCTGTGTGAACCATTGTGCATGAATGTGTTTGTTGTGAGGTTGTTGTGTGATGAGCTGTCTGAGGTGCCGACCCCCCACAGCCCTGGTCTTGGTCTGTGAGCGCCTGCCTACCCTGTCCTACAGCCTCAGTGTGGATCAGTAGAATATCAGCCTCATGTCTGCAGCTCAGTATCAACACAACTTTCACATCACATTCATCTGAGCACAGAAATAAAACAGAGTCTGACCCCAGAGTCTCCAGTCTACAGTCTGGACTCTCCAGAAAACCACTCAGACCCTTCACTCCTGAATCCTGCAGGTTGTTGTTGGTCAGGTCCAGTTCTCTCAGGTGGGAGGGGTTGGACTTCAGAGCTGAGACCAGAGAAGAACAGCTGATCTCTGACAAACTGCAGCTCTCCAATCTGAATAAAGAATAAAAGAAGAAGATGAAATGATTGATGATTGATCAGATGTGTCCTGATCAGTGATCAGTGTGTAAATGAGTAGAGGGACTTTGTCCTTGTGTTGTTGTGGATCATCATCATGTGGCCTTCTACACACATCATCCACATGTCAGCACAGATTCATCAGCTGCTGCTGACCTCAGATCAGTCTGTCAATATACAATCAATATCTGATCAATACCTGTTGGACTAAACACTGACTACAACTCTCTGATTCAGGACTGAACTGGATCAAACACACACACACACACACAGAGGATGATAAACTGTGTGTGAGGTTAGCGGTTGCATGACTTCAGATTTTTTAAAGTCGACTCTAATGTTATGAAAGTCGAGTCGACGTCGACTAGTCGCTGATGACGTCGTTCATATTTTTCCTGTCATAACTAAAATCACAGGAGGAGGGAAACGCTTTGCAACAATCTGTATCCACTGACTGGTTGATAGAAATCAGTACAGAACAGCAGGTAAATAAACAACCAGTTGTAAATCAGTTTTTTTGTAACATACACTCCTATAGAAGTGAAAAGAAAATACTGGAGCTACTGTGTGTTAGGGAGGAAAACGACACAAGCAAAGGTCTGTAAGCCAATCACCATCACAGTCCTGCTCAGTCACAGTTTTTGTTTTTCGATTCTGGTTGATTGGTTGTTATTGTTTGTTGTTGTGCGCGGCATAAAGCTGCCTATACGAGCAGAGTTTTTTTTTTGCGCTACCTTCACAACTTTCTTTTCATCAACGACCTGTGGAACACTTGCGTGCCGATCCGTGGAGAGCGATCAAGGATCAACACTATGTCTGCTATGTACTGTTGATAATAATAATAATTATTATTAATCTAATATTACCCCCGGGAAAAGGGTGGGGTCAAGGGGAATGGATAAATGGAATTGTAATGAAATAAAACAAAATAAAAAATTGATTAAAAAAAACAAAAAAAAAACACTGATCTGTTGCACCACTACTCCCTCCCTCATGATCATCCACATCCTCAACTAGAATAAAATGAATAACCAAGTTTACCAAGGCCGTGCATCAGCAACAGAAGACAATTTAAATCAATTAGGGTGACGGATTAGTTTCATTCAGCCACTCAGCTGTTGTTTCAAGCAGTTAGCAAATTTTAAACTACTGACACTTAGACACTTTTACACACACACACACACACACACACACACACACACACACACACACACACACACACACACACACAGCCCAGGTTGTGCGTCTTATCTGTTGTAAACCTTCTAATAACAGCTTGTTGTGTACAGTTAACATCCTTGTTGCTCAGGTCTGAGTGTGGATTGTGTTAAAGGTTTGTTGTGTGATGTGAGCGGTGCTCCAACATGTGATCCTGTTATTGATCTGAGTTGTGTGTTAATAACAGCTGATGCCAGGACGGCATGGATTGCGGGGAAAACGTGTTGCACATGTTTAAGACTTGGATCTGTGTAAACCATTGTGCATGAATGTGTTTGTTGTGAGGTTGTTGTGTGATGAGCTGTCTGAGGTGCCGACCCCCCACAGCCCTGGTCTTGGTCTGTGAGCGCCTGCCTACCCTGTCCTACAGCCTCAGTGTGGATCAGTAGAATATCAGCCTCATGTCTGCAGCTCAGTATCAACACAACTTTCACATCACATTCATCTGAGCACAGAAATAAAACAGAGTCTGACCTCAGAGTCTCCAGTCTACAGTCTGGACTCTCCAGAAAACCACTCAGACCCTTCACTCCTGAATCCTGCAGCTTGTTGTTGAAGCTCAGGTCCAGGTGTCTCAGGTGGGAGGGGTTGGACTTCAGAGCTGAGCCCAGAGAAGAACAGCTGATCTTTGACAAACTGCAGCTCTTCAATCTGAATAAAGAATAAAAGAAGAAGATGAAATGATTGATGATTGATCAGATGTGTCCTGATCAATGATCAGTGTGTAAATGAGTAGAGGGACTTTGTCCTTGTGTTGTTGTGGATCATCATCATGTGGCCTTCTACACACATCATCCACATGTCAGCACAGATTCATCAGCTGCTGCTGACCTCAGATCAGCCTGTCAATATACAATCAATATCTGATCAATACCTGTTGGTCCGTTTGAAAAAAAATATATGAGATTTTCTTCTTCTGATACTATAATCCAGTAGAACTTTTTTATTGCCTACCTGGAAAAAAATATTTAAGTAACACATTATTTAACCTTTAAATAATGTTGAGGGTCCAATGTGACAGATTTTTACATTTAGGAACAGTAAAAACACCCTAAACATTTTTACTCTGACTTTAAGTTGAACTTGTTCTTGACCAACACAACAGATAGCTCCATGTTGCCCCTGTGTGATGTTCAGGGACAGGTCCAGACAGTCTGAAGACAGAGAGCTCTGACGTTTAAGTCCTATAATAATGAGATGAGATGAGATACACGTTGTGACGGTTTTTTTTTAGTACAACTTTTATTTTTAGTGCTAGGGGTGCCAGTCAGGCGTCTGAGTCCTGACATTAAGTCTGTGTCAGACTTGAATTCTAACCCCCAGAAAGGATACACACTTAATCAATACCCAATAATTTCGGATAAGCATGTAACCTCCATTTAAAACATCTTTAAACACTGTACCCAGCACAAGAACAAGAAAAAACAGGACACAACCAAAGCTTATTTTGTTTTCTTTTCCAAAAAAATGTATTTAAATGGTCCATAAACAATAAACAAAGTTCTTTTAATTACTGTTTGTCTCAGTTCAATCTACAAAAAATCCGATCTTCAGCAAAAACAGAAAATATCAGGGAAAACCCAAGGCAGTCATAAAAAAAGGAAAAAGCCAAAACAAAAGTAATCCAACAAAAATCGATCGGTAATTACTCACGCACACCAGAGGGGGGAGTTGTCAACGTGCACCAGTCAGTCAGTCAGTCAGTCAGTCAGTCAGTCAGTCAGTCAGTCAGTCAGTCGTCAGTCAGTCAGTCAGTCAGTCAGTCAGTCAGTCAGTCAGTCAGTCGTCAGTCAGTCAGTCAGTCAGTCAGTCAGTCAGTCAGTCGTCAGTCAGTCAGTCAGTCAGTCAGTCAGTCAGTCAGTCAGTCAGTCGTCAGTCAGTCAGTCAGTCAGTCAGTCAGTCAGTCAGTCAGTCAGTCAGTCATCTCCAGCGGGACCAAACGGGAGGAGATCACGGATCGTCACAGGAACGGAAGCGGCCGAACGAGGCGAACAAACAGGATTAACTACCACTCTTTTACTTTTCCTCCTGCACTACGCTACCATACCGATACTAGTATTGGTATCGGTACAACACTAGTTACATTTAGTGCATATAGTTAATTAATAGCTTGTTATTTTGTAGCCTGTATCCGTAACTGTCCAAGATGTTGGGGGGCCGTTACACAAATTGGGCAGCAACAGAGATATGCACGCTGAGAGCCGGATCATCATCATCATCATCATCATCATCATCACCACCACACTGACCTCTGAGTGACCTCTGACCCTTCACCTTCTACCAGCTGCAGTAACATGGAGTCAAAATCAGTCGCTGCTTCAAACTGAACTTCACACATTTGAACTGAACACAGACAAAAGTCCAACAGGTCCAGTCAGTGAACTCACCTCAGAGTCTCCAGTCGACAGTTTGGACTCTCCAGTCCAGCACACACAACCTTCACTGATGAATCACTCAGGTCGGTGGTTTTACTCAGGTCCAGTTCTGTCAGGTGGGAGGAGTTGGACTTCAGAGCTGAGGCCACGACTTCACAGTGACTCTCTGAGAGTTTACAACCAACAAGTCTGTGAAGAGAGAAAATATCAAATGTGTCAGAATCAAATCAGATGAAAGCTGCAGTAGAAACACAGTTGATGCATCTGATGATGTGATGAACATCTGAGCTTCAGCTCATCTTCTCTGACTGAGTTTGACAGGAAACATTGATCCTCATCACTCTCACAGGATGGACGGGACCCTGAAGCAGAGCCTTCTTTCTATATTAACCCTTACGTAATGTTTTCAAAATCAAACTAAAAATGTAAAGGTCAGTGTATTACTGCCATCTAGTGGTCAGTTTTCTGGGGTATAAAAGGGAGGAGGCCACTGTCACCTGTAAGCTCTTCCTGTGGGTGTGTGCGCTCACCTGTGCGCATCACCACCATCCTCCCTTTGTTCTCCCCTGGCTGGCTCAGTGTTTGTGCTGCTGGCTTTGTTTGAACCATGTCCGTGGCTCGTTGAGTGAGTTTTCTTTGTTGAATTATTTGTAATCTTTGTGTTGGTGCAGGTTCCGTTATAGTTTGGTTTTAGCCGTGTTTCCACTGCAGGAGTTCCTGGCAAAGGGAGGGGGTAGGAACTTCTACAGGAACCGTCCTCTCACTCGGCCCTCTCAGTGGCCGTGTTTCCACTGCAGAGTCGGACCCCGCGGCGACGTCATGAGTTTCGATCGTCGCTTAATCGCTGTGCGACAGTTTCGACCATGACGTCACCCAGGCAGGTCACAAGCACATGCACAAAAATCATAACAACAACGAAGAAGGATGGAAGGAGCTGAGGCGGTAGGCGCGTTTCTGGTTTGTGTGTTTCTGCACATGGCGGCTGATTGTAATCCTGCTTGAGTTTTGTTTTTTTGTTTTTTTAAACTTTTCACGGCATTGTTTTGCGGCGTGATGGATCCCCAGTGTGTCGAGGTGCGCTGATATTTTCATTTCGCCGCAATGACTCAAACCCCCTCTGAATCTCCTCGGTGCTGTAGACTGCAATCAATGTCTGCACCTCATCGTCGGTCCACTGCTGTTTCCTTGTTGTTTACAGCGGTGTCTGCTAGGCTAATGCTCCCCTTCTGCTCCCCCTTTTAAAAATGCCGGTTGTTTTGGTGCTTTCTGGTAGCGTCAGAGCTGCTCTAGCTTTAGCCAATCAGCGCCGGGTTAACCTCGAGCCCCACCCAGGAGCTTTTCAGGGCCGAACGGAGTACATGAAATTTTGGGCTATTACTTTATTTTTGATGTCTTGTTTTATTTTTTGTTTTGGGGTGATGCCGTTCACATTATATTTTAATTCCTTAAATAAGGTTTTAGTAATTTTGTAATGGGTTAATAAAATGTAGTTTTGTTTATTTGCTTTTTTTTATGGTAATAAATTGGGGTTTTTTTGAATCTGTGTTGGGGAAGTTGTCTGTGAAGTGTAATGTGTTTAACTTTTTCTTCTTGTGTTTTTTTTTGTATATTCCCTCATAGTTTTCACGGTGCTACATCAAAGCAATGAACTCATGCACCTGTAAGGAAATCTCCGCCTCCTTTCTTGGGAACTAAGGGCCGCTACACACACTGAGAGCCGGATCATCATCATCATCATCATCATCACCATCATCATCATCATCATCATCATCATCATCATCATCATCATCATCATCATCATCATCATCATCATCACCACCACCACACTGACCTCTGAGTGACCTCTGACCCTTCACCTTCTACCAGCTGCAGTAACATGGAGTCACAATCAGTCGCTGCTTCAAACTGAACTTCACACATTTGAACTGAACACAGACAAAAGTCCAACAGGTCCAGTCAGTGAACTCACCTCAGAGTCTCCAGTCGACAGTTTGGACTCTCCAGTCCAGCACACACAACCTTCACTGATGAATCACTCAGGTCGGTGGTTTTACTTAGGTCCAGTTCTGTCAGGTGGGAGGGGTTGGACTTCAGAGCTGAGGCCACGACTTCACAGTGACTCTCTGAGAGTTTACAATCAACAAGTCTGTGAAGAGAGAAAATATCAAATGTGTCAGAATCAAATCAGATGAAAGCTGCAGTAAAAACACAGTTGATGCATCTGATGATGTGATGAACATCTGAGCTTCAGCTCTTCTTCTCTGACTGAGTTTGACAGGAAACATTGATCCTCATCACTCTCACAGGATGGACGGGACCCTGAAGCAGAGCCTTCTTTCTATATTAACCCTTACGTAATGTTTTCAAAATCAAACTAAAAATGTAAAGGTCAGTGTATTACTGCCATCTAGTGGTCAGTTTTCTGGGGTATAAAAGGGAGGAGGCCACTGTCACCTGTAAGCTCTTCCTGTGGGTGTGTGCGCTCACCTGTGCGCATCACCACCATCCTCCCTTTGTTCTCCCCTGGCTGGCTCAGTGTTTGTGCTGCTGGCTTTGTTTGAACCATGTCCGTGGCTCGTTGAGTGAGTTTTCTTTGTTGAATTATTTGTAATCTTTGTGTTGGTGCAGGTTCCCTTATAGTTTGGTTTTAGCCGTTTCTCCACTGCAGGAGTTCCTGGTAAAGGGAGGGGGTAGGAACTTCTACAGGAACCGTCCTCTCACTCGGCCCTCTCAGTGGCCGTGTTTCCACTGAAGAGTCGGACCCCGCGGTGACGTCATGAGTTTCGATCGCCGCTTAATCGCTGTGCGACAGTTTCGACCGTGACGTCACCCAGGCAGGTCACAAGCACATGCACAAAAATCATAACAACAACAAAGAAGGATGGAAGGAGCTGAGGCGGTAGGCGCGTTTCTGGTTTGTATCTTTGTGCGCATGGCGGTTGATTGTAATCCTGCTTGAGTTTTTTCTTTTTTTTTTTTTTTTTTTTTACTTTTCACGGCATTGTTTTGCGGCGTGATGGATCCCCAGTGTGTCGAGGTGCGCTGATATTTTCATTTCACCGCAATGACTCAAACCCCCTCTGAATCTCCTCGGTGCTGTAGACTGCAATCAATGTCTGCACCTCATCGTCGGTCCACTGCTGTTTCCTTGTTGTTTACAGCGGTGTCTGCTAGGCTAATGCTCCCCTTCTGCTCCCATCGAGCTGGCCAGCTCTCCCTGCCCCCCCCCCCCCCCCGCCCCCTCCCCTCACCAGAGACTGCCTTCATCAACTCCTGCTAACATTTCCATATTTCGCACATTCTGTGACAAACTGTAAACTGTTTTCTTGTCTGTAACAACATCTATTGCACGTCTGTCCGTCCTGGGTGAGGGATCCCTCCTCTGTTGCTCACCCTGAGGTTTCTCCGACTTTTCCCTGTTAAAAGGGTTTTCCATGGAGTTTTTCCTCAGTCGATGTGAGGGTCTAAGGACAGAGGATGTTGTTACGATGCCATGTAAAGCCCTTTGAGACAAACTGTTTGTAAAAACGGGCTATACAAATAAAATTGCCTTGCCTTGCCTTGCCTTTTAAAAATGCCGGTTGTTTTGGTGCTTTCTGGTAGCGTCAGAGCTGCTCTAGCTTTAGCCAATCAGCGCCGGGTTAACCTCGAGCCCCACCCAGGAGCTTTTCAGGGCCGAACGGAGTACATGAAATTTTGGGCTATTACTTTATTTTTGATGTCTTGTTTTATTTTTTGTTTTGGGGTGATGCCGTTCACATTATATTTTAATTCCTTAAATAAGGTTTTAGTAATTTTGTAATGGGTTAATAAAATGTAGTTTTGTTTATTTGCTTTTTTTTATGGTAATAAATTGGGGTTTTTTTGAATCTGTGTTGGGGAAGTTGTCTGTGAAGTGTAATGTGTTTAACTTTTTCTTCTTGTGTTTTTTTTTGTATATTCCCTCATAGTTTTCACGGTGCTACATCAAAGCAATGAACTCATGCACCTGTAAGGAAATCTCCGCCTCCTTTCTTGGGAACTAAGGGCCGCTACACACACTGAGAGCCGGATCATCATCATCATCATCATCATCACCATCATCATCATCATCATCATCATCATCATCATCATCATCATCATCATCATCATCATCATCATCATCATCATCATCATCATCATCATCATCACCACCACACTGACCTCTGAGTGACCTCTGACCCTTCACCTTCTACCAGCTGCAGTAACATGGAGTCACAATCAGTCGCTGCTTCAAACTGAACTTCACACATTTGAACTGAACACAGACAAAAGTCCAACAGGTCCAGTCAGTGAACTCACCTCAGAGTCTCCAGTCTACAGTTTGGACTCTCCAGTCCAGCACACACAACCTTCACTGATGAATCACTCAGGTCGGTGGTTTTACTTAGGTCCAGTTCTGTCAGGTGGGAGGGGTTGGACTTCAGAGCTGAGGCCACGACTTCACAGTGACTCTCTGAGAGTTTACAATCAACAAGTCTGTGAAGAGAGAAAATATCAAATGTGTCAGAATCAAATCAGATGAAAGCTGCAGTAAAAACACAGTTGATGCATCTGATGATGTGATGAACATCTGAGCTTCAGCTCTTCTTCTCTGACTGAGTTTGACAGGAAACATTGATCCTCATCACTCTCACAGGATGGACGGGACCCTGAAGCAGAGCCTTCTTTCTATATTAACCCTTACGTAATGTTTTCAAAATCAAACTAAAAATGTAAAGGTCAGTGTATTACTGCCATCTAGTGGTCAGTTTTCTGGGGTATAAAAGGGAGGAGGCCACTGTCACCTGTAAGCTCTTCCTGTGGGTGTGTGCGCTCACCTGTGCGCATCACCACCATCCTCCCTTTGTTCTCCCCTGGCTGGCTCAGTGTTTGTGCTGCTGGCTTTGTTTGAACCATGTCCGTGGCTCGTTGAGTGAGTTTTCTTTGTTGAATTATTTGTAATCTTTGTGTTGGTGCAGGTTCCCTTATAGTTTGGTTTTAGCCGTTTCTCCACTGCAGGAGTTCCTGGTAAAGGGAGGGGGTAGGAACTTCTACAGGAACCGTCCTCTCACTCGGCCCTCTCAGTGGCCGTGTTTCCACTGCAGAGTCGGACCCCGCGGTGACGTCATGAGTTTCGATCGCCGCTTAATCGCTGTGCGACAGTTTCGACCATGACGTCACCCAGGCAGGTCACAAGCACATGCACAAAAATCATAACAACAACAAAGAAGGATGGAAGGAGCTGAGGCGGTAGGCGCGTTTCTGGTTTGTATCTTTGTGCGCATGGCGGTTGATTGTAATCCTGCTTGAGTTTTTTCTTTTTTTTTTTTTTTTTTTTTTACTTTTCACGGCATTGTTTTGCGGCGTGATGGATCCCCAGTGTGTCGAGGTGCGCTGATATTTTCATTTCACCGCAATGACTCAAACCCCCTCTGAATCTCCTCGGTGCTGTAGACTGCAATCAATGTCTGCACCTCATCGTCGGTCCACTGCTGTTTCCTTGTTGTTTACAGCGGTGTCTGCTAGGCTAATGCTCCCCTTCTGCTCCCATCGAGCTGGCCAGCTCTCCCTGCCCCCCCCCCCCCCCCCCCCCCCCCGCCCCCTCCCCTCACCAGAGACTGCCTTCATCAACTCCTGCTAACATTTCCATATTTCGCACATTCTGTGACAAACTGTAAACTGTTTTCTTGTCTGTAACAACATCTATTGCACGTCTGTCCGTCCTGGGTGAGGGATCCCTCCTCTGTTGCTCACCCTGAGGTTTCTCCGACTTTTCCCTGTTAAAAGGGTTTCCATGGAGTTTTTCCTCAGTCGATGTGAGGGTCTAAGGACAGAGGATGTTGTTACGATGCCATGTAAAGCCCTTTGAGACAAACTGTTTGTAAAAACGGGCTATACAAATAAAATTGCCTTGCCTTGCCTTGCCTTTTAAAAATGCCGGTTGTTTTGGTGCTTTCTGGTAGCGTCAGAGCTGCTCTAGCTTTAGCCAATCAGCGCCGGGTTAACCTCGAGCCCCACCCAGGAGCTTTTCAGGGCCGAACGGAGTACATGAAATTTTGGGCTATTACTTTATTTTTGATGTCTTGTTTTATTTTTTGTTTTGGGGTGATGCCGTTCACATTATATTTTAATTCCTTAAATAAGGTTTTAGTAATTTTGTAATGGGTTAATAAAATGTAGTTTTGTTTATTTGCTTTTTTTTATGGTAATAAATTGGGGTTTTTTTGAATCTGTGTTGGGGAAGTTGTATGTGAAGTGTAATGTGTTTAACTTTTTCTTCTTGTGTTTTTTTTTGTATATTCCCTCATAGTTTTCACGGTGCTACACCAAAGCAATGAACCCATGCACCTGTAAGGAAATCTCCGCCTCCTTTCTTGGGAACTAAGGGCCGCTACACACACTGAGAGCCGGATCATCATCATCATCATCATCATCATCATCATCATCATCATCATCATCATCATCATCATCATCATCATCATCATCATCATCATCATCATCATCATCATCATCATCACCACCACACTGACCTCTGAGTGACCTCTGACCCTTCACCTTCTACCAGCTGCAGTAACATGGAGTCACAATCAGTCGCTGCTTCAAACTGAACTTCACACATTTGAACTGAACACAGACAAAAGTCCAACAGGTCCAGTCAGTGAACTCACCTCAGAGTCTCCAGTCGACAGTTTGGACTCTCCAGTCCAGCACACAGATACTTCACTGATGAAAAACTCAGGTCGGTTTTACTCAGGTCCAGTTCTGTCAGGTGGGAGGGGTTGGACTTCAGAGCTGAGGCCACAACTTCACAGATACACTCTGAGAGTTTACAATCAACAAGTCTGTGAAGAGAGAAAATATCAAATGTGTCAGAATCAAATCAGATGAAAGCTGCAGTAAAAACACAGTTGATGCATCTGATGATGTAATGAACATCTGAGCTTCAGCTCATCTTCTCTGACTGAGTTTGACAGGAAACAATGATCCTCATCACTCTCACAGGATGGAAGGGACCCTGAAGCAAAGCCTTCTTTCTATATTAACCCTTAGGTAATGTTTTCAAAGTCAAACTAAAAATAATGAGAATAAATAAAACTGTGTTTAGGTGAACTACTGATCAATAATCATATTGATCATGTCTGCACTTACCGAGCCTTCCTGCAGTTTCTCACAGCTGGGATCAGTCTCCGTTGTCCCTGATCTGATGTGTTGTACTTCTCCAGGTCGAACTCGTCCAGAACCTGCTCTGACATCTGCAGCATGTAGCCCAGAGCTGAACACTGGATCTCAGAGAGTTTCTTCTCTGATCTGTTCTCTGACTTGAGGAACTGTTGGATCTGCTGATGAACTGACTGGTCCTTCATCTCCGTCAGACAGTGGAAGATGTTGATGCTTCTGTCAGGAGAGATTTCGTAACAGTTCATCTTATTCAGGTTGTTGATGGTTCCCTTGATGGTTTCTGGACTGTTGTCTGTCTGACCCAGCAGACCTCCTAACAGCCTCTGGTTGGACTCCAGAGAGAGGCCATGAAGGAAGCGAACAAACAGGTCCAGGTGACCATTTCTACTGTTGAGGGATATCTGCATGGCTCCCAGCAGGAAGACATTCAGGGTTAAAATAAAATGTTTTTTACCAAGGAACTTCTCCAGGACCTGTGTGTTCCTGTTGGTGAAACAGTGGAACATGTAGACTGCAGCCAGAAACTCCTGAACACTCAGATGAACAAAGCAGTAGACTGCTTTCTGGAAGATCACACTCTCTCTTTTGAAGATCTCAGTACAGAGTCCTGAGTTCACCAAGGCCTCTGTGACATCCAGACCACACTGCTCCAGGTCTTCTTGGTAGAACATGATGTTTCCTTCCTCCAGCTGTTCAAACGCCAGCCTCCCCAGCTTCAGAAGAACTTCCCTGTCGGCCTCCGTCAGCTCCTGTGGACTCGTCTCATGTCCTTCACCGTACTTGTTCTTCTTCCTCTTTGTCTGGACCAGCAGGAAGTGTGAGAACAGGTCAGTGGTGGTCTTGGGCAGCTCTCCTCTCTGGTCTGTGGTCAACATGTGCTCCAGAACTGTAGCACTGATCCAGCAGAAGACTGGGACTTGACACATGATGTGGAGGGTCCTGGACGTCTTGATGTGTGAGATGATTCTTCTGGACAGATCTTCATCACTGGACCTCCTCCTGAAGTACTCCTCCATCTGGGCGTCAGTGAAGCCTCGGACCTCTGTTACCCTGTTGACACATGTAGGAGGGATCTGATTGGCTGCTGCAGGTCTGGAGGTGATCCAGACCAGAGCCGAGGGAAGCAGATTCCCCTGGATGAGGTTTGTCAGCAGCACGTTGACTGATGACGTCTGTGTGACATCAGACACAACCTCCCTGTTGTTGAAGTCCAGTGACAGTCGGCTTTCATCCAGGCCGTCAAAGATGAAGAGAAGTTTACAGACAGCCAGCTGCTCTGCTGTGACCTTCTGTAATGTTGGATGGAAAACATGGAGCAGCCTGAGAAGACTCAACCGCTGATCTCTGATCAGGTTCAGCTCCCTGAACGAAAGCAGAACCAGCAGACTGACATCTTGGTTCTCCAAGCCCTCGGCCCAGTCCAGAGTGAACTTCTGCACCGAGAAGGTTTTTCCAACGCCAGCGACGCCGTTGGTCAGAACTACTCTGATGGGTCTCTGTTGGACAGGTGAGACCTTAGAGACGTTCTCTCTCTGTTGGACAGGTGAGACCGTAGAGACATCCTCTCTCTGTTGGACAGATGAGACCGTAGAGACATCCTCTCTCTGTTGGACAGATGAGACCGTAGAGACGTCCTCTCTCTGTTGGACAGATGAGACCGTAGAGACGTCCTCTCTCTGTTGGACAGATGAGACCGTAGAGACGTCTTCTCTCTGTTGGACAGGTGAGACCGTAGAGACGTCCTCTCTCTGTTGGACAGGTGAGACCGTAGAGACGTCCTCTCTCTGTTGGACAGGTAAGTCTTTAAAGATGTTGTTGCACTTGATTGGAGTGTCATGGAGGGTCTTCTTCTTGGACGTTGTCTCCAGCTGTCTCACCTCATGTTGGGTATTAACCTCTTCACTCTGTCCCTCTGTGATGTAGAGCTCAGTGTAGATCCTGTTGAGGAGGGTTCTACTTCCTGTTCCACTTCCTGTTCCCTCAGTTCCTTCAGTCACTCGTTCACATCTGCTCCTCAGACTGATCTTATGTTGATCTAAAACCTCCTGCAGACCACCATCTGCTGAGAGAGAAGAGACAGAGTCAGACTGAAGACAGAGAGTCTGACAATCTGATCAGATTATTTTCATCAGCTACAGAAAAACTACAGACAACAAAGAGAAGGTTTGAATCATCATCTTAAATGTCAGTGCTGTGTGATGGAACAATGACTCTGGAGAAAACAACAGGTCCTGGTTTCACAAATGACCACATCAGCAGACAGATGTTCAGTCTCACTTTGTCTACAGCTGCTCTGATTGGCTGTCTGCAGCTCACCTCTGGTGCTGGGTCTTTGTCCACACTGGGGACAGGAGGGGGGTCCTGAAGAACCAGACTGGTCCCAGTCTGAGGTGAAGCACTGTTTGCAGAACCAGTGTCCACAGCTGGTGGAGACTGGATCCTTCAGGACGTCCTGACAGAGACCACAGCAGGACAGCTGCTGGTCCACAGAGACACCACTCCTCTTCCTCCTGTCAAGACATTTCTGGATCAACAACATGTCACAGCTCCACATCTGAGCTCTGATTGGTTAACCACCTCAAGGGGGCGGGGCTTCAGTAAGCAGAGGAGCAGAGAGAGAGAAAGTAGAGGAAGACGAGTGTAGAGAGACGAGCTGAATTAAGACCTGGTCCTGAACTGGTCTGGTTTCTGTCTCTGAGGTTTGTTGTGAACCTTCAGTGTCTGATGGTTTTTCTCTGTTTCCTTCACATGAATCTAATGAGTGAATCATCTTCAGCTCAGTTTACAGTAGAAACCGTCTCTTACTGGGACTCTGAAGGTCCAGGTCCAGACTTGAAATCAATAGGTTCTCCTTTAGACCAGTCACTCCTCATGGACAGACAGATGGATCCTGGAGACTCTGCTCTCAGTCTGTGGTTCTGGCCTCTGCAAACACAAACATGTTTTTATTCACATCACATTGATCACTGATCAGTTCTCTGATCACAGATGCATTGTGGGAAGCCTCCAGTGACATCAGCGTCCAGCACCACACACTGTAGTGAAGAATGGAAGCAACACCGCAGCATCATAGATAACAGTGTAGAGTCAGTCAGACATTAACTGTGTCCAGTGTCCAGCTGCTGAACATCTGTCTCACATCAGCTCTACACTGGATCACACACTGACATACACACACACATACAGAGGACACACACACAGGCAGGCTTGAGGAGTAATGGATTACATGTCATGGCGTAAGAGAAAAAAGAAGGAAACTGTAATCTGTTACAGTATCAACTTTATTTTATTTATTTATTTATTTATTTATATATTTACAGTACAGAAAAAACATGTCATCAGATTGCTGGTATGTTTGATAAAAATGGGGATTACTTCTTGTCAGGATTCCTTTTTTTTTTAAATGTTGCAGTTTTCCTCCTCCTGTTTTGAGTGATCTAATCAACGTGGATTGATGTGTGCTGGTTGTGCGATATTCTTTATTAGCATATTTAGTATTAAAGTAATCCAATAGTAACTAAAAGTAATCCAGTACATAACTTTAATTGTGTGATACTTAGAGTAAGTTACTGATTACATTATTTTTAATGTAGTTTGTAATTATACTGGATTACATTTTTAAAGTAACCCTCCAAACCTGCACACAGGTCTGAATCTGGTCTCTTACTGTGACTCTGGAGGTCCAGGTCCAAGACTGAAGTTTACAGGTTCTCCTTTGGACCAGTCACTCCTCATGGACAGACAGATGGATCCTGGAGACTCTGCTCTCAGTCTGTGGTTCTGACCTCTGCAAACACAAACATGTTTTTATTCACATCACATTGATCAGTGGACACACACACACATTTCCTCTTCTGTGACGTCACACACACTTCAGGTTTTTATCAGGTCTCTTACTGTGAGTCTGGAGGTTCATGTTTGGACCGGTCACTCTCCAGAGACTTTGATCTGTCCTCCTGTTCCTCCACATTAACACTCATCTTCAGGACTTCAGTCAGTCTGAGAGGGAAACCAGTAACACACACACACACACACACACACACACACACACACACACACACACACACACACACACACACACACACAGAATCAAGACACACCCAAATGCACCGAGGACAAACTATAACCACGTCCTTGTCTGATCCAGTTGTTGACCTCCACCACTCATTGGACTTTGACCATAGATATAAACACGTAGAAGCCTCTGACGCTGCTGTCCATTGGAACGATGCGTCAACGCCGCCATCTTGGGCAGGGGGAAGCTGTGTCTACTTACTGCATTAGTCAACAGAGGCAGAGGTCTATTAACCATTAAAATCACCATAACTCACTGAATATTCAACCGATTTTCAAGACCTTTGGTTTATTATCAATGTCACACATACATTTATTATACAACAGAATGATATTTTATATTTATCATACATACATTTTACATACTCAGACACACACCCACATGCGTACGTACACTGAAATTTGTTCTACAAGGGTCTGGCTGCTTGTCAGACGTTTATGTCTATGGTCAGAAACCCCTGACCCAAGATGGCGGCCGTGTTGACATGTTGACAAGCCTGAATGCGACATCTACGTGTATATATTTATGACTTTGACATTAAATCCATGTTCATCCAGTCACCGTGACCTTTGACCTTTGATGTTTGTTCTGAGTTTGAAGAAGTTGTGTGGAGGTGAATCTGAGACAATGTGCTGACGTATGTACGGACTACGTCTGACTCTTCTTCCCTCCACAGTCCACACAGACACACTGACTCTCACACTCTGACACAACATCAACAACAATAAAAAAAATAAAAATAAAATAAAGTTCTTTTCACACTCACCCGCCTCAGACTTCAGTCTCTCTCCTTCTGCTCCGTTCACTCTAAAATGGCGTCTGAACAGTTTTACCTCCTCCCTCTGCTCTGCAGTTACAATCATTTATTACTCAGTTTAAAGTTCATCTCATGGACTTTAAACAAAACTGAACAATAAATTATAATGAGGAAGTCTCTTTCTACAGTAGAGTGCGCCACCTGCTGGGTAACTCCTGGTATTACACCTGTATGGACAGGTGAACTCTGACACCGTGAATAAACAGTGAGCTGAGATCCAGCTGTGGTAGAAGAGCTGCTGAGAGATTTAAAGACACTCCACTACAAGTTACAGCTCAGTCTGTTCTGTGTCTTATTCATCACACATGTTGTCATCAACTAATTTGTGTCTCAGTGTTGTAACTTAACTCGCCCCGGTCTGGCAACACGACCATATATGGAAAACACAACCACAACTAAATGTAAGTCCACACAGAAACCAGGAGGATACAAGGAGAATCATGATGAACTCCTTTTAGAAATGCACTCATTGACATAATGTGTTCCCCAGCCCCTTACCCTAACCTTAACCATTACTCTGAACCTAATTTAAACCTAATTATAACCTAAAGTCTTAACCCTCAAACAGCCCTTGGAAAAAGTGAGGAACGGCCAAAATGTCCTCACTTCCCCTAAATGTCCTCACTCTGTTGGTTAAAAACTCACGGTCCTCACAACGTTGTAAATACAAGAACACACACACACACACACGCACACACACACACATCTTACAAGTGTTTTTCTGTGGGGAACAGAAGCTGATTGTGCTGAGTTCATCTCTGACTCTGGGATTAGAAAGAATAAATTATCATGTGTAACAAGTGGGCGTGTCACTGGTGGCCAATCACATTATCAGCATTATTTTCATCTCTCTCTCTGATTGGTTCAGGACGGCTACTTGCTACAGTGGACCTGATGTGTTCAGAGGAGGAGGAGGAGGAGGAGGAGGAGGAGGAGGAGGAGGAGTTTCTAATCTTGAGTAAACAGTGATTTTAAACTGGACCAACAGATCAACCAGTTTTTGAGTCCTGGTCCTGGTCCTGGTTCTGGTCCTGGTCCTGGTTCCAGCTGGTTCTGGTCCTGGTCCTGGTCCTGGTCCTGGTCCTGGTCATGGTTCTGGTCCTGGTCCTGGTCCTGGTCCTGGTTCCAGCTGGTTCTGGTCCTGGTTCTGGTCCTGGTTCTGGTCCTGGTCCTGGTTCTGGTTCTGGTCCTGGTCCTGGTCCTGTTCCTGGTTCTGGTCCTGGTCCTGGTCCTGGTCCTGGTCCTGGTCCTGGTCCTGGTCCTGGTGCTGGTTCTGGTCCTGGTCCTGGTTCTGGTTCTGGTCCTGGTCCTGGTCCTGGTTCTGGTCCTGGTCCTGGTCCTGGTTCTGGTCCTGGTCCTGGTCCTGGTCCTGGTCCTGGTTCTGGTCCTGGTCCTGGTCCTGGTCCTGGTCCTGGTTCTGGTCCTGCTCCTGGTCCTGGTCCTGGTCCTGGTCCTGGTCCTGGTTCTGGTCCTGCTCCTGGTCCTGGTCCTGCTCCTGGTCCTGGTTCTGGTCCTGGTTCTGGTCCTGGTCCTGGTCCTGGTCCTGGTCCTGGTCCTGGTCCTGGCCCTGGTTCTGGTCCTGGTTCTGGTCCTGGTCCTGGTCCTGGTTCTGGTCCTGGTTCTGGTCCTGGTCCTGGTCCTGGTCCTGGTTCTGGTTCTGGTCCTGGTTCTGGTTCTGGTCCTGGTCCTGGTCCTGGTCCTGGTCCTGGTTCTGATCCTGGTCCTGGTCCTGGTCCTGGTCCTGGTTCTGGTTCTGGTCCTGGTTCTGATCCTGGTCCTGGTCCTGGTCCTGGTTCTGGTCCTGGTCCTGGTTCTGGTTCTGGTCCTGGTCCTGGTCCTGGTTCTGGTCCTGGTCCTGGTTCTGGTTCTGGTCCTGGTTCTGGTTCTGGTCCTGGTCCTGGTCCTGGTTCTGGTTCCTAATTCAGGTCCTGGTCCTTGTCCTGGTCCTGGTCCTGGTCCTGGTCCTGGTCCTGGTTCTGGTCCTGGTCCTGGTCCTGGTCCTGGTCCTGGTTCTGGTCCTGGTCCTGGTCCTGGTCCTGGTCCTGGTTCTGGTCCTGGTCCTGGTTCTGGTTCTGGTCCTGGTCCTGGTCCTGGTTCTGGTCCTGGTCCTGGTTCTGGTCCTGGTTCTGGTCCTGGTCCTGGTCCTGGTTCTGGTTCTGGTCCTGGTCCTGGTCCTGGTTCTGGTCCTGGTTCCAGCTGGTCCTGGTCCTGGTCCTGGTCCTGGTTCTGGTCCTGGTTCCAGCTGGTCCTGGTCCTGGTCCTGGTCCTGGTTCCTGGTCCTGGTTCTGGTCCTGGTCCTGGTCCTGGTTCTGGTTCTGGTCCTGGTTCTGGTCCTGGTTCCAGCTGGTCCTGGTCCTGGTCCTGGTCCTGGTCCTGGTCCTGGTTCTGGTCCTGGTCCTGGTCCTGGTCCTGGTTCTGGTCCTGGTCCTGGTCCTGGTCCTGGTTCTGGTCCTGGTCCTGGTCCTGGTCCTGGTCCTGGTTCTGGTTCTGGTCCTGGTCCTGGTTCTGGTTCTGGTCCTGGTCCTGGTCCTGGTTCTGGTCCTGGTCCTGGTTCTGGTCCTGGTTCTGGTCCTGGTTCTGGTCCTGGTTCTGGTCCTGGTCCTGGTCCTGGTTCTGGTCCTGGTCCTGGTCCTGGTTCTGGTCCTGGTTCCAGCTGGTCCTGGTCCTGGTCCTGGTCCTGGTTCTGGTCCTGGTTCCAGCTGGTCCTGGTCCTGGTCCTGGTCCTGGTTCCTGGTCCTGGTCCTGGTTCCAGCTGGTCCTGGTCCTGGTCCTGGTCCTGGTCCTGGTCCTGGTTCTGGTCCTGGTTCCAGCTGGTCCTGGTCCTGGTCCTGGTCCTGGTTCCTGGTCCTGGTTCCAGCTGGTCCTGGTCCTGGTCCTGGTCCTGGTCCTGGTTCCTGGTCCTGGTCCTGGTCCTGGTCCTGGTCCTGGTCCTGGTCCTGGTCCTGGTCCTGGTCCTGGTCCTGGTTCTGGTCCTGGTCCTGGTCCTGGTCCTGGTCCTGGTCCTGGTCCTGGTCCTGGTCCTGGTCCTGGTCCTGGTCTCCGTGGTCACCTCCCTCATAGGTGAAGCCGCAGCAGCAACGAGCATCAGGCTGAGCAGCAGAAACAGGATGGAAGGTCTGGGGTCGACTGATGCCTCATTCATGTTCAGGGGTTCAGTCGCCACTCGGCTAAAGGTGCAGTTCACGTATTACAGAACGGTCTCTGACCTGGAGGAGTTTTGCTGCGTTCATAACAACTCGGAGGTCGGTATTCCCAACTCGGAAATTTCCGACTCCGGACATCATTGCGTTCACGCTGCAGGAACTCGGAAGAAAAGAAACATGGATACCTGAAGGAAGTTTGGCGTATTATTGTGGCTCATCGCTGAATACGAGAAATAAATGCAGCAGTAAATGATGTTTATTTTGGAGGAGAGGAGACGCTGCAGATGAGTGCACACATAATGTTACAGCCTCGATAACAGTTTAACGTTATTTCCAGACTGCAATTTCACACCATACAACAATCACAGCTTAATATAAACGTATTTCATATCGGCTACTGCAATAATACACAAAAATATGCATTAAAACCTCAACAAATAACTTTAAAATGTCTAAATTTTAACCGTTTAAGACGAGGGCCGCCATGTTTTGATGTTGTCGTGACGTCAAGTCGGAAAGTCGGAGCTCTGATATGATACCCGAGTTCCCGACCTGTAATTTCCGAGTTCGACGCCGTTCAATTCTTTTATTTTTACAGCTCGGAGCTCGTTTTTTTCCGACTTCCGAGTTGTCTTAAACGCAGCATTAGTGTGTGTGTGTGTGTGTGTGTGTGGTGTTTTATGTTGTGTAGTCGACCAGTCTCTGCTCCTCAGTCTCTGAAACACTGAATGTTTGTTCATGTTGCTGCTGTTGATCTGTATGTGGCTGATTTGATGCTTCTGCTTTTATGGAGGTGAAGTATTTGATGAATTAAAGGGAAAGTTAAAGGTCAAAGGTCTCTCTTCTCTCCTCCCCCTCTCGCTTCCTCCCTCCCCCCTTCTCTCTCTCTCTCTCCTCTTCCCTCCTCCCCTCTCTCTCCTTTCTCTTTCTCTTCCTCCCTCCCTCTAAGTCTCTCCCTGTCTCCCCCTCTCTCTACGCTCTCTTTCTCCCCTTTCTCTCTCTCTCCTCCCCCACTTCCTCTATCCTCTCCCTCTTTCTCTCTGCCCCCTCCCCCTAATTCTCTCCCCCTCCCTCCCTCTTCTCTCCCTCTTTCTCTCTCCTCTCCCTCTTTCTCTCTGTCCCCTCCCTCCCTCCCTCCCTCTTCTCTCTCCCTCTCTCCCCTTCCCTTCCCCTCTCTCTCCCCCTCTATCTTCCTCCCTCCCTCTAAGTCTCTCCCTGTCTCCCCCTCTCTCCCTTTCCCCCCTTTCTTTCTCTCTCTCTCCTCCCCCCTCTTCCTCTCTCTTTCCCCTCTTCCCTCTCTCTCTCCTCTCCTCCCCCTCCCTCACTCTCTCTATCCTCTTTCTCTCTGCCCCCTCCCCCTAAGTCTCTCCCCCTCCATCTCTCTCTCTCCTCTCCCTCTTTCTCTCTGTCCCCTCCCTCCCTCTTCTCTCTCCCTCTCTCCCCATCCCTCCTCCTCTCTCTCTCCTCTTCCTCTTTCTCTCTGCCCTTCCTCCCCTCCCTCCCCCTCACTTCTCTCTCCCCCTCTATCTTCCTCCCTCTCCCTAGGTCTCTCCCTGTCTCCCCCCTCTCTCTTCCCCCCTTCTCTCTCTCTCTCCTCACCCCTCTTCCTCTCTCTCCTCCCTCCCTCCCTCTCTCTCTCCCTCCTCTTTCCTCTCTCTCTCCTCTCCTCTTCTTCCCCTCCCTCACTCTCTCTATCCTCTTCCTCTCTGCCCCCTCTAAGTCTCTCTCTCTCTCCTCCCCCTCTTCCTCTCTCTTCTCTCTCTATCCTCTCCTTCTTTCTCTGCTTCCATCCCTCTGTCTCTCCTTTTCTCCCCTCTCACTTCCCCTCCCTCTCTCTATGCTCTCTTTCTCCCCCCTCCTCTCTCTCTCCTCCCCCTCTTCCTCTTCCTCTCTCTTCTCTCTTCTCTCTCCTTCCTTTACTGTAGTGAAGTTGTATTTTGATGATGTTTTATTGTCCAATCCCGTCCCATCGTTTGTAGCTCATTAACAGCGTCACATGTAAACGACACTAAAAACCATTAAACATTAATTATCTAGATCTAATAACTCTGAGACCAGATTGACACAGTGAAGTCAGTGATGTGTAAAAAGCTGCTGTAACTCTGATCGACCACCAGGTGTCGCTGTGTTCACATGTCTGAAGCTTCGTCAGGTTTTGTGAATGAGTTTGTGTCCTGGTTTAATAACTCATGACTCTTCAGGCTGCGTTCAAGGAAACCGGTTTTTCTCAGACTCCAGTGAAGTGGATCTTCTCCTCCGTCTGTTTCAGTGCACGTTGGTGACGGTGAGGACGACTCACGTCACGTTCAGGTGAGTCAGGAGATCTGACGCTGCTCGTCTCCTGACGTCGGATCAGACCGAGGCTTCATGTGTGTGTGTGTGTGTGTGTGTGTGTGTTCTTGTTCTTACTACGTTGTGAGGACCGGAGAGAGTTTTTCACCAGAGTGAGGACATTTTTGAGAAGTGAGGACTTTTTTTTGGCCTCACAAAGACAGCAATACAAGAGTGTGTGTTTCTAGTTCTGGTTCTTTCTGGTTCAGGTTTAGTTCTCTGTCCTGATCTTCAGACTGTAGATGTTCCCTCTCCTCCCTCGCCGACACCGACAGGACAGAATAATAAAAAAAAATCTTTATATCCATGTTAAGTTCTGAAGTTGTTAAAAGATTTGATGTGGTGAAAGTGAAAAAAAGAGAGAAATGAACTATTACATGTTTTATTTTAACTTTTCTACTGATGCTGATGTGGTTGGTGTAGAAGAGTGATGATGTTGTGCTATGAAGGGAGTTGTCCTCAGGGTGGCAGCAGAGGCTGGTTAGACTGGTTGACCTCTTGACCTGTCTGCATGTCGGCCATATTGAAACGTGTTCCAGGAAACAAACCTACAACGAAGCTCCTGAGTCCGTTTTTCTAGAATATCGTAATATAACGATTCTTACAGTTCAGTCTCTACCTCCTCCTGCTCCTCCTCCTCCTCCTCCTCCTCATCCTCCTCCTGCTCCTCCTCCTACTCCTCAATGTCCTCCTCCTCCTCCTGCTCCTCCTCCTCTTCTTCCTCCTCCTCCTCCTCTTCTTCCTCCTCCTGCTCCTCCTCCTCTTCCTCCTTCTCCTCCTCCTCTTCCTCCTCTCTCTCCTCCTCCTACTACTCGTCCTCCTTCTCCTCTTCCTCCTCCTCCTCCTCTTCCTCCTCCTACTCCTCCTCCTCCTCTTCCTCCTCCTACTCCTCCTCCTCCTCCTCCTCCTGCTCCTCCTCCTCTTCCTCCTCCTGCTCCTCCTCCTCTTCCTCCTCCTCCTGCTTCTCCTCCTCCTCCTCCCACTCCTCCTCCTCTTCTTCTTCCTCCTCCTTCTCCTGCTCCTCCTCCTCGTCCTCCTGCTCCTCCTCTTCTTCTTCCTCTTCCTCCCCCTCCTCCTCCTCTTCCTCCTTCTCCTCCTCTTGCTCGTCCTCCTCCTCTTCCTCCTCCTCCTCATCTTCCTCCTGCTCCTCCTCCTCCTCATCTTCCTCCTGCTCCTCTTTCTCCTGCTCCTCCTCCTCCTCCTCTTTACCTTCCACCTCCTCCTTTTCCTCCTCCTCTTCCTGCTCCTCCTGCTCCTCCTCTTCTTTCCTCCTCTTCTTCTTCCTCTTCCTCCCCCTCCTCCTCCTCATCCTCCTTCTCCTCCTCCTCCTCTTGCTCGTCCTCCTCCTCTTCTTCCTCCTCCTCTCCTCTTCCTCCTCCTCCTCCTCTTCCTGCTCCTCTTCCTCTTCCTCCTCCTCTTCCTCCTCTTCCTCATCTTCCTCTTCCTCTTCCTCTTCCTCCTCTCTCCTCCTCCTCCTCCTCTTTCAGGTCCAGCTCCCCATCACACACACCGATCAGGTTCGATTCCCCGGTGCCGCCGCCGGGTGAAGCCATGGTCGCTCACATGTGTCGGTGCAGAGCCAGAGGTCCGTCACCAAAACACCTCCGCCCCCACAGACAGGACAGGAGGGAGTGAATGTCTTAAAAATAAAATACAACCACACGACTGCACACATGCCTTAGAGATATAATGTATGAAAATGTTTCAGGTGTTAAAATACACTTTTAAATGCAAGACGGTGGTTAAAATAATGTAAAGTTATGTTTTTACACGTCTGTGAACGAGGAAGAGAAAGGTTCCAACCGGAAACAACTTCTTTTTTTTTTTTTTCCAATGAGCTTTGTTGAAAACATTGTACATACAAATGGATGTACAGAGAACAGGGTTGTACCAGTCTATGGGTTGTACATACGATCAAACATGAAACATCAGACAGGTGCTCCAATATGTATCAATAAACCAGGGGTCGCGTTAACCGGATATTTTCCGTCATTGACCGTTTTTTTAAAACGGTGACGGAAAAAATTTGAGGCCATCCGTCATTTTGACAGACTGCAATTCACAGCCATGGCTGTCTGGCCATGTGCATTTGTTTACAATGAAGCCGGCGGATAATCAATACATGGAGCGGTGGATAACGATATAAAACATATACAATGTCTCAAAGTCACTATGGTGAGAATTAGATTAAAAAAAAAAAAAAAAAAACTCACAGCTGGCTGGTGCGCTCAGTAGAAAACGCTGTAGTACCTCCTCTAGGCCTGTGTGGAGCGTGTGTGGCGCTGTTAGTGCTGCCACACAGAAACACTAACAACAGAGAAGAAGACAGAAAGCTTCCCCGCAGTATTCAAACTCCTTCAAGTGGATTAAATGTTGACTGGGAGTCGTGTCAGTGCAAATATGACGGTCGATAATGATTTAACGGGCGAGATTTAGCTGCAGTGTCCGAGGGGCCGACAGTAGTCAGCTGTTAAGTTACGTAGCCGTAGCAACACAGCGGTGCGTCTCGGTACAGGTAGAGCGGTGGGGGCAGGACATCACCGTTTCACACACTCGCCGCGCACAACTCTTCTAAAGGTAACGCTAAGCCTTCTTTTAATGTATTTTGCCCGCCGTGGCATTGTTTATAACACTTAAAGCTGAGTGGGTTTTGTCCTGTCTGAATTTGTGCTGCATCTGGCTGTGTGGTCTATAGCTTCAGTTGTTTCAGTGATGCGCAGTGGCTGCGTGCGTGCGTGCGTGCGTAAAAGAGAAATGAGAGGCACAGAGAGAGAGAGAGAGAGAGAGCTAACGCCAGTGCACTATGCGGTGGTGCCTATGTGAAAACGTGCTCCTTTGGATGTTTTGGTATAACACATGGGTTAGCATGTTGATTGTTGACAGAAAACTGATGTCATCATCAGGTATTTACATTGTATTTAGATGTTGAGTGGCAGAAAGTGACCCCCGCATTCAGTGATGACCCATAGATGTGCTCTGACGCAGACTCTGCTTCGGAGCATACTCTGTTCAATTTGTTTGGACTTGATATGAATTAAACATGAATTAAAATTGAATGCTATTGAATATGGCATTATTATCTTTTTTTTTTTTTTTAATTAAAGTGACCGGTAAAAATAGATTATGACGGAATTTTTATGACCCCGTCAGTCAAAATGACCGGCGACGAAAAAGTCTAGCGCAACCTCTGCAATAAACATAAATAATAAATACATCAAAATAAAATCTGGTTGTTTTAAGCAATATTAGAAAACATAAAATCATGGAAAAAATAACATAGGCTATGTTATGGTAGCCTATAGAAGAAAAGGAAAAAAAAGGGAAATAGAATGTGTAAGCTTTATTCTACTTCTTTATTCTTTGAAAAATCTCTCATAAATATCTATGGATGTGATGCTTTGTTTAGTGTCAATTAGTGTAAGGGATTTCATGTACTCTTTGAACTCATGCAAGAAACTTCTGAAGTTGGGGGAGGTTTTGGAGTGTTTACATGTATGTATGTGACATTTGCCCTACAAAATGAACAAGTTTATAATAAAGGTGATGTCCTTTTCTTCGGACCGGAAACTTCACGAACAGAATAATAATAAACAATGACATCATTTCTGTTTCACTTGTGATTTTATTTTTTATTTTTTCAAAACTTTGTTTCACATTAAAAAAACTGTTTTTCATAATAAAATGCAATCTATAAAGCATATCTATATTATACGCCAGGGGGAATTTACAAGTTTACAAAAAAATGTTCAAGTTTTCACATATATTGAAAGTCTTAATCACTTTCTGGTTGCTTGAAAATTTGATGGAGGTTATGTATTGCTTGAGCTCACCAGTAAAATATGTTTTTTTTTTTTTTAAATGAACTTACATTTGTGAATATGAAATTTTACCATTAAAATAATAAGGTTGATAATAAAAGTTATGTTGGCTTTTTCCTTGTTTTTTTTTTCAGGTCAGGGAGCCCAAACAGTAGTACATTCCTCCAAAACAAAATAAAATCACCATCAACATTGATAGCAACAAAATTACAAATACCACTACATAGTTTTAACCTCTTGTTCGACAACACATTCACTGCAAAACCATGAAAAAAAACATCCTTTTATTGTAATTTGCGAAAATAAACACTTTCATTTTGAAATGTAACTGAGCCTGACACCTAAATAATATTTATCTTTTCATGTTGTTGTTCTGTATGACTACATGTTGAGTCTTGAAAGAGCAAATATTGACAAAAAAAGAAGAAAAAAACGTACAGGAAATAATGTACATATGTGTGTTAAGTTATAAAATAAAGGCTAGGGTTTCTTTTGTAAATCATACTTATCAATAATACTAAATAGTTTAATTAAAGCAGATATCAGTGGAATGTTTTTGTTAATATAAGTCCTAAATAGTCCTATTTTCCGTCAGCAATCACTTACATGAAGTATTTCAGCCTAAACACGAGTCTCTCCGTCACTCTGCTCTGCTGTAACCCGAGGAGAAAATTTTCCTTGTGGGATACAAGTGTTATCCAATGAGGGGAGAGAACGGCATGAAGGGCTGTGTGTGCAGCCAAGGGATGCGCGTGAATGTGGTGACGTAGCACGAGGACCAATTGATGCCTGACAAGGGCGGGGGCTGCTAACTCATGGTGCGTTCAAGGAAACTCGTACTTTGTGTTTTTCCTTCCTGTGAAGTCATACCAGTTCGATCTGGTACGAGTTCACGGGTCGGAAGTTACGAGTGGCCGTTATAGGGAACTTTCACAGACAACAGGACGGTAAAAACACGAGCTACGGGTTACCTGGAACGCTACCAAGTCGTAGTTGTGACTTGAAGCTGTAACTTACGGTTTCAAAAGCCTGCCTTGAACACAGCATTAGCCGAAACGGCCGTGCCACTGATATCTGCTTTAAATGGCATCTTTCTGTTTAATAAGACTGAGGGCGAAAAGAAGAAATTTGTTATGAAACATGTATTTTGGTCTTTTGCTGTGTTTTGTTGTGCACGACAAGTGGATGTGGCAGTAGGCTACTAACAGTAACACAGTAAAAGTATTTAGTTAGGAGTTAGTGGAGTAAAAGTACTTCCTGTACTTGAGTGACAGGTGAAGCTCATTGTTCCTGTTTGACTCAACACCTTTACCTGTGACTGGATCACTGATGATTGACACATTGAAGCTGCTGCAGCGTTTTCTGAGTCTGTGATGTCATAGATGATGTCATACGTGATGATGTCACATCCTGACAGGTTCACCTGCTGCACTTTACACTTTATTTCACTCCCACAGTCTCATCAGCTGTGGAAACAGCTACAGATCAGACTCACTGCAGAGTCTCCAGTCGAAAGTCTGGACTCTTCACAAGATCACGAAGCTGCTGCAGAGCTGAAGAGCTCAGGTTGTTGTCTCCTCCTCTCAGCTCCAGGTGTCTCAGGTGGGAGGGGTTGGACTTCAGAGCTGAGACCAGAGAAGAACAGCTGATGTCTGACAACCTGCAGCCCCACAATCTGAATAAAGAATAAAAGAAGAAGATGAAATGAAGATCACACACACACACACACACACACACACACACACACACACACACACACACACACACACACACACACACACACACACAGCTGCAGTGATCAGATCATTGATTATTGATCAGACTGAGTGAAATGAGCTGAAAGTGAAGAGTCATTGTCAGTGTGAGAGAAGAACAAGTGAAAACATGAGACAACAACTATTTCAAACGTCCTTCATTCATGACATCAAAGTCAATGATTCAAGTTCTGAGTGAAGATCAATCAGGTTCAGTTGTGGATCAAAGATCTAAGATCTACAACAGTAACAGTCAGTGAACTGACCTCAGAGTCTCCAGTCTACAGTCTGGACTCTCCAGAAAACCACTCAGATGCTTCACTCCTGAATCCTGCAGCTTGTTTCTGCACAGGTCCAGGTGTCTCAGGTGGGAGGGGTTGGACTTCAGAGCTGAGACCAGAGAAGAACAGCTGATCTCTGACAAACTGCAGCTCTCCAATCTGAATAAAGAATAAAAGCAGTGAGTTGAGGACAAAGCTCCTTGTTGACAGCGTTCAGTGTCTCATCATCTGTTCAGAGCTGAAGAAGCTTCAGAAAGAACAAGTTTAGAAAATCAAAGTCCAACAGCTGAAGCAACAGGAAGCAGGTTAAACAGTCACATAGAGAGAAAACAGCTCATTAATATTCATGAGAAGCTGCTGCTGCTTCAACACAGACGCAGTGACTCCGCCTCTTCACCTGTCAGCTCCACCTGTGGCTCCATCCAGACAAACTCATGTTGTGCAGCCACATTGATCAGAGATTTACTGACCATGCTCAAGACAACACACATGTGAGGCTGAACTCTGTTACCATGACAACTAACGTGTAGAAACACATGTTGAATGAAGCTCAGAGACAGAAAAACCTGAAACACACATCTGCTTATTATGGGATGTTGTCTTTGAATGTTTGACTATAAACATCACAGAGCCTCAGGAAAGAGGTGGAGCCAGCAGCTATTGATTATAGATCAGTTATTGTCTGATACATCACATGTGTTTCTGTAGTGGAGGTGAAACATGAAGAGAAACAGAGACTGGACTAAAAACCAGTGTGGTGCAATCAGGGCTTTGATTTATTCACTTCATCTAAAGTTGGATTCTTTTGGACTTTCAGATAACTTTACTACAAGTTCAATGTGTCAGAATGTGGTGATTTTCATGGTCTAATAAAAGCCAGTAAACAGAGCTAGCTTCTGTCCAGGCAGCAGCTGCACAAACCACTCAGCCATGTGTAGTATTACAGAGCAAAGGCCCAGAGCTGCTCTGCCTCTTCTGTCAGTACGGTGTGTATGTGGCTGTTTGCACATGTGCAGTAAGTTCCCACAGAGAGTTCACATGGAGGTGAAGAGGCACAACGCTACGCTGCCTCTTAACTTAACTGCACCACGTCTGAGCTGCACTTCTGTTCACGTTGCCTTGGTGAATGGTCAACACACAGACGTGTCCCCTGGCTTTTTAGCCTCCAGCAGTTTAGCAGCTAATTCAACTGCAGTGATGCTCCACTGGAGAGGTGAACACCTTAATGAGCTTTCATCTGAAGAACAACAGCAGCTTTTATCTGACGGGAGACCAACGCCTGAGCTACGGTGGCTAACAGTTAGCAAGTTTTAACCTCCTGTCTCTCTGACATACACACACACACACACACACACACACCTGCAGTGATCAGATCATTGATTATTGATCAGACTGAGTGAAATGAGCTGAAAGTGAAGAGTCATTGTCAGTGTGAGAGAAGAACAAGTGGAAACATGAGACAACAACTATTTCAAACGTCCTTCATTCATGACATCAAAGTCAATGATTCAAGTTCTGAGTGAAGATCAATCAGGTTCAGTTGTGGATCAAAGATCTAAGATCTACAACAGTAACAGTCAGTGAACTGACCTCAGAGTCTCCAGTCTACAGTCTGGACTCTCCAGAAAACCACTCAGATGCTTCACTCCTGAATCCTGCAGCTTGTTGTCACTCAGGTTCAGTTCTCTCAGGTGGGAGGGGTTGGACTTCAGAGCTGAGGCCAGAGAAGAACAGCTGATCTCTGACAAACTGCACCACTCCAATCTGAATAAAGAATAAAAGCAGTGAGTTGAGGACAAAGCTCCTTGTTGACAGCGTTCAGTGTCTCATCATCTGTTCAGAGCTGAAGAAGCTTCAGAAAGAACAAGTTTAGAAAATCAAAGTCCAACAGCTGAAGCAACAGGAAGCAGGTTAAACAGTCACATAGAGAGAAAACAGCTCATTAATATTCATGAGAAGCTGCTGCTGCTTCAACACAGACGCAGTGACTCCGCCTCTTCACCTGTCAGCTCCACCTGTGGCTCCATCCAGACAAACTCATGTTGTGCAGCCACATTGATCAGAGATTTACTGACCATGCTCTAGACAACACACATGTGAGGCTGAACTCTGTTACCATGACAACTAACGTGTAGAAACACATGCTGAATGAAGCTCAGAGACAGAAAAACCTGAAACCTGCTTATTATGGGATGTTGTCTTTGAATGTTTCACTGTAAACATCACAGAGCCTCAGGAAAGAGGTGGAGCCAGCAGCTATTGATTATAGATCAGTTATTGTCTGATACATCACATGTGTTTCTGTAGTGGAGGTGAAACATGAAGAGAAACAGAGACTGGACTAAAAACCAGTGAGGTGCAGTCAGGGCTTTGATTTATTCACTTCATCTAAAGTTGGATTCTTTTGGACTTTCAGATAACTTTACTACAAGTTCAATGTGTCAGAATGTGGTGATTTTCATGGTCTAATAAAAGCCAGTAAACAGAGCTAGCTTCTGTCCAGGCAGCAGCTGCACAAACCACTCAGCCATGTGTAGTATTACAGAGCAAAGGCCCAGAGCTGCTCTGCCTCTTCTGTCAGTACGGTGTGTATGTGGCTGTTTGCACATGTGCAGTAAGTTCCCACAGAGAGTTCACATGGAGGTGAAGAGGCACAACGCTACGCTGCCTCTTAACTTAACTGCTCCATGTCTGAGCTGCACTTCTGTTCACGTTGCCTTGGTGAATGGTCAACACACAGACGTGTCCCCTGGCTTTTTAGCCTCCAGCAGTTTAGCAGCTAATTCAACTGCAGTGATGCTCCACTGGAGAGGTGAACACCTTAATGAGCTTTCATCTGAAGAGCAGCTTTTATCTGACGGGAGACCAACACCTGAGCTACGGTGGCTAACAGTTAGCAAGTTTTAACCTACTCTCTCTCTGACTATCTTAGATACACACACACACACACACACACACAGCCCAGGTTGTGTGTCTTCTCTGTTGTAAACCTTGTAATAATAGCTTGTTGTGTACAGTTAACATCCTTGTTGCTCAGATCACTGAAGTCAAGCCAGCCCACACGTTGTTTTAAGGTGCGCGCATATACGGCACATTATGGCAAGAGCGAGAAAGTGCCCGTAAAATGAAAGCAACGCCCCCGAAACGTCTGATGTTGCATTTCAAAATAAGAGCCGGCCTTTCAAAATAAAAGCCTTTAACACTGCATTTGTGTACATTTACAGTATTATTTTAAGAAAAACTGCTAGTTATTACTGTACCATTCCACTTCAGACTGATTGTACTCGACCTGAAGATGATACCCAGAAAAAATCAGACCAACCTGATGTGGAATTTCAGAATAAAAGCCCTCTGAACTTGCATATTTTTGTGTACATTTACAGTATCATTAAAAAAAAAACTGCTAGTTATTACTGTACCATTCCACTTCAGACTGATAGTACTCGACCTCAGGATGACACCCAGAAAAAATCAGACCAATCTGATGTGGATTTTCAGAATAAAAGCCCTCTGAACTTTGATAATTTGAAGTATTTTGTGTACATTTACAGTATCATTTGTTAAAAACTGCTAGTTATTACTGTACCATTCCACTTCAGACTGATAGTACACGACCTGAAGATGATACCCAGAAAAAATCAGACCGAGGCTGTGTCCGAAATCACCCCCTACTCACTATATAGTGCACTATATAGTGACCACGCCATTTTGTAGTGGTGTCCGAATGTTTAGTGATTATTAATGTTCACTATATAGTGCACTGAATCTATCCCACAATTCACCGCGAAATGTAGTGAACATCCGATGGTCACTAACCGGAGCAAGATATCCCATCATGCATTGCGGTCACGGATCGACGCCGTTAACACACCGGCCCAGAACGACCGGTGTAGCTACCAAATAAATGCAGTAGTGACCGGTGTAGCTACCAAATAAATGAAGTAGTGACCGGTGTAGCTACCAAATAAATGCAGTAGTGCAGCAGCCTCTCAATAAATGTGTCCAGGCTGCCAGAGTTGTCCGGTCGCGGCTTCCACAGACTCCCACAACAAACGTCGGAGCAAATTTCCTACAAGTGTTATAAACTGACCACAGACTCTGGATAGCGATGCTAATTTCTGTTAGCCCGTCTATGGTGTTTTACATTAACGTTAGCATTAAGCTAGCGGACATTATGCTTAGTTGTGACACTGGCTGTGTGTGTTTTGAATGTTGTTTCAAACTATGTGGGTTTGATTGAACATCTTTGATGCTTAAATATATATATATTCGCTTAATATATTGCTTTACTCCTCTACACCGGCCGTTGCCATGGTTGTATCCATGGTACCTGCACCAGCTGTTACAATCGCTGTCGGAACGTTTTAATTACGCGACGTAATACGTCATTAACTGTGCGGCGGAGTACTGTCCGAAAGTGTTTTTTTATTTGACCAGTGAGTCCACTATATAGTCCACTATATTGAATTCACTATATAGGGAGTAGGGAGGAGGGAATGAGTGAGTGATTTCGGACACAACCCAATCTGATGTGGAATTTCAGAATAAAAGCCCTCTGAACTTTAATATTTTGGTGTACATTTACAGTATAATTAAAAAAAAACTACTAGGTATTACTGTACTATTCCACTTCAGACTGATAGTACTCGACCTGAAGATGACACCCAGAAAAAATCAGACCAATCTGATGTGGAATTTCAGAATAAAAGCCCTCTGAACTTGCATATTTTGAAGTATTTTGTGTACATTTACAGTATCATTTTTTAAAAACTGCTAGTTATTACTGTACCATTCCACTTCAGACTGAAAGTACTCGACCTGAAGATGACACCCAGAAAAAATCAGACCAATCTGATGTGGAATTTCAGAATAAAAGCCCTCTGAACTTGCATATTTTGAAGTATTTTGTGTACATTTACAGTATCATTTTTTTAAAATGCTGCTTATTACTGTACCATTCCACTTCAGACTGATAGTACTCGACCTCAGGATGACACCCAGAAAAAATCAGACCAATCTGATGTGGAATTTCAGAATAAAAGCCCTCTGAACTTTAATATTTTGAAATATTTTGTGTACATTTACAGTATAATTTAAAAAAAATGCTAGTTATTTCTGTACCATTCCACTTCAGACTGATAGTACTCGACCTCAGGATGACACCCAGAAAAAATCAGACCAATCTGATGTGGAATTTCACAATAAAAGCCCTCTGAACTTTGATATTTTTGTGTACATTTACAGTACCATTTAAAAAAAAAAAAAAAAAACTGCTAGTTATTACTGTACCATTCAACTTCAGATTGATAGTACTCGACCTCAGGATGACACCCAGAAAAAATCAGGGCGATCTGATGTGGAATTTAAATGATACTGTAAATGTACACAAATCACTTAAAAATATTAAAGTTCAGAGGGCTTTTATTCTGAAATTCCACATCAGATTGGTCTGATTTTTGCTGGGTATCATCTTCAGGTCGAGTACTATCAGTCTGAAGTGGAATGGTACAGTAATAACTAGTAGTTTTTAAAAAATTATACTGTAAATATACACAAAAATATCAAAGTTCAGAGGGCTTTTATTCTGAAATTCCACATCAGATTGGTCTGATTTTTTCTGGGTATCATCTTCAGGTCGTGTACTATCAGTCTGAAGTGGAATGGTACAGTAATAATAACTAGCAGTTTTTAAAAATGTATACTGTAAATGTACACAAAATATTTTAAAATATTAAAGTTTAGAGGGCTTTTATTCTGAAATTCCACATCAGATTGCTCTGATTTTTTCTGGGTATCATCTTCAGGTCGTGTACTATCAGTCTGAAGTGGAATGGTACAGTAATAACTAGCAGTTTTCTTTTAATGATACTGTAAATGTACACAAATACTTCAAAATATCAAAGTTCAGAGGGCTTTTATTCTGAATTTCCACATCAGATTGGTCTGATTTTTTCTGGATGTCATCTTCAGGTCGAGTACTATCAGTCTGAAGTGGAATGGTACAGTAATAACTAGCAGGTTTTTTTAATTAATGCAGTGTTCAAGGCTTTTATTTTGAAAGGCCGGCTTTTATTTTGAAATGCCACATCAGACGTTTCGGGGTCATTGCTTTTTTCATTTTACGGGCACTTTCTCGCTCTTGCGGTAATGTGCCGTATATCCGCGCACCTTAAAACAACGTGTGGGCTGGCTTGACTTCAGTCTCAGGTCTGAGTGTGGATTGTGTTAAAGGTTTGTTGTGTGATGTGAGCGGTGCTCCAACATGTGATCCTGTTATTGATCCGAGTTGTGTGTTAATAACAGCTGATGTCAGGACGGCATGGATTGTGGGGAAAAGGTGTTGCACATGTTTAAGACTTGGATCTGTGTGAACCATTGTGCATGAATGTGTTTGTTGTGAGGTTGTTGTGTGATGAGCTGTCTGAGGTGCCGACCCCCCACAGCCCTGGTCTTGGTCTGTGAGCGCCTGCCTACCCTGTCCTACAGCCTCAGTGTGGATCAGTAGAATATCAGCCTCATGTCTGCAGCTCAGTATCAACACAACTTTCACATCACATTCATCTGAGCACAGAAATAAAACAGAGTCTGACCTCAGAGTCTCCAGTCTACAGTCTGGACTCTCCAGAAAACCACTCAGACCCTTCACTCCTGAATCCTGCAGCTTGTTGTAGTTCAGGTCCAGTTCTCTCAGGTGGGAGGGGTTGGACTTCAGAGCTGAGACCAGAGAAGAACAGCTGATCTCTGACAAACTGCAGCGCTCCAATCTGAATGAAGAATAAAAGAAGATGATGAAATGATTGATGATTGATCAGATGTGTCCTGATCAATGATCAGTGTGTAAATGAGTAGAGGGACTTTGTCCTTGTGTTGTTGTGGATCATCATCATGTGGCCTTCTACACACATCATCCACATGTCAGCACAGATTCATCAGCTGCTGCTGACCTCAGATCAGCCTGTCAATATACAATCAATATCTGATCAATACCTGTTGGACTAAACACTGACTACAACTCTCTGATTCAGGACTGAACTGGATCAAAGACACACACACACACACACACACACACACACACACACACACACACACACACACACACACACAGCTGCAGTGATCAGATAATTGATTATTGATCAGACTGAGTGAAATGAGCTGAAAGTGAAGAGTCATTGTCAGTGTGAGAGAAGAACAAGTGGAAACATGAGACAACAACTACAACACACACACACACACACACACACACACACACACACACACAGCAGCTTCTCCTGCCTCAGATCTACATCACATCTGCTCAGCTTCAGCTACAGTGGTGATCCAGCTGTTCTGTTAGCAGCTTCATCTGAGAGCAGCTCATCATCATCATCATCATCACCACCACCACACTGACCTCTGAGTGACCTCTGACCCTTCACCTTCTACCAGCTGCAGTAACATGGAGTCACAATCAGTCGCTGCTTCAAACTGAACTTCACACATTTGAACTGAACACAGACAAAAGTCCAACAGGTCCAGTCAGTGAACTCACCTCAGAGTCTCCAGTCGACAGTTTGGACTCTCCAGTCCAGCACACACAACCTTCACTGATGAATCACTCAGGATGTTTCTACTCATGATGTTCCCGCTGTCTTTGTTACTCAGGTCCAGTTCTGTCAGGTGGGAGGGGTTGGACTTCAGAGCTGAGGCCACGACTTCACAGTGACTCTCTGAGATTCCACAATGAACAAGTCTGTGAAGAGAGAAAATACCAAATGTGTCAGAATCAAATGTGTCAGGTGGAGGCGGAGCTACGAACTAAGAGATGTCCTGACCCAGCACATCGACATGCTGCTGTAGATGAATAATTGTACAGTAGATACTGTATGCACTTGTAGTTGTAATCAGATTCTTGTTTATATTTAAATTTTTTACTAGAAGTGCTAAATTGAGAAACTGAGAAAAACTGTAATAGAATACTCAGGAAGGATACTCGGGCCACACTGGGCTCCAAACGCTCTGAGGCATCAAAGACGGGGTGAAGGCAGAAGAGAGGAGAGGAGAGGAGAGGAGAGGAGAGGAGAGGAGAGGAGAGGAGAGGAGAGGAGAGGAGAGGAGAGGAGAGGAGAGGAGAGGAGACTCACTTTGGTTTATGTGATGTAATTTTACAACTTAATGAAAATTGTTCTACAAAAGCATCTATTTGTGTAACCATGGTAACAACTTGGTGTCACCAGTGTGAACAGTGGGAGGAGACTTCAGCAGGTTCTGTGCTGTGTTCTTCTGTTCAATCCAAACTTTGTTTACATTAAATATGGTTTAGACATTAGATCAAATCATCCTTTCTTTGTAGCTGAGGAGGAATAATGTAAATATCAAGACACATGATTATTATGAGGACTGGTGTATGGGAATACAGTAATGGTCTTGGAAATGGTCTCACAATGGTTTACTTTCAGACTTGGACTTGGTCTGGACCCCCTCAAAGTCTTAGTCGTGACTTGGTTTTGGTCTTGACTTGGTCTCGGGTTAGGTGGTCTTGACTACAACACTAGCAGTCGTACTAAGACCTGGAAACATCTGGATAAACTGAGGTGTAAGACTTGAATAAAACCAAGGAGTCAACATAAAAAAAGAAAATAACTTGTTCTTGATTAAACAGCAACGATCACAACAAGCTGGAGATCAACATGTTGGAGCTCACAGCTTTTACTACACCTCCAAAAATCACAACTGACCTGTAATGGAGTCAAACTAAGAATAATGAGAATAAATAAAACTGTGTTTATGTGAACTACTGATCTGAACTACTGATCAATAATTATATTGATCATGTCTGGACTCACCGAGCCTTCCTGCAGTTCCTCACAGCTGGGATCAGTCTCAGTCGTCCCTCCTCTGATGCGTTGTACTTCTCCAGGTCGAACTCGTCCAGAACCTGCTCTGACATCTGCAGCATGTAGGCCAGAGCTGAACACTGGATCTCAGAGAGTTTCTCCTTTGATCTGTTCTTTGACTTGAGGAACTGTTGGATCTGCTGATGAACTGACTGGTCCTTCATCTCCGTCAGACAGTGGAAGATGTTAATGCTTCGGTCAGGAGAGATCTTTGTCTTCTTTTCCTTCAGGTTGTTGATGGTTCTCTGGAAGGTTTCTGGACTGTTGTCTGTCTGACCCAGCAGACCTCCTAACAGCCTCTGGTTGGACTCCAGAGAGAGGCCATGAAGGAAGCGAACAAACAGGTCCAGGTGACCATTTCTACTTCTGAAGGATTTCTCCAGCACTCTCTTCAGGAAGTCATCCAGGGTTGAATCAACATGTTCTTCTCCCAGGAACTTCTTGAGGACCTGTGTGTTCCTGTTGGTGAAACAGTGGAACATGTAGACTGCAGCCAGAAACTCCTGAACACTCAGATGAACAAAGCAGTAGACTGTTTTCTGGAAGATCACACTCTCTCTTTTGAAGATCTCAGTACAGAGTCCTGAGTTCACCAAGGCCTCTGTGACATCCAGACCACACTGCTCCAGGTCTTTTTGGTAGAACATGATGTTTCCTTTCTCCAGCTGTTCAAACGCCAGCCTCCCCAGCTTCAGAAGAACTTCCCTATCGGCCTCCGTCAGCTCCTGTGGACTCGTCTCATGTCCTTCACCGTACTTGTTCTTCTTCCTCTTTGTCTGGACCAGCAGGAAGTGTGAGAACAGGTCAGTCGTGGTCTTGGGCAGCTCTCCTCTCTGGTCTGTGGTCAACATGTGCTCCAGAACTGTAGCACTGATCCAGCAGAAGACTGGGACTTGACACATGATGTGGAGGGTCCTGGACGTCTTGATGTGTGAGATGATTCTTCTGGACAGATCTTCATCACTGGACCTCCTCCTGAAGTACTCCTCCATCTGGGCGTCAGTGAAGCCTCGGACCTCTGTTACCCTGTCAACACATGTAGGAGGGATCTGATTGGCTGCTGCAGGTCTGGAGGTGATCCAGACCAGAGCCGAGGGAAGCAGATTCCCCTGGATGAGGTTTGTCAGCAGCACGTTGACTGATGACGTCTGTGTGACATCAGACACAACCTCCCTGTCGTTGAAGTCCAGTGGCAGTCGGCTTTCATCCAGGCCGTCAAAGATGAAGAGAAGTTTACAGACAGCCAGCTGCTCTGCTGTGACCTTCTGTAATGTTGGATGGAAAACATGGAGCAGCCTGAGAAGACTCAACTGCTGATCTCTGATCAGGTTCAGCTCCCTGAACGAAAGCAGAACCAGCAGACTGACATCTTGGTTCTCCAAGCCCTCGGCCCAGTCCAGAGTGAACTTCTGCACCGAGAAGGTTTTTCCAACGCCAGCGACGCCGTTGGTCAGAACCACTCTGATGGGTCTCTGTTGGACAGGTGAGACCGTAGAGACGTCCTCTCTCTGTTGGACAGGTGAGACCGTAGAGACGTCCTCTCTCTGTTGGACAGGTGAGACCGTAGAAACATCCTCTCTCTGTTGGACAGGTAAGTCTTTAAAGATGTTGTTGCACCTGATTGGAGTGTCATGGAGGGTCTTCTTCTTGGACGTTGTCTCCAGGTGTCTCACCTCATGTTGGGTATTCACCTCTTCACTCTGTCCCTCTGTGATGTAGAGCTCAGTGTAGATCCTGTTGAGGAGGGTTACACTTCCTGTTCCACTTCCTGTTGCCTCAGTTCCTTCAGTCACTCGTTCACATCTGCTCCTCAGACTGATCTTATGTTGATCTAAAACCTCCTGCAGACCACGATCTGCTGAGAGAGAAGAGACAGAGTCAGACTGAAGACAGAGAGTCTGACAATCTGATCAGATTATTTTCATCAGCTACAGAAAAACTACAGACAACAAAGAGAAGGTTTGAATCATCATCTTAAATGTCAGTGCTGTGTGATGGAACAATGACTCTGGAGAAAACAACAGGTCCTGGTTTCACAAATGACCACATCAGCAGACAGATGTTCAGACTCACTTTGTCCACAGCTGCTCTGATTGGCTGTCTGCAGCTCACCTCTGGTTCTGGGTCTTTGTTCACACTGGGGACAGGAGGGGGGTCCTGGAGACTTTGTTCTCAGTCTTTGCTTCTGCAGCCTACAAACACAAACATGTTGTTATTCTGTGTCCAGTCTCCAGCTGTTGACCACCTGTCTCACATCAGCTCTAAAGAAGCAGAGTGAACAGCACACATCAAATCAGCCACTCCCCAAACAGCCTCAGTCCGCCACACATCCGATCAGACACACAGCTGGTCAAACCATTTCTTACCTTCACTCTGGTGTCCAAAACAGTCAGCAGCATCAGTCATCCAGCACCAACAGTTTAATAATCCACCAGTATTATTCCCATTTCTATCTCGTTCCTCGCGTCCACCCGTTTCATCCATTTGCATTGTGTGAGGGGAAAAATAGTTTTTAGTGGCGGCAAAAGCCATACGTGTTTCTGATCCCGGCTCCACTGTGTTGTTTTCTCCCGGAACACGGCCCGCTGCTCAGTTCGGACGCAGTGTGTCACGGGCGCCGGGCGGTCTGGACTCGGTAACAGGTCCAGAGATAATTCACTGTCCCCTTGTGTCGGCCTCTCCTCTCAGGACACTTGAAGCTAAAACTAAGCTAGCTAAAAACGTTATTTTTTTCATACAATGCAAATGGATGAGACACGCTGAGCAGGAACGAGATGTAAACGGGAACAGCCTGGTGGATCATAACCTGTTGGAGCTGGATGATGACTGTTTTAGACATAAAGAGTGAAGGTAAGAAATATTTCCTGAAGGTTTATCAGCTGTGTCAGTGCTGAGGACTCGGGTGTGTGGCGGTGTGTGTTCCCGTCTTTATTTCATGATGACGTGTATGTGTAGGTTGTGTATCCGAAACGGGTAACGCTTCCTTTTACAGTACGGTAATTACCAGACAATTACCAGGTAATAAGATGTATTTACTAGGTAATAACCAGGTAATTAAATGCAATTACATTGTAATTACCAAGTACTTACTAGGTAATTACAAGGTAATTACCCAGTATTTGCAGATATTTTTCCTGACTACTACCAGGTATTTACCCAATAATTTCCTGGTAGATACACAGTAATTGTATATTGTAGATTTTAAACCCGGTAGTTAAAAATATTTACCGGATATTTATCTGGTAAATACCAACAAATTACCTGTATTTACCCAATAATTACCAGGTAGATATCCTGCAATTGCATATTGTAGACTATAAAACCACTGAATGTGTATATACGTGACTTTGTTAGGGTGATAATAACTTAGATATTTACCTGGTAATTACCAGGTATTTACTCAAAATGATAGCTACCTTACCTGGTAACTACCACTTATTTACGTGGTAGTTACCTGATATTTACCTGGTAAATATCAACTAGTAAAAACTAGTATTTACTAGAAATATACGGAAAACTACCAGGTATTTATCCAGGAATTATAGATTATGTATTTACCAGTCAACCTGTGTAGTGACAGTGAGGGTATAACTTGCAACTATTTACCAAGTAATTACTTTCTAATTACCCAGTAGTTACAATTTACATTATCAGGTAAAACCTTATGAATTACCCTGTAAGGAAGGTGGAACTGTACTGTAAAAGGAAGTGTGGTTTGTTTCAAGGATATTACCATGTACTTTCCTGGTAACTGTAGATTATAATCCTCTGCCCCCCATCAGGGTGTGTAATTTTGAACATGGTACCTGGCAAAAACTCCCATATCTACCTGATAATTATCAGGTAAAATATCAGAGTTTTACAGAGTAGTTACCAATGTAAGAAAAGTGGAATTGTACTGTAAAAGGAAGCGTGGTTTGTTTCAATGATATTACCATGTACTTTCCTGGTAACTGTAGATTATAATCCTCTGCCCCCCATCAGGCTGTGTAACATGGTACCTGGCAAAAACTCCCATATCTACCTGATAATTATCAGGTAAATATCAGAGTTTTACAGAGTAGTTACCCTGTAAGAAAGGTGGAATTGTACTGTAAAAGGAAGCGTGGTTTGTTTCAATGATATTACCATGTACTTTCCTGGTAACTGTAGATTATAATCCTCTGTAGTTTTGAACATGGTACCTGGCAAAACCTCCCATACCTCCCTGATAATTATCAGGTAAATATCAGGGTGATATCGGAGTTTTACAGAGAAGTTACCATGTTAGAAAGGTGGAATTGTACTGTAAAAGGAAGCGTGGTTTGTTTCAATGATATTACCATGTACTTTCCTTTACATAAAGATACAATGCATTTTGTTACACTCTGTGACAAATACGCAAAAACATGTGATCTGTCAAAGAGACTAACTTTAATCCTCTTAATCTGCAAAACAGTGAACTTGAAGAGAGTAACTTCAATACTCTTAAAGGTATACGCAAACATTTTTTTGTGTGTCTTGTCTCACTCCCGAGTCCATGACAGGCAGATAGACACCATCCTTTCAACTGTGCGTGCAGTAACAAGGGAGATACGGGCAGAGCTGGCGCACCGCTAATTAGCTTAGCTCAAACGCTGGAAGTGTATAGGTAGTGTTAGCCTGCCTCCACCTAAAGTCACTAATTAGCTTAGCTCAAACACTGGAAGTGTATGGGTAGTGTTAGCCTGCCTCCACCTAAAGTCATCAGAGCAACTCTTCAGCAACTCTAAACGGAAACCGGCGGGCCGATCTTCGTCTCAGAGCTGACAAAACTCTCCGGTAAGGCATCTTGAGCGGTCAAATGCTGCTAACGGGACCAGATCGGTCAAAACGGAGGGTTCAAGCAGAGACGGTTATTTTGGTTCAAGCTAGCTACATCGAGGGTAGGTTAGCTTCCTATTTCAAAACAAAAGCACAAATTATATCGTCATGGTTTTCTGTATGTAAAGAGCAACCGGTGATTGGTTGGTCACACTGCAGCTTGAGTAGCGCCGAATTTGTCCTAACAAAATTGTAAACCACAGCTGGTATTTTGACAAATTAACGACACATTGCTGATCTAAACGTCTCCTTTCTCACCTAAAAATGTTTGAAATGTCGATAAAGTGATATATTTACAGAGTTTAGAGCTAAAATAAAATCAGCTTCTGATTTCGGCTCGGGTAGGAGGCAGGCTAACACTACCCTTACAGCGTTTAAGCAAAGCTAATTACGGACGATAGGGGCTCTGCCTTGTTACTGCACGCAAAGTCAAAAGGATGGTGTCTATCTGCTGGTCATGGACTCGGGAGTGAGGCAAGGACACGGGAAAAAAATGCTGGCCTATCCCTTTAAGTGCTAAACATACAATAACTTGCATATTAAAAAAGAAAATGAAAAGAAAAACATAAAGTGCAGAGCTTTTTGCCTTCTTCACATGTCCAGTCTACACATTTTGGCAAATTACATCAGTAAAAACTATAACCTATCCACACCCCACCCCACCCAACAGAGATGGGTGCTCCAAGGCTATCCCAGTGATGCTTCTCCCTAGCATGAGGACATACAGGTATTCTGTGCTACTGCTTGTGGTCGCCAGGTACTGCACCATGTTTGTTCCAGGCTGAAGAATAAAGAAAAAAAAAACAAGATTCAAAAAATTAGTTTGTACAACAGGTTAGGTTCATCTCTACAGGTAATGCTGTATCAGACACTGTATCTGGAGTCTTAGCCCATAGCACATTTCTTTAGGCACATGTAACAGCCATCTCAGGTAGATATAAAATCTGTACACTGGGTACAGTAGCCCATACTGTATGTGCACAGCCAACAAACTATGCATCTCTGCATTTAACCCTTCAAATACTCATCCTGTTGATGCCCATGTGGTAGAAACAAATCATGAACTTTTTTTTTTTCTATAATGTTTTCGAAAATATCTATTTATTCCATTAATTTTTAATCAGGGCCCTATATGAATTCTGGGATAAGGGATTCCTTGATTTTTAGCCAGAAGTCGAAATTAAATATGAATTTTAGACAGGGCAACACACAAACTACTCACCATGCCTTGAGTGTCCATGAGAGGAGACCACCATGTCATTTGCCAGCACTTCTCACCAGTTATACTGGGTTCTGTAGTGGGCAGAGAAAAGAAAGACCACAATAATCTCAAAATAGCAAACCTTATACTCCAACCTAGCACCAACAAGCACTGCTAGCAAAACGTCTCTGCTGCTACTCACTATGGTGACGTCCGTTACGCACCCCCCCTCCCCCCTCCCTCCACTAACGACAAGGCAACAGTTCGAGCGCACATACACACACACGGCTAACAGAAAACTACACTCACCCTACACTCATAGACTTTGATAGACAGGTATGTGCAGCAGAAGCTGAGTAGGAGGGCTACTAGCACCACCAGATGTCCTGGATGTTAACCAGTGCTGGTAGCAAGTCTCTTCCTCTTAGCAGCAGCAGCATCGCAAAGGAAAGGTGAGCTAGCTCGATGCTAACTTCGACTAGCGCTAGCAGTTAGCATCCGCTGCTAACACCCACTTCCCAACTCACCACGACGGTCCTCCTGTCAATTAAAACACAAGACTGGAGGCTACCATCATTTCCTTTCCCTCACGGCCCTGACAATTGCTGCTGCTGCTGCTGCTGTGCTGGAAACTATCTTATCAGGTGAAAATAACTAGCTAGCTAGCAAGTTAGCAAGCAGGGAAAAAATGCCTGGCCGCAGAGTGAGGTGAAGTTTTTAAGTAACACTAATTGGCTACCACATTAAACTACCAAACCTGTAGGCTAATAATTATAAATTTACTTACCAAACACTGTTTTCTGAAGCTGGAGAGTGATTAAGGTGTCGTCCAAATCTCAGCCCAATCTGTTGGGTCGAAATATTTAGGCTAACCCAACCTTGGAGTTTTTACCAGGTAGGCTACCATGTTCAAAACACCCTGATGGGTGGTAGAGGATTATAATCTACAGTTACCAGGAAAGTACATGGTAATATCATTGAAACAAACCACGCTTCCTTTTACAGTACAGTTCCACCTTTCTTACATGGTAACTACTCTGTAAAACTCTGATATCACCCTGATATTTACCTGATAATTATCAGGGAGGTATGGGAGGTTTTGCCAGGTACCATGTTCAAAACTACACAGGATTATAATCTACAGTTACCAGGAAAGTATGTGGTAATATCATTGAAACAAACCACGCTTCCTTTTACAGTACAATTCCACCTTTCTTACAGGGTAACTACTCTGTAAAACTCCGATATTTACCTGATAATTATCAGGTAGATATGGGAGTTTTTGCCAGGTACCATGTTACACACCCTGATGGGGGGCAGAGGATTATAATCTACAGTTACCAGGAAAGTACATGGTAATATCATTGAAACAAACCACGCTTCCTTTTACAGTACAATTCCACTTTTCTTACATGGTAACTACTCTGTAAAACTCTGATATTTACCTGATAATTATCAGGTAGATATGGGAGTTTTTGCCAGGTACCATGTTCAAAATTACACACCCTGATGGGGGGCAGAGGATTATAATCTACAGTTACCAGGAAAGTACATGGTAATATCATTGAAACAAACCACACTTCCTATTACAGTACAGTTCCACCTTCCTTACACGGTAAATTCATAAGGTTTTACCTGATAATGTAAATTGTAACTACTGGGTAATTAGAAAGTAATTACTTGGTAAATAGTTGCAAGTTATACCCTCACTGTCACTACACAGGTTGACTGGTAATACATAATCTATAATTCCTGGATAAATACCTGGTAGTTTTCCGTATATTTCTAGTAAATACTAGTTTTTACTAGTTGATATTTACCAGGTAAATATCAGGTAACTACCACGTAAATAAGTGGTAGTTACCAGTAAGGTAGCTATCATTTTGAGTAAATACCTGGTAATTACCAGGTAAATATCTAAGTTATTATCACCCTAACAAAGTCACATATAGACACATTCAGTGGGTTTATAGTCTACAATATGCAATTGCAGGATATCTACCTGGTAATTATTGGGTAAATACAGGTAATTTGTTGGTATTTACCAGATAAATATCCGGTAAATATTTTTAACTACCGGGTTTAAAATCTACAATATACAATTACTGTGTATCTACCAGGAAATTATTGGGTAAATACCTGGTAGTAGTCAGGAAAAATATCTGCAAATACTGGGTAATTACCTTGTAATTACCTAGTAAGTACTTGGTAATTACAATGTAATTTCCCAGCTCTCCTGCCATGGGCCGTCTTTGCCTGCAGCGAACACACCCTCACTGTCCTGAGGCAGAGAATGCTGCTCATTTATTGACAACTTTGATGCAGAATTTTATATACTTAACGACTTTTTTAGTCCTTCAAATTTGATAGAGTGGTTAATAACATGTTTTCCTGTGGTAGGCCTATTATAAACTTAAAACACATACTGTATTTATTCTTGGTTTACCCGGTCTTTAAGTTTCAACTCTGTTTCTACACACTACATGAAGTAATAGCATCAGCATAGTTTTAAAAATTACAGCAGCATACAAAAACAACAGGAATTAAGATAATAAAAGATTTTAAAAAAACATAAGCTGAGTTCTTCACATAAGTGTTTAGAGACTTTTTGATCATGTGAGAAGAAAGGAGCCTCCTCAGCATCAGTATCAACACTGAAGAGACACAAGAACCAGGGAAAAGTTATTTCCTTTTCCAGAGACGTTGGCTGCAGCAGCTCAACACACTGAACTAAACTCTGCTAAAGAGACAGTCTGGAGGTTCACAGGTTTGTATCAGGTCTCTTACTGTGACTCTGAGGGTCCAGGTCCAGCACTGAAGTCTGGTGGTAGCTTATTGGACCCATCACTCTTCATAGACAGACAGATGGATCCTGGAGACTTTGCTCTCAGTCTGTGCTTCTGCAGCCTACAAACACAAACATGTTGTTATTCTGTGTCCAGTCTCCAGCTGCTGACCACCTGTCTCACATCAGCTCTAAAGAAGCAGAGTGAAGTGTAACACACACCATCAGCGAACAGCGCACATCAAATCAGCTTGTTTTAGAAGCAAATACAGAGACTGTCCCTGAAAGCAACGCGTATCAGCAGTTTTGCATGAATTTCCCTCGAAAACAATGGCTAAATATTCAAGGGGCTTGTGACTAGGGATGCACAATATAAAATCGGTACAGCTAATTATCGGTCTGATATTGGCTGATAATTAACAAGTCAAAAAACCACTGATGAGTCAGATAACAACATTTTTTTATGCAGGATAGGGCCGCTCGACGTGGGATTCGAACCGGGGCCGCTTGCAGTGAGGACTATAGCCTCAACACATGGGGTGGGTGCTCTATTGAACTGAACACCACCCCAGATAACGACATCTTTTGCTGATGGCTAGAGCCAATTATAATCAGGCAGCTTGATTTTGCTCATTTTCAGTCCATTTGCCCCCTGAGTTGATTTGAAACAATAATAAATGATTTTTGAAGAGTCACAAGTGATCTTGATTTTGTTGTGATTGCAGCAGTAGTGATGTCAGAGACAGAGCTATAATGTTAAATTCATCTTTACTCACTACAACTTAGTCTTTCTTAACCTCAGGTGTGAATATAAACTATTAACAGTGTTATCGCTATTGGCATCTGTTCTTTATGAGGAACAGGAAGTTATCAGGTAGGAGGAGGTTCACAGGTTTGTATCAGGTCTCTTACTGTGACTCTGAGGGTCCAGGTCCAGCACTGAAGTCTGGTGGTAGCTTATTGGACCCATCACTCTTCATAGACAGACAGATGGATCCTGGAGACTTTGCTCTCAGTCTGTGCTTCTGCAGCCTACAAACACAAACATGTTGTTATTCTGTGTCCAGTCTCCAGCTGTTGACCACCTGTCTCACATCAGCTCTAAAGAAGCAGAGTGAAGTGTAACACACACCGTCAGCGAACAGCGCACATCAAATCAGCCACATTATTTTCTATGTAGAGCCCCACACAGACCACAACAGACCGACTCTACTCTCTGACTTTCTGTCCTTTTCATCCTATATTTGGTTCCTGTGACAGCTTGTTCAGTAATATTCTCCTGTCACTGACGCTTCCTTAAATCAAATATGACACTCCACAGACAAGCTGAATAAAACACATATTAGGGAAAAATAAATTACACAACCTACTTTACTGTACACAGACATCTACACAGAGTATTATTTGAGCTTAAAAAAACTACATTAAAGTCACAAATAAATTACCATTGTGATGATTAAAAAAAAAAAAAAAACTGACTTAATGCCTCTCAGGGAGCCAAGTATCAGGATTTTACTGTGTTGTTGTTCATTCAACTGTCAGTTTCTACCATTTTGATTTCATTTTCAAGTTACGACCTGACTTAAAGGGATAGTTCAACATTTTGGCCCATTGGGCCATTGCCATAATCCTTATAGTCTTAGCAGGCAACATTGTCTTGATTTTGCTCATTTTCAGTCCATTTGCCTCCTGAGTTGATTTGAAACAATAATAAATGATTTTTGAAGAGTCACAAGTGATCTTGATTTTGTTGTGTTTGCAGCAGTAGTGATGTCAGAGACAGAGCTATAATGTTAAATTCATCTCTACTCACTACTACTTAGTCTTTCTTAATCTCAGGTGTGAATATAAACTATTAACAGTGTTATTGGTATTGGCATCTGTTCTTTATGAGGAACAGGAAGTTATCAGGTATTGGTGGGAAAAAAAAACTGTTATAGAGAGCCTAAGCGGAAGCAGGAAGTAACGGCGCCATGGGACCTCAACTCTGAAAAACTCGCCGTTCAAATGAATGAGACTGAAAATTTTATTTCGTGATCCGATTGAATTGCGCCATGAGAAAAAAATATGTCCTCTACCTGTTTAAAACATCACGTTTCATGCCGAGAAATCAGCCGTTTATCATAAAACGGCAACAGAAGAATGTATTTTGTGTGAAGACCGCTCTACGGACTACAGATCTGTGTCCCACAGAAAATACGTCACCAACTGACACGGGAAAGGGCGGCAATTGGTGTGTGACGTCACCTACGCGACTTGTAGTCTTTCTGCTTACAGATTCTTCTGAATTTTATTCTACAATAGCTTTACAACAAACGGCTGATTTCTCGGGATGAAACGTGATGTTTTAAACAGGTAGAGGACATATTTTTTTCTCATGGCACAATTCAAACGGATCACGAAATAAAATTTTCCGTCCCGTTCATTTGAATGGCGACTTTTTCAGAGTTGAGGTCCCATGGTGACCGTTACTTCCTGCTTCCGCTTAGGCTCTCTATTGTGCATGCCAACTTATGACTTGTTCATGTGCTTCATGGCCCACACAACAATTTTTGACAATAAAAGTATTTGAAAATAGTAAAATGTTAAGCCTTCAACTTATATCTTTGTAACAAGTGTTTTAACTATATTTATGGGATCAAAAGAAGCTATGTGTTTTCATTTTTCACGTAAAAATTTAATTTCCGATATATCAGTTCACAGAAGTTTTTTTTCCCCCTAATATCGGTCCCCAAAAAACTCTATATCAGTCGGGCCCTAATTATTTCCTGTTCCAGAGACGTTGGCTGCAGCAGCTCAACACACTGAACTAAACTCTGCTACAGAGACAGTCTGGAGGTTCACAGGTTTGTAGCAGGTCTCTTACTGTGACTCTGAGGGTCCAGGTCCAGCACTGAAGTCTGGTGGTAGCTTATTGGACCCATCACTCTTCATAGACAGACAGATGGATCCTGGAGACTTTGTTCTCAGTCTGTGCTTCTGCAGCCTACAAACACAAACATGTTGTTATTCTGTGTCCAGTCTCCAGCTGTTGACCACCTGTCTCACATCAGCTCTAAAGAAGCAGAGTGAAGTGTAACACACACCATCAGCGAACAGCGCACATCAAATCAGCCACATTATTTTCTATGTAGAGCCCCACACAGACCACAACAGACCGACTCTACTCTCCTGCTTTCTGTCCTTTTCATCCTATATTTGGTTCCTGTGACAGCTTGTTCAGTAATATTCTCCTGTCACTGACGCTTCCTGTAGGTGATTTGGGCAACAGAGCTGGTGTGTGTTGCACTTGAAACAAAGATGACACTCCACAGACAAAGGCAAAATTGTCCTTCACATCTTTCCTTGACCACTTGACGTTGTCCATGAAGGTGGTTCTCCTCCACCTTCATGAAAGTTGCTCTCACACTTGACTCATGTCTTTGGATTTGTTAGAAAAATTCAAATATCAACATCAGAGGTGAATCAAACACATATTAGGGAAAAATGAATTACACAACCTACTTTACTACACACAGATATCTAGACAGATAATTATTTGAGCTTAAAAAAAACTACATTAAAATCACAAATAAATGAATTTACCAGCAAGATGATAAAAAAAAGTAAAAGCTATATTAGAACTAATATTGACATCAGTCCCAAAAAACTCCATACTGTATCTCAGTCGGGCTCTAGTCATTTCCTATTCCAGTGTTGTGAGAGTGTGTGTGTGTGTGTGTGTGTGTGTGTGTGCAGTATGGAGTGTGGGAGGGAGGGGTTTTTACTTGTAATTGTTTTTTCTGTTTCTATTTTTCTATGTGTGTAAAGCACTTTGTGTTGCATTTCCATGTATGAAAGGTGCTCTATAAATAAAGATTGATTGATTGATTGATTGATTGATTGATTGTTGTGGACTGCAGCAGCTCAACACACTGAACTAAACTCTGCTACAGAGACAGTTTGGAGGTTCACAGGTTTGTATCAGGTCTCTTACTGTGACTCTGAGGGTCCAGGTCCAGGTTCAGCACTGAAGTCTGGTGGTAGCTCATTGGACCGGCCACTCTTCATAGACAGACAGATGGATCCTGGAGACTCTGCTCCATCCTCATCTTCCTCCACATTACCACTCATCTTCAGGACTTCAGTCAGTCTGAGAGGGAAACCAGAAACACTGACTGTCAGATCAGAATGTTACTGTTTAGTGACTGTTTACACACACACACACACTCAGGTTCATGTTTTTATCAGGTCTCTTACTGTGACTCTGAAGGTCCAGGTCCAGAGCTGAAGTCTGGAGGTTCTCCTTTGGACCGGTCACTCTTCAGAGACAGACAGATGGATCCTGGAGACTTTGATCTGTCCTCCTGTTCCTCCACATTAACACATTAACAAACTATAATCACTTCCTTGTTTGATCCAGTCGTCGACCTCCACCACTCATAGTACTTTGACATTAAATCCATGTTCATCCAGTCACCGTGACCTTTGACCTTTGATGTTTGTTCTGAGTTTGAAGAAGTTGTGTGGAGGTGAATCTGAGACAATGTGCTGACGTATGTACGGACTACGTCTGACTCTTCTTCCCTCCACAGTCCACACAGACACACTGACTCTCACACTCTGACACAACAACAACAACAACAACAACAACAACAATAATAATGTTGTGTTGACACTCACTCGTCTCAGACTTCAGTTTCTCTCCTTCTGCTCCGTTCACTCTAACATGGCGTCTGAACATTTTTACTTTCACTTCCTCCCTCAGCATTTACAGGAAATCCCACAAGTTCATGGTGACAGAGGGAGGGGAAGTGACTTTCTACAGTAGAGTGGCGCCACCTGCTGGGTAACTCCTGGTATTACACCTGTATGGACAGGTGAACTCTGACACCATGAATAAACAGTGAGCTGTGATCCAGCTGTGGTAGAAGAGCTGCTGAGAGATTTAAAGACACTCCACTACAAGTTACAGCTCAGTCTGTTCTCTGTCTTATTCATCACACATGTTGTCATCAACTAATTTGTGTCTCAGTGTTGTAACTTAACTCGCCCCGGTCTGGCAACACGACCATATATGGAAAACACAACCACAACTAAATGTAAGTCCACACAGAAACCAGGAGGATACAAGGAGAATCATGATGAACTCCTTTTAGAAATGCACTCATTGACATAATGTGTTCCCTAGCCCCTTACCCTAACCTTAACCATTACTCTGA
>NC_140912.1:34369551-34387051 GCF_045865225.1 Trachurus japonicus
TCAGATCATTGATTATTGATCAGACTGAGTGAAATGAGCTGAAAGTGAAGAGTCATTGTCAGTGTGAGAGAAGAACAAGTGGAAACATGAGACAACAACTATTTCAAACGTCCTTCATTCATGACATCAAAGTCAATGATTCAAGTTCTGAGTGAAGATCAATCAGGTTCAGTTGTGGATCAAAGATCTAAGATCTACAACAGTAACAGTCAGTGAACTGACCTCAGAGTCTCCAGTCTACAGTCTGGACTCTCCAGAAAACCACTCAGATGCTTCACTCCTGAATCATGAAGGTTGTTGGAGTTCAGGTCCAGTTCTCTCAGGTGGGAGGGGTTGGACTTCAGAGCTGAGACCAGAGAAGAACAGCTGATCTCTGACAAACTGCAGTTCCTCAATCTGAATAAAGAATAAAAGCAGTGAGTTGAGGACAAAGCTCCTTGTTGACAGCGTTCAGTGTCTCATCATCTGTTCAGAGCTGAAGAAGCTTCAGAAAGAACAAGTTTAGAAAATCAAAGTCCAACAGCTGAAGCAACAGGAAGCAGGTTAAACAGTCACATAGAGAGAAAACAGCTCATTAATATTCATGAGAAGCTGCTGCTGCTTCAACACAGACGCAGTGACTCCGCCTCTTCACCTGTCAGCTCCACCTGTGGCTCCATCCAGACAAACTCATGTTGTGCAGCCACATTGATCAGAGATTTACTGACCATGCTCAAGACAACACACATGTGAGGCTGAACTCTGTTACCATGACAACTAACGTGTAGAAAAACATGTTGAGTGAAGCTCAGAGACAGAAAAACCTGAAACCAGCACACACATACCTGCTTATTATGGGATGTTGGCTTTGAATGTTTCACTATAAACATCACAGAGCCTCAGGAAAGAGGTGGAGCCAGCAGCTATTGATTATAGATCAGTTATTGTCTGATACATCACATGTGTTTCTGTAGTGGAGGTGAAACATGAAGAGAAACAGAGACTGGACTAAAAACCAGTGAGGTGCAGTCAGGGCTTTGATTTATTCACTTCATCTAAAGTTGGATTCTTTTGGACTTTCAGATAACTTTACTACAAGTTCAATGTGTCAGAATGTGGTGATTTTCATGGTCTAATAAAAGCCAGTAAACAGAGCTAGCTTCTGTCCAGGCAGCAGCTGCACAAACCACTCAGCCATGTGTAGTATTACAGAGCAAAGGCCCAGAGCTGCTCTGCCTCTTCTGTCAGTACGGTGTGTATGTGGCTGTTTGCACATGTGCAGTAAGTTCCCACAGAGAGTTCACATGGAGGTGAAAAGGCACAACGCTACGCTGCCTCTTAACTTAACTGCACCATGTCTGAGCTGCACTTCTGTTCACGTTGCCTTGGTGAATGGTCAACACACAGACGTGTCCCCTGGCTTTTTAGCCTCCAGCAGTTTAGCAGCTAATTCAACTGCAGTGATGCTCCACTGGAGAGGTGAACACCTTAATGAGCTTTCATCTGAAGAACAACAGCAGCTTTTATCTGACGGGAGACCAACGCCTGAGCTACAGTGGCTAACAGTTAGCTGGTTTTAACCTACTCTCTCTCTGACACTCAGACACACACACACACACACACACACACACACACACACACACACACACAGCTGCAGTGATCAGATCATTGATTATTGATCAGACTGAGTGAAATGAGCTGAAAGTGAAGAGTCATTGTCAGTGTGAGAGAAGAACAAGTGGAAACATGAGACAACAACTATTTCAAACGTCCTTCATTCATGACATCAAAGTCAATGATTCAAGTTCTGAGTGAAGATCAATCAGGTTCAGTTGTGGATCAAAGATCTAAGATCTACAACAGTAACAGTCAGTGAACTGACCTCAGAGTCTCCAGTCTACAGTCTGGACTCTCCAGAAAACCACTCAGATGCTTCACTCCTGAACCATGAAGGTAGTTTCCACTCAGCTCCAGTTCTCTCAGGTGGGAGGGGTTGGACTTCAGAGCTGAGACCAGAGAAGAACAGCTGATCTCTGACAAACTGCAGTTCCACAATCTGAATGAAGAATAAAAGCAGTGAGCTGAGGACAAAGCTCCTTGTTGACAGCGTTCAGTGTCTCATCATCTGTTCAGAGCTGAAGAAGCTTCAGAAAGAACAAGTTTAGAAAATCAAAGTCCAACAGCTGAAGCAACAGGAAGCAGGTTAAACAGTCACATAGAGAGAAAACAGCTCATTAATATTCATGAGAAGCTGCTGCTGCTTCAACACAGACGCAGTGACTCCGCCTCTTCACCTGTCAGCTCCACCTGTGGCTCCATCCAGACAAACTCATGTTGTGCAGCCACATTGATCAGAGATTTACTGACCATGCTCAAGACAACACACATGTGAGGCTGAACTCTGTTACCATGACAACTAACGTGTAGAAACACATGCTGAATGAAGCTCAGAGACAGAAAAACCTGAAACCTGCACACACACACACACACACCTGCTTATTATGGGATGTTGGCTTTGAATGTTTCACTATAAACATGACAGAGCCTCAGGAAAGAGGTGGAGCCAGCAGCTATTGATTATAGATCAGTTATTGTCTGATACATCACATGTGTTTCTGTAGTGGGGGTGAAACATGAAGAGAAACAGAGACTGGACTGAAAACCAGTGAGGTGCAGTCAGGGCTTTGATTTATTCACTTCATCTAAAGTTGGATTCTTTTGGACTTTCAGATAACTTTACTACAAGTTCAATGTGTCAGAATGTGGTGATTTTCATGGTCTAATAAAAGCCAGTAAACAGAGCTAGCTTCTGTCCAGGCAGCAGCTGCACAAACCACTCAGCCATGTGTAGTATTACAGAGCAAAGGCCCAGAGCTGCTCTGCCTCTTCTGTCAGTACGGTGTGTATGTGGCTGTTTGCACATGTGCAGTAAGTTCCCACAGAGAGTTCACATGGAGGTGAAAAGGCACAACGCTACGCTGCCTCTTAACTTAACTGCACCATGTCTGAGCTGCACTTCTGTTCACGTTGCCTTGGTGAATGGTCAACACACAGACGTGTCCCCTGGCTTTTTAGCCTCCAGCAGTTTAGCAGCTAATTCAACTGCAGTGATGCTCCACTGGAGAGGTGAACACCTTAATGAGCTTCATCTGAAGAACAACAGCAGCTTTTATCTGACGGGAGACCAACGCCTGAGCTACGGTGGCTAACAGTTAGCAAGTTTTAACCTACTCTCTCTCTGACACTTAGATACACACACACACACACATCCCAGGTTGTGTGTCTTCTCTGTTGTAAACCTTGTAATAACAGCTTGTTGTGTACAGTTAACATCCTTGTTGATCAGGTCTGAGTGTGGATTGTGTTAAAGGTTTGTTGTGTGATGTGAGCGGTGCTCCAACATGTGATCCTGTTATTGATCTGAGTTGTGTGTTAATAACAGCTGATGTCAGGACGGCATGGATTGTGGGGAAAAGGTGTTGCACATGTTTAAGACTTGGATCTGTGTGAACCATTGTGCATGAATGTGTTTGTTGTGAGGTTGTTGTGTGATGAGCTGTCTGAGGTGCCGACCCCCCACAGCCCTGGTCTTGGTCTGTGAGCGCCTGCCTACCCTGTCCTACAGCCTCAGTGTGGATCAGAATATCAGCCTCATGTCTGCAGCTCAGTATCAACACAACTTTCACATCACATTCATCTGAGCACAGAAATAAAACAGAGTCTGACCTCAGAGTCTCCAGTCTACAGTCTGGACTCTCCAGAAAACCACTCAGACCCTTCACTCCTGAATCCTGCAGCTGGTTTCCACTCAGGTCCAGGAGTCTCAGGTGGGAGGGGTTGGACTTCAGAGCTGAGCCCAGAGAAGAACAGCTGATCTCTGACAAACTGCAGTCCTCCAATCTGGATAAAGAATAAAAGAAGAAGATGAAATGATTGATGATTGATCAGATGTGTCCTGATCAATGATCAGTGTGTAAATGAGTAGAGGGACTTTGTCCTTGTGTTGTTGTGGATCATCATCATGTGGCCTTCTACACACATCATCCACATGTCAGCACAGATTCACCAGCTGCTGCTGACCTCAGATCAGTCTGTCAATATACAATCAATGTCTGATCAATACCTGTTGGACTAAACACTGACTACAACTCTCTGATTCAGGACTGAACTGGATCAAAGACACACACACACAGAGAGAGGATGATAAACTGTGTGTGTGGTTAGTAGTTGCATGACTTAAGATCTTTCGACTCTTCGATTTTTTAAAGTCGACTCTAATGTTATGAAAGTCGAGTCGACGTCGACTAGTCGCCGATGACGTCGTTCATGTCTTTTTTTTTTTTTTAAGTATATATTTTTTGGCGTTTTTGCCTTTATTTGATAGACAGTGATATAGACAGGAAAGGGGGAGGCAGAGAGAGGGGGAATGACATGCAGGAAGGAAAGGTCTGCCCGACGTGGGATTCGAACCGGGGACGCCTGCGTTGAGGACTTTAGCCTCTACATGGGGCGGCCGCCTTAACCACTGCGCCACGCACCGCCCCAACGTCATTCATATTTTCCTGTCATAACTAAAATCACAGGAGGAGGGAAAAGCTTTGCAACAATCTGTATCCACTGACTGGTTGATAGAAATCAGTACAGAACAGCAGGTAAATAAACAACCAGTTGTAATTCAGTTTTTTTGTAACATACACTCCTATAGAAGTGAAAAGAAAATACTGGAGCTACTGTGTGTTAGGGAGGAAAACGACACAAGCAAAGGCCTGTAAGCCAATCACCATCACAGTCCTGCTCAGTCACAGTTTTTGTTTTTCGATTCTGGTTGATTGGTTGTTATTGTTTGTTGTTGTGCGCGACATAGAGCTGCCTATACGAGCAGAGTTTGTTTTTTTGCGCTACATTCACAACTTTCTTTTCATCAACGACCTGTGGAACACTTGCGTGCCGATCCGTGGAGAGCGATCAAGGATCAACACTGATCTGTTTCCAGTGCTCGTGCTCAAAAGGCAAAGGTAGAAGCTATACACAACCTAGAAAGTCAAAGTGTTGTTTTGATGGGCTTGTGTGTTGTTTTTTCTTGATGTCTTTTTGTTTTGTTTTGTTTTTTCTCTGTCTTATGAAGATGTCTGCTATGTACTGTTGATAATAATAATAATTATTATTAATCTAATGTTACCCCCGGGAAAAGAGTGGGGTCAAGGGGAATGGATAAATGGAATTGTAATGAAATAAAACAAAATAAAAAATTGATTAAAAAAAACAAAACAAACACTGATCTGTTGCTCCACTACTCCCTCCCTCATGATCATCCACATCCTCAACTAGAATAACATTAATAACCAAGTTTATCAAGGCCGTGCATCAACAACAGAAGACAATTTAAATCAATTAGGGTGACGGATTAGTTTCATTCAGCCACTCAGCTGTTGTTTCAAGCAGCTCTCCTCTTGCTGCCAAACTCACGTGATCAGCAACGAGTCGACATCAAGCTCAAAATGTCATTGTGGAGCAGTAAAGTCGAGTCTGTGCAACCCACACACACACACACACACACACACACACACACACACACAAACACACACACACACACACACACTCAGCAGCTTCTCCGGCCTCAGATCTACATCACATCTGCTCAGCTTCAGCTACAGTGGCTGATCCAGCTGTTCTGTTAGCAGCTTCATCTGAGAGCAGCTCATCATCATCATCACCACCACACTGACCTCTGAGTGACCTCTGACCTTTCACCTTCTACCAGCTGCAGTAACATGGAGTCACAATCAGTCGCTGCTTCAAACTGAACTTCACACATTTGAACTGAACACAGACAAAAGTCCAACAGGTCCAGTCAGTGAACTCACCTCAGAGTCTCCAGTCGACAGTTTGGACTCTCCAGTCCAGCACACACAACCTTCACTGATGAATCACTCAGTTTGTTGAGACTCAGGTCCAGTTCTGTCAGGTGGGAGGGGTTGGACTTCAGAGCTGAGGCCACGACTTCACAGTGACTCTCTGAGAGTTTACAATCAACAAGTCTTGAAGAGAGAAAATATCAAATGTGTCAGAATCAAATCAGATGAAAGCTGCAGTAAAAACACAGTTGATGCATCTGATGATGTGATGAACATCTGAGCTTCAGCTCATCTTCTCTGATTGAGTTGATCCTCATCACTCTGACAGGATGGACGGGACCCTCAAGCAAAGTCTGCTCATTCTATATTATCCCTGACATAATGTTTTCAAAGTCAAACTAAGAATAATGAAAAGAAAAATTGTGTTTATCTGAACTACTGATCTAAACTGCTAATCAATAATTATATTGATCATGTCTGGACTCACCGAGCCTTCCTGCAGTTCCTCACAGCTGGGATCAGTCTCTGTTGTCCCTGAGTTGATGTGTTGTACTTCTCCAGGTCCAACTCGTCCAGAACCTGCTCTGACATCTGCAGCATGTAGCCCAGAGCTGAACACTGGATCTCAGAGAGTTTCTTCTCTGATCTGTTCTCTGACTTGAGGAACTGTTGGATCTGCTGATGAACTGACTGGTCCTTCATCTCCGTCAGACAGTGGAAGATGTTGATGCTTCTGTCAGGAGAGATTTCATCACTCTTCATCTCCTTCAGGTTGTTGATGGTTCTCTGGATGGTTTCTGGACTGTTGTCTGTCTGACCCAGCAGACCTCCTAACAGCCTCTGGTTGGACTCCAGAGAGAGGCCATGAAGGAAGCGAACAAACAGGTCCAGGTGGCCATTTCTACTGCGGAGGGATTTCTGCATGGCTCCCTGCAGGAAGTCATCCAGGGTTAGAGGACTGTTATTGATCTGTGGAGGACTGCTTGCATTGAATCCAAAAAAATTCTGAACCTTCTTAAACAAAGACTTCTGTTTTGGTTTCTCTCTCTGTTTGTAGTTTTCTTCTTTTTCTTCTTTGCTGCCACTGCTACTGCCGCCACCATCTTTTTCTGCTAAGGACAAGTCACTGAAATAATGTTCCTTGACTTGTTCTCTCAGGAACTTCTTGAGGACCTGTGTGTTCGTGTTGGTGAAACAGTGGAACATGTAGACTGCAGCCAGAAACTCCTGAACACTCAGATGAACAAAGCAGTAGACTGTTTTCTGGAAGATCACACTCTCTCTTTTGAAGATCTCAGTACAGAGTCCTGAGTTCACCAAGGCCTCTGTGACATCCAGACCACACTGCTCCAGGTCTTCTTGGTAGAACATGATGTTTCCTTCCTGCAGCTGTTCAAACGCCAGCCTCCCCAGCTTCAGAAGAACTTCCCTGTCGGCGTCCGTCAGCTCCTGTGGACTCGTCTCATGTCCTTCACCGTACTTGTTCTTCTTCCTCTTTGTCTGGACCAGCAGGAAGTGTGAGAACAGGTCAGTCGTGGTCTTGGGCAGCTCTCCTCTCTGGTCTGTGGTCAACATGTGCTCCAGAACTGTAGCACTGATCCAGCAGAAGACTGGGACTTGACACATGATGTGGAGGGTCCTGGACGTCTGGATGTGTGAGATGATTCTTCTGGGCAGATCTTCATCACTGGACCTCCTCCTGAAGTACTCCTCCATCTGGGCGTCAGTGAAGCCTCGGACCTCTGTTACCCTGTCAACACATGTAGGAGGGATCTGATTGGCTGCTGCAGGTCTGGAGGTGATCCAGACTAGAGCCGAGGGAAGCAGATTCCCCCGGATGAGGTTTGTCAGCAGCACGTTGACTGATGACGTCTGTGTGACATCAGACACAACCTTCTTCTTCTTAAAGTCCAGCGACAGTCGGCTTTCATCCAGGCCATCAAAGATGAAGAGAAGTTTACAGACAGCCAGCTGCTCTGCTGTGACCTTCTGTAATGTTGGATGGAAAACATGGAGCAGCCTGAGAAGACTCAACCGCTGATCTCTGATCAGGTTCAGCTCCCTGAACGAAAGCAGAACCAGCAGACTGACATCTTGGTTCTCCAAGCCCTCGGCCCAGTCCAGAGTGAACTTCTGCACCGAGAAGGTTTTTCCAACGCCAGCGACGCCGTTGGTCAGAACCACTCTGATGGGTCTCTGTTGGACAGGTGAGACCGTAGAGACGTCCTCTCTCTGTTGGACAGGTGAGACCGTAGAGACGTCCTCTCTCTGTTGGACAGGTGAGACCGTAGAGACGTCCTCTCTCTGTTGGACAGGTAAGTCTTTAAAGATGTCGTTGCACTTGATTGGAGTGTCATGGAGGGTCTTCTTCTTGGACGTTGTCTCCAGCTGTCTCACCTCATGTTGGGTATTAACCTCTTCACTCTGTCCCTCTGTGATGTAGAGCTCAGTGTAGATCCTGTTGAGGAGGGTTACACTTCCTGTTCCACTTCCTGTTCCCTCAGTTCCTTCAGTCACTCGTTCACATCTGCTCCTCAGACTGATCTTATGTTGATCTAAAACCTCCTGCAGACCACGATCTGCTGAGAGACAAGAGACAGAGTCAGACTGAAGACAGAGAGTCTGACAATCTGATCAGATCATTTTCATCAGCTACAGAAAAACTACAGACAACAAGGAGAAGGTTTGAATCATCATCTTAAATGTCAGTGCTGCGTGATGGAACAATGACTCTGGAGAAAACAACAGGTTTCATAAATGACCACATCAGCAGACAGATGTTCAGTCTCACTTTGTACACAGCTGCTCTGATTGGCTGTCTGCAGTCCACCTCTGGTTCTGGGTCTTTGTCCACACTGGGGACAGGAGGGGGGTCCTGAAGAACCAGACTGGTGCCAGTCTGAGGCGAAGCACTGTCTGCAGAACCAGTGTCCACAGCTGGTGGAGACTGGATCCTTCAGGACGTCCTGACAGAGACCACAGCAGGACAGCTGCTGGTCCACAGAGACACCACTCCTCTTCCTCCTGTCAAGACATTTCTGGATCAACAACATGTCACAGCTCCACATCTGAGCTCTGATGGGTTAACCACCTCAAGGGGGCGGGGCTTCAGTAAGCAGAGGAGCAGATAGAGAGAAAGTAGAGGAAGACGAGTGTAGAGAGACGAGCTGAATGAAGACCTGAAGTGGTCTGGTTTCTGTCTCTGTTTATCTGTTGACCTTAAATCTGGACTCTAAAACAAACTCCCTGTTAGTTTGAGTCTCTTCAGTTCTGCGTCGTCTCGTCTGGTTTTTACTCCAAATGTGTGAAATGATTGAGAAGCTGTTGGTGGTGTTTTCCTCTTTCAGACACTGATCATGTGTTTGATGTTGGTTCTGGACTGAGTCCTATCAGCTCTTTAACTAATGAGCTCCTCATCCAGACGCTGCTGTGTGGCTCTAATGAACCTGTGTTGGAGCTCTGATCCAGTGTGAGGAGACTGAAGCTGACAACAGAAGCTTCAGCAGCTCCACCTGAGCTTCACTACATGTTGTGGAGAAGCTCAGACAGTCACAGACAGGAAACAGGAAACACTGATCACTCCTGTCTGGTTCCTGACTTTTCAAAATAAAAGTCTGTGTGTATCAGCTGCTTTAATCTCTACTGTGACTTCAGTTTAAAGACTCAGACGTGTGGATCATTAAAGTGTTGGTGCAGCAACGTTCACACTGACTGAGGCTGATGACACAGGAACATGAGGACGCTGTGCTTCATCAGTCTGATGGACAGAGTATGTGTGCATGTTTCTGTCTCTGAGGTTTGTTGTGAACCTTCAGAGTCTGATGGATCTGGTTCCTGGTTTCTCTCTGTTTCCTTCACATGAGTCTAATGACTGAATCATCTTCAGCTCAGTTTACAGTAGAAACCGTCTCTTACCGGGACTCTGAAGGTCCAGGTCCAGAACTGGGTCCAGGTCTGAACTCGATAGGTTTTCCCATGGACCAGTCACTCCTCATGGAAAGACAGATGGATCCTGGAGACTCTGCTCTCAGTCTGTGGTTCTGACCTCTGCAAACACAAACATTTCTTAATTCACATCGATCACTGATCAATACTCTGAGTCATTGTTAATGTTAAGTTATGATTTTCTTGAGTGTTACCAAATACAGGTCTGACATTTGTAAATCAATCAGTCCACTTAAATGTCAGTATGAACATTTGTTTTTGAGCTCTCCACACTTGAGACACTTTAGTGATGATCGGATCTTCAAGTGCTTCTGTCCGTCTCTATGTTTCAGTGAGTTATGTGAACTGTGAATATTTGATTTCATCACTTCCCGAATAGAAGTTTCAGAGTGTTGATCGATGGCTGCAGCTGATCCATATCTATCTATATCTACCACTGTCACTGACATGACAGCAATAAAGTTCACAGTGTAGAACAAACACCTGAATAATTAAGTTCAGGAGAGACGGTCCTAGTTCTCAGGGTTTATCACAGCAGGTTTCTGATATTTGGTCAAGACTAAATATTTGCTTTGTCCTGCTCTTCCTCCACACCGTCTGTCTTTTTCTGGACTCCACTGATTCCTCCTGAAGAAGCTTTTCTTTAGAAACACAGCAGCACAGAGACGTAGAGTTACATTTACAAAGAGGTTCAGTGATTCCCTCAGCAGCTGCTCACTATAAAACCATTTCCTCTCTGTCCAACACAGACCTTTAATCAGAGACATCTGGACATCACTGTCAGGTTCATCAGCTGATAAGAAGTTCTGTCTCTACAGGAAGTGACCTCAACTGCAACACTTCAATCCGTTCACAGCTTGGTAACAGGTCTCTTACTTTGGGTCTGATGGTCCAGGTCCAGGTCCAGGTCCAGGTCCAGGTCCAGGTCCAGGTCCAGGTCCAGGTCCAGGTCCAGGTCTGAACTCAATAGGTTTTCCCATGGACCGGTCACTCTTCATGGACAGACAGATGGATCCTGGAGACTCTGCTCTCAGTCTGTGGTTCTGACCTCTGCAAACACAAACATCTCTTAATTCACATCGATCACTGATCAATACTCTGAGTCATTGTTAATGTTAAGTTATGATTTTCTTGAGTGTTACCAAATACAGGTCTGACATTTGGAAATCAATCAGTCCACTTAAATGTCAGTATGAACATTTGTTTTTGAGCTCTCCACACTTCAGACACTTTAGTGATGATCAGTTCTTCAAGTGCTTCAGTCCGTCTCTGTGTTTCAGTGAGTTATGTGAACTGTGAATATTTGATTTCATCACTTCCCGAATAGAAGTTTCAGAGTATTGATCGATGGCTGCAGCTGGTCCATATCTACCACTGTCACTGACATGACAGCAATAAAGTTCACAGTGTAGAACAAACACCTGAATAATTAAGTTCAGGAGAGACGGTCCTAGTTCTCATGGTTTATCACAGCAGCTTTCTGATATAAGACTAAATATTTGCTTTGTCCTGCTCTTCCTCCAAACCGTCTGTCTTTTTCTGGACTCCACTGATTCCTACTGAAGAAGCTTTTCTTTAGAAACACAGCAGCACAGAGACGTAGAGTTACATTTACAAGGAGGTTCAGTGATTCCCTCCAACAGCTGCTCACTATAAAACCATTTCCTCTCTGTCCAACACAGACCTTTAATCAGAGACATCTGGACATCACTGGCAGTTTCATCAGCTGATAAGAAGTTCTGTCTCTACAGGAAGTGACCTCAACTGCAACACTTCAATCCGTTCACAGCTTGGTAACAGGTCTCTTACTTTGGGTCTGATGGTCCAGGTCCAGGTCCAGGTCCAGGTCCAGGTCCAGGTCCAGGTCCAGGTCCAGGTCCAGGTCTGAACTCAATAGGTTTTCCCATGGACCGGTCACTCTTCATGGACAGACAGATGGATCCTGGAGACTCTGCTCTCAGTCTGTGGTTCTGACCTCTGCAAACACAAACATGTTTTTATTCACATCACACTGATCACAACAGTGTAGAGTCGGTCAGTGACTGTGTCCATTGTCCAGCTGCTGAGGACACACAACACAGGAAGGCTTAGGGAGTAGTACATGTAAAGTTTTACACCTTCACTATTATTTTATTCTTCCTCCATGACGTCCTGTTAGCTTCAGGACTCTGACTGCTGACTCATGATTTGTGCTGGTGGGTCTGACTAATGTTGACAAAATGCTGATTTTACAATCTGGAGTTTGTTCATTGTTCTATTTACATTTATGGGATACTCAGTGCTTTTGACTTTGAGTGATCTGACCGATGAGGACTGATGCATGCTGGTTGTGTGATATTCTAAATTTGCATGTTTGGTATTGAAGTAATCCAAAAGTAACTACACATAATCCAGTACGTTACTTTAATTATGCGATTACATTATTTTAACATGTAATTTGTAATTGTACTGTATTACATTTTTAAAGAAACTCTCCCAACCCTGCACACACGTTCTTACCGTGACTCTGAAGGTCCAGGTCCAGGTCCAAGTCCAGGTCCAGGTCCAGGTCCATGTCCAGGTCCAGGTCCAGGTCCAGGTCCAGGTCCAGGTCCAGGACTGAAGAGTGGAGGTTTTCCTTTGGACCGGTCACTCTTCAGAGACTTTGATCTGTCCTCCTGTTTCGCTACATTACCACTCATCTTCAGGACTTCAGTCAGTCTGAGAGGGAAACCAGTAACACACACACACACACACACACACACACACACACACACACACACCCAAATCCACAGAGGACAAACTATAATCACTTGTCTGATCCAGTTGTTGACCTCCACCACTCATAGTACTTTGACCATAGATATAAACACGTAGAAGCTCCTCTGATGTTGCCGCTCAAGATACAGACTTGTAATTCCTTGTATGTAGGTTTAGACCAGCGATTCTTGGCGACGCCTGCAGCTTGTGCAGAACGCTGCTGCTCATCTTTTGACAGACACAAAGAAACAGGAGCACATAACCCCAGTTCTGGCCTCTCTGCACTGGCTTCCTGTCCGGTTTGAACGGTATGGCCCCTGTGTACTTAGCAGAACTCATACATGTTCACAGACCAATCAGAGCTCTGAGGTCTGCAAATGAAATAAATCTGGATGTGCCTCAAAGCAGGCTGAAAACTAGAGGCGATGGAGCGTTGGCAGTGGTTGCCCCTAAGCTGTGGAACAGTTTACCACAGCATATCCAGTCGTCAGAGATTTTTAAGTCCTCTCTCAAAACTCATTTTTTCTCCCAGGCTTTCAGACCTGTGTGAGACGAAGTTGTTTGGTTTGCTGAATGTATGTGTCATTGCTTAAATGGTCTTTTGAAATGTACCATTGTATTTTATTGTTATTTATTTTATGTAAAGCACCTTGGTCAACCTAGGTTGTCTATAAGGTGCTCTATAAATAAATGTGACCTTGAGCTTGACCTTGAGGGGGAAGCTGTGTCTACTTACTGCATTAGTCAACAGAGGCAGAGGTCTATCAACCATTAAAATCACCATCACTCACTGAATATTCAACCGATTCTCAAGCCGTTTGGTTTATTATGTCAGACATAAATTTATGATACAACATAGATTGATATTTTTTATATGACGTATGTACGGACTACGTCTGACTCTTCTTCCCTCCACAGTCCACACAGACAAACTGACTCTCACACTCTGACACAACAACAACAACAAAAACAGTAATAATAATAATAATAATGCTGTGTTGACACTCACTCGTCTCAGACTTCAGATTCTCTCCTTCTGCTCCGTTCACTCTAAAATGGCGTCTGAACACCTTTACCTCCTCCCTCTGCTCTGCAGTTACAATCATTTATTGTTCAGTTTAAAGTTCATCCCATGGACTTTAAACTAATAGAGTTGTTGACCTCCACCACTCATAGTACTTTGACTTTAGATATAAACACGTAGACGCCGCCTCTGATGCTGCTGTCCATTGGAACGATGCTGCAACGCATCCGCCATCTTGGGCAGGGGGAAGCCGTGTCTACTTACTGCATTAGTCTACAGAGGCAGAGGTCTCTCAATTTATCATACACTTACATACTCAGACACACACCCACATGCATACATACACTGTAATTTTCTCTACAATGGTCTGACCGGGTCGTACGTATATGTCTATGGTCAGAAACCCCATGGCGGCCGTGTTGACGCGCCTGACAAGCCTGGAGTGGCATCTACGTGTATATATCTATGACTTTGACATTAAATCCATGTTTATCCAGTCACCGTGACCTTTGACCTTTGAGTTAGAAGAAATTGTGTGGAGGTGAATCTGAGACAATGTGCTGACATATGTACGGACTACGTCTGACTCTTCTTCCCTCCACAGTCCACACAGACACACTGACTCTCACACTCTGACACAACAACAATAAAAAAAATTTTTTTTAAAAGTTGTTTTGACACTCACTCGTCTCAGACTTCAGTCTCTCTCCTTCTGCTCCATTCACTCTAAAATGGCGTCTGAACAGTTTTACCTCCTCCCTCTGCTCTGCAGTCATTTATTGTTCAGTTTAAAGTTCATCTCATGGACTTTAAACTGAACAATAAATTATATTGAGGAAGTGACTTTCTAAAGTAGAGTGGCGCCACCTGCTGGGTAACTCCTGGTATTACACCTGTATGGACAGGTGAACTCTGACACCATGAATAAACAGTGAGCTGAGATCCAGCTGTGGTAGAAGAGCTGCTGAGAGATTTAAAGACACTCCACTACAAGTTACAGCTCAGTCTGTTCTCTGTCTTATTCATCACACATGTTGTCATCAACTAATTTGTGTCTCAGTGTTGTAACTTAACTCGCCCCGGTCTGGCAACACGACCATATATGGAAAACACAACCACAACTAAATGTAAGTCCACACAGAAACCAGGAGGATACAAGGAGAATCATGATGAACTCCTTTTAGAAATGCACTCATTGACACAATGTGTTTCCTAGCCCCTTACCCTAACCTTAACCATTACTCTGAACCTAATTTAAACCTAATTATAACCTAAAGTCTTAACCCTCAAACAGCCCTTGGAAAAAGTGAGGACCGGCCAAAATGTCCTCACTTCATAAAAATGTCCTCACTCTGTTGGTTAAAAACTCTCGACGGTCCCCACAACGTAGTTAATACAAGAACACACACACACACACACACACACACACACACACACACACACACACACACACAACACACACACACACACACACACACACACACACACATCCTACAGGTGTTTTTCTGTGGGGAACAGAAGCTGATTGTGCTGAGTTCATCTCTGACTCTGGGATTAGAAAGAATAAATTATCATGTGTAACAAGTGGGCGTGTCACTGGTGGCCAATCACATTATCAGCATTATTTTCATCCCTCTCTCTGATTGGTTCAGGACGGCTACTTGCTACAGTGGACCTGATGTGTTCAGAGGAGGAGGAGGAGGAGGAGGAGGAGGAGGAAGAGTTTCTAATCTTGAGTAAAGCTTGACAGTGATTTTAAACTGGACCAACAGATCAACTCTGTAGTCAAAACCAGTTTTTGAGTCCTGGTTCTGGTTCTGGTTCTGGTTCTGGTCCTGGTCCTGGTTCTGGTCCTGGTCCTGGTCCTGGTCCTGGTCCTGGTCCTGGTCCTGGTCCTGGTCTCCGTGGTCACCTCCCTCATAGGTGAAGCAGCAGCAGCAACGAGCATCAGGCTGAGCAGCAGAAACAGGATGGAAGGTCTGGGGTCGACTGATGCCTCATTCATGTTCAGGGGTTCAGTCGCCACTCGGCTAAAGGTGCAGTTCACGTATTACAGAACGGTCTCTGACCTGGAGGAGTTTTGCTGCGTTCATAACAACTCGGAGGTCGGGATTCCCAACTCGGAAATTTCCGACTTCCGACATCATTGCGTTCACGCTGCAGGAACTCGGAAGAAAAGAAACATGGATACCTGAAGGAAGTTTGGCGTATTATTGTGGCTCATCGCTGAATACGAGAAATAAATGCAGCAGTAAATGATGTTTATTTTGGAGGAGAGGAGACGCCGCAGATGAGTGCACATATAATGTTACAGCCTCGATAACAGTTTAACGTTATTTCCAGACCGCAATTTCACACTATACAACAATCACAGCTTTAATATAAACGTATTTCATATAGGCTACTGCAATAATACACAAAAATATGCATTAAAACCTCAACAAATAACTTAAAATGTCTAAATTCTAACCGTTTAAGACGAGGGCCGCCATGTTTTGATGTTGTCGTGACGTCAAGTCGGAAAGTCGGAGCTCTGATATGATACCCAAGTTCCTGACCTGTAATTTCTGAGTTCGACGCCGTTCAGTTCTTTTTTTACAACTCGGAGCTCGTTTTTTTTCCGACTTCCAAGTTGTCTTAAACGCAGCATTAGTGTGTGTCTGTGTGTGTGTGTGCGTGTGTGTGTGTGTGTGTGTGTGTGTGTGTGTGTGGGGTGTTTTATGTTGTGTAGTCGACCAGTCTCTGCTCCTCAGTCTCTGAAACACTGAATGTTTGTTCATGTTGCTGCTGTTGATCTGTATGTGGCTGATTTGATGCTTCTGCTTTTATGGAGGTGAAGTATTTGATGAATTAAAGGGAAAGTTAAAGGTCAAAGGTCTCTCTTCTCTCCTCCCCCTCTCGCTTCCTCCCTCCCCCCTTCTCTCTCTCTCTCTCTCCCCTTCCCTCCTCCCCTCTCTCTCCTTTCTCTTTCTCTTCCTCCCTCCCTCTAAATCTCTCCCTGTCTCCCCCTCTCTCTACGCTCTCTTTCTCCCCCTTCTCTCTCTCTCCTCCCCCACTTCATCTATCTTCTCCCTCTTTTTCTCTGCCCCCTCCCCAAGTTTCTCCCCCTCCCTCCCTCTTCTCTTCTCTCCTCCCCCTCTCCCCTTCCCTCTCTCCTCTCCCTTTTTCTCTCTGCCCTTCCTCCCTCCCCCTCTCTTCTCTCTCCCCCTCTATCTTCCTCCCTCCCTCTAAGTCTCTCCCTGTCTCCCTCTCTCTCCCTTTCCCCCCTTTCTTTCTTTCTCTCTCCTCCCCCCTCTTCCTCTCTCTTTCCCCTCTTTCCTCTCTCTCTCCTCTCCTCCCCCTCCCACACCCTCTCTATCCTCTTTCTCTCTGCCCCCTCTAAGTCTATCCCTCTCTCCTCCCCCACTTCCTCTATCCTCTCCCTCTTTCTCTCTGCCCCCTCCCCCTAAGTCTCTCCCCCTCCCTCCCTCTTTCTCTCTCCTCTCCCTCTTTCTCTCTGTCCCCTCCCTCCCTCTTCTCTCTCCCCATCCCTCCCCCCTCTCTCTCTCCTCTTCCTCTTTCTCTCTGCCCTTCCTTCCCTCCCTCCCCCTCTCTTCTCTCTCCCCCTCTATCTTCCTCCCTCCCTCTAGGTCTCTCCCTGTCTCCCCCCTCTCTCTTCCCCCCTTCTCTCTCTCTCCTCACCCCTCTTCCTCTCTCTCCTCCCTCCCTCCCTCTCTCTCTCCCTCCTCTTTCCTCTCTCTCTCCTCTTCTCCCCCTCCACCACTCTCTCTATCCTCTTCCTCTCTGTCCCCCTCTAAGTCTCTCTCTCTCTCCTCCCCCCTCTTCCTCTCTCTTCTCTCTCTATCCTCTCCTTCTTTCTCTCTACCTCCACCCGTCTGTCTCTCCTTTTCTCCCCTCTCACTTCCCCTCCCTCTCTCTACGCTGTCTTTCTCCCCCCTCCTCTTTCTCTCCTCTCCCT
>NC_140912.1:34392051-34417051 GCF_045865225.1 Trachurus japonicus
ACTCTCCAGAAAACCACTCAGATGCTTCACTCCTGAATCCTGCAGGTTGTTCAAGTTCAGGTTCAGTTCTCTCAGGTGGGAGGGGTTGGACTTCAGAGCTGAGACCAGAGAAGAACAGCTGATCTCTGACAAGCTGCAGTTCCACAATCTGAATAAAGAATAAAAGCAGTGAGTTGAGGACAAAGCTCCTTGTTGACAGCGTTCAGTGTCTCATCATCTGTTCAGAGCTGAAGAAGCTTCAGAAAGAACAAGTTTAGAAAATCAAAGTCCAACAGCTGAAGCAGCAGGAAGCAGGTTAAACAGTCACATAGAGAGAAAACAGCTCATTAATATTCATGAGAAGCTGCTGCTGCTTCAACACAGACGCAGTGACTCCGCCTCTTCACCTGTCAGCTCCACCTGTGGCTCCATCCAGACAAACTCATGTTGTGCAGCCACATTGATCAGAGATTTACTGACCATGCTCAAGACAACAAACATGTGAGGCTGAACTCTGTTACCATGACAACTAACGTGTAGAAACACATGTTGAGTGAAGCTCAGAGACAGAAAAACCTGAAACACACGTGCTTATTATGGGATGTTGGCTTTGAATGTTTCACTGTAAACATCACAGAGCCTCAGGAAAGAGGTGGAGCCAGCAGCTATTGATTATAGATCAGTTATTGTCTGATACATCACATGTGTTTCTGTAGTGGAGGTGAAACATGAAGAGAAACAGAGACTGGACTAAAAACCAGTGAGGTGCAGTCAGGGCTTTGATGTATTCACTTCATCTAAAGTTGGATTCTTTTTGACTTTCAGATAACTTTACTACAAGTTCAATGTGTCAGAATGTGGTGATTTTCATGGTCTAATAAAAGCCAGTAAACAGAGCTAGCTTCTGTCCAGGCAGCAGCTGCACAAACCACTCAGCCATGTGTAGTATTACAGAGCAAAGGCCCAGAGCTGCTCTGCCTCTTCTGTCAGTACGGTGTGTATGTGGCTGTTTGCACATGTGCAGTAAGTTCCCACAGAGAGTTCACATGGAGGTGAAGAGGCACAACGCTACGCTGCCTCTTAACTTAACTGCTCCATGTCTGAGCTGCACTTCTGTTCACGTTGCCTTGGTGAATGGTCAACACACAGACGTGTCCCCTGGCTTTTTAGCCTCCAGCAGTTTAGCAGCTAATTCAACTGCAGTGATGCTCCACTGGAGAGGTGAACACCTTAATGAGCTTCATCTGAAGAACAACAGCAGCTTTTATCTGACGGGAGACCAACGCCTGAGCTACGGTGGCTAACAGTTAGCAAGTTTTAACCTACTCTCTCTCTGACACTTAGACACACACACACACAGCCCAGGTTGTGTGTCTTCTCTGTTGTAAACCTTGTAATAACAGCTTGTTGTGTACAGTTAACATCCTTGTTGCTCAGGTCTGAGTGTGGATTGTGTTAAAGGTTTGTTGTGTGATGTGAGCGGTGCTCCAACATGTGATCCTGTTATTGATCTGAGTTGTGTGTTAATAACAGCTGATGTCAGGACGGCATGGATTGTGGGGAAAAGGTGTTGCACATGTTTAAGACTTGGATCTGTGTGAACCATTGTGCATCATGTGTTTGTTGTGAGGTTGTTGTGTGATGAGCTGTCTGAGGTGCCGACCCCCCAGAGCCCTGGTCTTGGTCTGTGAGCGCCTGCCTACCCTGTCCTACAGCCTCAGTGTGGATCAGTAGAATATCAGCCTCATGTCTGCAGCTCAGTATCAACACAACTTTCACATCACATTCATCTGAGCACAGAAATAAAACAGAGTCTGACCTCAGAGTCTCCAGTCTACAGTCTGGACTCTCCAGAAAACCACTCAGACGCTTCACTCCTGAATCCTTCAGCTTGTTGTTGAAGCTCAGGTCCAGGTGTCTCAGGTGGGAGGGGTTGGACTTCAGAGCTGAGCCCAGAGAAGAACAGCTGATCTCTGACAAACTGGACCACTCCAATCTGAATAAAGAATAAAAGAAGAAGATGAAATGATTGATGATTGATCAGATGTGTCCTGATCAATGATCAGTGTGTAAATGAGTAGAGGGACTTTGTCCTTGTGTTGTTGTGGATCATCATCATGTGGCCTTCTACACACATCATCCACATGTCAGCACAGATTCATCAGCTGCTGCTGACCTCAGATCAGTCTGTCAATATACAATCAATATCTGATCAATACCTGTTGGACTAAACACTGACTACAACTCTCTGATTCAGGACTGAACTGGATCAAAGACACACACACACACACACACAGAGGATGATAAACTGTGTGTGTGGTTAGTAGTTGCATGACTTCAGATTTTTTAAAGTCGACTCTAATGTTATGAAAGTTGAGTCGACGTCGACCAGTCGCTGATGACGTCGTTCATATATATATATATTTTTTTAAGTATATATTTTTTGGCGTTTTTGCCTTTATTTGATAGACAGTGATATAGACAGGAAAGGGGGAGGCAGAGAGAGGGGGAATGACATGCAGGAAGGAAAGGTCTGCCCGACGCGGGATTCGAACCGGGGACGCCTGCGTTGAGGACTGTTGCCTCTACATGGGGCGGCCGCCTTAACCACTGCACCACGCACCGCCCCAACGTTGTTCTAATATCACAGGAGGAGGGAAACGCTTTGCAACAATCTGTATCCACTGACTGGTTGATAGAAATCAGTACAGAACAGCAGGTAAATAAACAACCAGTTGTAAATCAGTTTTTTTGTAACATACACTCCTATAGAAGTGAAAAGAAAATACTGGAGCTACTGTGTGTTAGGGAGGAAAACGACACAAGCAAAGGTCTGTAAGCCAATCACCATCACATGTAGCGAACCACAGCCAGACAATGGTGAAGCTTGATGTTTTCAAGAAGCCTTTATTTATGTTCAGCCGTCATCCTTATTTGAACATAATTCTCCTTTTCCTTTCACTCATATCCGTTCTTCTTTCAACACCGTAGAGCTAAAGGACAGATAAATGAAATAAAATGAGCTTTTATGAAGTAAATAAAATAACCTTTGTGAATGATTTTCACCAAAATATGCCTTATGACAATATATATGAACCTTAATCAACATTTTACATGAGATAATGACAATAAAACGTTTGCCATAGACACATAACAGATTCAAAGACTATTGTTAGCTCAACATCACCACCATGAGGCCAAACATATGCACACTACACAGAGGCTAACATTAGCATCGCTATTAGCGTATGACAATTAGCATTTTCCCCCACATTAAATCGAACATATCACACATAACCGGACATAAAACATGTTGTTTACACAATACCTTGTTCCCAATTCCAGCTGGGTGCTTAACCATTTTATGTAGAACCCTTTAGGAGCAGAATTATCATGCCTCACTGCACAGTTTGCCGTCTGCTTTGAGAAACGTAAAGAAAACAACGATACGGGAGCTTGTTACTTCCGGCGCCGGATCGCCAAAATAAAAGCACAGGAAGTGAATCTCTTTTTACCAGAAAGTCGTTTTTAGAGTTACTTACATCACAGTCCTGCTCAGTCACAGTTTTTGTTTTTGATTCTGGTTGATTGGTTGTTATTGTTTGTTGTTGTGCGCGACATAAAGCTGCCTATACGAGCAGAGTTTTTTTTTTTTGCGCTACCTTCACAACTTTGTTTTCATCAACGACCTGTGGAACACTTGCGTGCCGATCCGTGGAGAGCGATCAAGGATCAACACTGATCTGTTTCCAGGGCTCGTGCCCAAAAGGCAAAGGTAGAAGCTGTACACAACCTAGAAAGTCAAAGCGTTGTTTTGATGGGCTTGTGTGTTGTTTTTGTTGTCTTTTTGTTTTGTTTAGTTTTTTCTCTTTCTTATGAATATGTCTGCTATGTACTGTTGATAATAATAATAATTATTATTAATCTAATGTTACCCCCGGGAAAAGGGTGGGGTCAAGGGGAATGGATAAATGGAATTGTAATGAAATAAAACAAAATAAAAAATTGATTAAAAAAAAAAAAACACTGATCTGTTGCACCACTACTCCCTCCCTCATGATCATCCACATCCTCAACTAGAATAACATGAATAACCAAGTTTATCAAGGCCGTGCATCAGCAACAGAAGACAATTTAAATCAATTAGGGTGACGGATTAGTTTCATTCAGCCACTCAGCTGTTGTTTCAAGCAGTTAGCAAGTTGTAACCTACTGACACTTAGACACTTTTACACACACACACACACACAGCCCTGGTTGTGTGTCTTCTCTGTTGTAAACCTTGTAATAACAGCTTGTTGTGTACAGTTAACATCCTTGTTGCTCAGGTCTGAGTGTGGATTGTGTTAAAGGTTTGTTGTGTGATGTGAGCGGTGCTCCAACATGTGATCCTGTTATTGATCTGAGTTGTGTGTTAATAACAGCTGATGTCAGGACGGCATGGATTGTGGGGAAAAGGTGTTGCACATGTTTAAGACTTGGATCTGTGTGAACCATTGTGCATGAATGTGTTTGTTGTGAGGTTGTTGTGTGATGAGCTGTCTGAGGTGCCGACCCCCCACAGCCCTGGTCTTGGTCTGTGAGCGCCTGCCTACCCTGTCCTACAGCCTCAGTGTGGATCAGTAGAATATCAGCCTCATGTCTGCAGCTCAGTATCAACACAACTTTCACATCACATTCATCTGAGCACAGAAATAAAACAGAGTCTGACCTCAGAGTCTCCAGTCTACAGTCTGGACTCTCCAGAAAACCACTCAGACCCTTCACTCCTGAATCCTGCAGCTTGTTGTTCCAGCTCAGGTCCAGTTCTCTCAGGTGGGAGGGGTTGGACTTCAGAGCTGAGCCCAGAGAAGAACAGCTGATCTCTGACAAACTGCAGTCCTCCAATCTGAATAAAGAATAAAAGAAGAAGATGAAATGATTGATGATTGATCAGATGTGTCCTGATCAATGATCAGTGTGTAAATGAGTAGAGGGACTTTGTCCTTGTGTTGTTGTGGATCATCATCATGTGGCCTTCTACACACATCATCCACATGTCAGCACAGATTCACCAGCTGCTGCTGACCTCAGATCAGTCTGTCAATATACAATCAATATCTGATCAATACCTGTTGGTCCGTTTGAAAAAAAATATATGAGATTTTCTTCTTCTGATACTATAATCCAGTAGAACTTTTTCATTGCCTACCTGGAAAAAAATATTTAAGTAACACATTATTTAACCTTTAAATAATGTTGAGGGTCCAATGTGACAGATTTTTACATTTAGGAACAGTAAAAACACCCTAAACATTTTTACTCTGACTTTAAGTTGAACTTGTTCTTGACCAACACAACAGATAGCTCCATGTTGCCCCTGTGTGATGTTCAGGGACAGGTCCAGACAGTCTGAAGACAGAGAGCTCTGACGTTTAAGTCTTATAATAATGAGATGAGATGAGATGAGATACACGTTGTGACGGTTTTTTTTTAGTACAACTTTTATTTTTAGTGCTAGGGGTGCCAGTCAGGCGTCTGAGTCCTGACAATAAGTCTGTGTCAGACTTGAATTCTAACCCCCACAAAGGACACACACTTAATCAATACCCAATAATTTCGGATAAGCATGTAACCTCCATTTAAAACATCTTTAAACACTGTACCCAGCACAAGAACAAGAAAAAACAGGACACAACCAAAGCTTATTTTGTTTTCTTTTCCAAAAAAATGTATTTAAATGGTACATAAACAATAAACAAAGTTCTTTTAATTACTGTTTGTCTCAGTTCAATCTACAAAAAATCCGATCTTCAGCAAAAACAGAAAATATCAGGGAAAACCCAAGGCAGTCATAAAAAAAGGAAAAAGCCAAAACAAAAGTAATCCAACAAAAATCGATCGGTAATTACTCACGCACACCAGAGGGGGGAGTTGTCAACGTGCACCAGTCAGTCGTCAGTCAGTCAACAGTCAACAGTCATCTCCAGCGGGACCAAACGGGAGGAGATCACGGATCGTCACAGGAACGGAAGCGGCCGAACGAGGCGAACAAACAGGATTAACTACCACTCTTTTACTTTTCCTCCTGCACTAGGCTGCCATACTGATACTAGTATTGGTATCGGTACAACACTCGTTACATTTAGTGCATATAGTTAATTAATAGCTTGTTATTTTGTAGCCTGTATTCGTAACTGTCCAAGATGGTGGGGGGCCGTTACACAAATTGGGCAGCAATAGAGATATGCACGCTGAGAGCCGGATCATCATCATCATCATCATCATCATCATCATCATCATCATCACCACCACACTGACCTCTGAGTGACCTCTGACCCTTCACCTTCTACCAGCTGCAGTAACATGGAGTCACAATCAGTCGCTGCTTCAAGCTGAACTTCACACATTTGAACTGAACACAGACAAAAGTCCAACAGGTCCAGTCAGTGAACTCACCTCAGAGTCTCCAGTCGACAGTTTGGACTCTCCAGTCCAGCACACACAACCTTCACTGATGAATCACTCAGGTCGGTTTTACTCAGGTCCAGTTGTGTCAGGTGGGAGGGGTTGGACTTCAGAGCTGAGGCCACGACTTCACAGTGACTCTCTGAGAGTTGACAACCAACAAGTCTGTGAAGAGAGAAAATATCAAATGTGTCAGAATCAAATCAGATGAAAGCTGCAGTAAAAACACAGTTGATGCATCTGATGATGTGATGAACATCTGAGCTTCAGCTCATCTTCTCTGACTGAGTTTGACAGGAAACATTGATCCTCATCACTCTCACAGGATGGACGGGACCCTGAAGCAGAGCCTTCTTTCTATATTAACCCTTACGTAATGTTTTCAAAATCAAACTAAAAATGTAAAGGTCAGTGTATTACTGCCATCTAGTGGTCAGTTTTCTGGGGTATAAAAGGGAGGAGGCCACTGTCACCTGTAAGCTCTTCCTGTGGGTGTGTGTGCTCACCTGTGCGCATCACCACCATCCTCCCTTTGTTCTCCCCTGGCTGGCTCAGTGTTTGTGCTGCTGGCTATGTTTGAACCATGTCCGTGGCTCGTTGAGTGAGTTTTCTTTGTTGAATTATTTGTAATCTTTGTGTTGGTGCAGGTTCCCTTATAGTTTGGTTTTAGCCGTGTTTCCACTGCAGGAGTTCCTGGTAAAGGGAGGGGGTAGGAACTTCTACAGGAACCGTCCTCTCACTCGGCCCTCTCAGTGGCCGTGTTTCCACTGCAGAGTCGGACCCCGCGGCGACGTCATGAGTTTCGATCGCCGCTTAATCGCTGTGCGACAGTTTCGACCATGACGTCACCCAGGCAGGTCACAAGCACATGCACAAAAATCATAACAACAACGAAGAAGGATGGAAGGAGCTGAGGCGGTAGGCGCGTTTCTGGTTTGTGTGTTTGTGCGCATGGCGGTTGTTTGTAATCCTGCTTGAGTTTTTTTTTTTTTTTTTTTTTTAACTTCTCACGGCATTGTTTTGTGGCGTGATGGATCCCCAGTGTGTCGAGGTGCGCTGATATTTTCATTTCGCCGCAATGACTCAAACCCCCTCTGAATCTCCTCGGTGCTGTAGACTGCAATCAATGTCTGCACCTCACCGTCGGTCCACTGCTGTTTCCTTGTTGTTTACAGCGGTGTCTGCTAGGCTAATGCTCCCCTTCTGCTCCCCCTTTTAAAAATGCCCGTTGTTTTGGTGGTTTCTGGTGGCGTCAGAGCTGCTCTAGCTTTAGCCAATCAGCGCCGGGTTAACCTCGAGCCCCACCCAGGAGCTTTTCAGGGCCGAACGGAGTACCCTATTACTTTATTTTTGATGTCTTTTTTTATTTTTTGTTTTGGGGTGATGCCGTTCACATTATATTTTAATTCCTTAAATAAGGTTTTAGTAATTTTGTAATGGGTTAATAAAATGTAGTTTTGTTTATTTGCTTTTTTTTTATGGTAATAAATTGGGGTTTTTTTTTAATCTGTGTTGGGGAAGTTGTCTGTGAAGTGTAATGTGTTTAACTTTTTCTTCTTGTGTTTTTTTTTGTATATTCCCTCATAGTTTTCACGGTGCTACATCAAAGCAATAAACTCATGCACCTGTAAGGAAATCTCCGCCTCCTTTCTTGGGAACCAAGGGCCGCTACACACACTGAGAGCCGGATCATCATCATCATCATCATCATCATCATCATCATCATCATCATCATCATCATCATCATCATCATCACCACACTGACCTTTGAGTGACCTCTGACCCTTCACCTTCTACCAGCTGCAGTAACATGGAGTCACAATCAGTCGCTGCTTCAAACTGAACTTCACACATTTGAACTGAACACAGACAAAAGTCCAACAGGTCCAGTCAGTGAACTCACCTCAGAGTCTCCAGTCGACAGTTTGGACTCTCCAGTCCAGCACACACAACCTTCACTGATGAATCACTCAGGTCGGTGGTTTTACTCAGGTCCAGTTGTGTCAGGTGGGAGGGGTTGGACTTCAGAGCTGAGGCCACGACTTCACAGAGACTCTCTGAGAGTTCACAACCAACAAGTCTGTGAAGAGAGAAAATATCAAATGTGTCAGAATCAAATCAGATGAAAGCTGCAGTAAAAACACAGTTGATGCATCTGATGATGTGATGAACATCTGAGCTTCAGCTCATCTTCTCTGACTGAGTTGATCCTCATCACTCTGACAGGATGGACGGGACCCTCAAGCAAAGTCTGCTCATTCTATATTATCCCTGACATAATGTTTTCAAAGTCAAACTAAGAATAATGAAAAGAAAAATTGTGTTTATCTGAACTACTGATCTAAACTGCTAATCAATAATTATATTGATCATGTCTGGACTCACCGAGCCTTCCTGCAGTTCCTCACAGCTGGGATCAGTCTCCATCGTCCCTGAGTTGATGTGTTGTACTTCTTCAGGTCCAACTCATCCAGAACCTGCTCTGACATCTGCAGCATGTAGGCCAGAGCTGAACACTGGATCTCAGAGAGTTTCTCCTCTGATCTGTTCTCTGACTTGAGGAACTGTTGGATCTGCTGATGAACTGACTGGTCCTTTATCTCCGTCAGACAGTGGAAGATGTTGATGCTTCTGTCAGGAGAGATTTCATCAGTCTTCATCCACTTCAGGTTGTTGATGGTTCTCTGGATGGTTTCTGGACTGTTGTCTGTCTGACCCAGCAGACCTCCTAACAGCCTCTGGTTGGACTCCAGAGAGAGGCCATGAAGGAAGCGGACAAACAGGTCCAGGTGACCGTTTCTACTGCAGAGGGATTTCTGCATGGCTCCCTGCAGGAAGACATCCAGGGTTAGAGGACTGTTATTGATCTGTGGAGGACTGCTTGCATTGAATCCAAACATATTCAGAACCTTCTTAAACAAAGACTTCTGTTTTGGTTTCTCTCTCTGTTTGTAGTTTTCTTCTTTTTCTTCTTTGCTGCCGCTGCTACTGCCGCCACCGTCTTTTTCTGCTAAGGACAAGTCACTGAAATAATGTTCCTTGACTTGTTCTTCAAGGAACTTCTTGAGGACCTGTGTGTTCCTGTTGGTGAAACAGTGGAACATGTAGACTGCAGCCAGAAACTCCTGAACACTCAGATGAACAAAGCAGTAGACTGTTTTCTGGAAGATCACACTCTCTCTTTTGAAGATCTCAGTACAGAGTCCTGAGTTCACCAAGGCCTCTGTGACATCCAGACCACACTGCTCCAGGTCTTCTTGGTAGAACATGATGTTTCCTTCCTGCAGCTGTTCAAACGCCAGCCTCCCCAGCTTCAGAAGAACTTCCCTGTCGGCCTCCGTCAGCTCCTGTGGACTCGTCTCATGTCCTTCACCGTACTTGTTCTTCTTCCTCTTTGTCTGGACCAGCAGGAAGTGTGAGAACAGGTCAGTCGTGGTCTTGGGCAGTTCTCCTCTCTGGTCTGTGGTCAACATGTGCTCCAGAACTGTAGCACTGATCCAGCAGAAGACTGGGACTTGACACATGATGTGGAGCGTCCTGGACGTCTTGATGTGTGAGATGATTCTTCTGGACAGATCTTCATCACTGGACCTCCTCCTGAAGTACTCCTCTATCTGGGCGTCAGTGAAGCCTCGGACCTCTGTTACCCTGTCAACACATGTAGGAGGGATCTGATTGGCTGCTGCAGGTCTGGAGGTGATCCAGACCAGAGCCGAGGGAAGCAGATTCCCCTGGATGAGGTTTGTCAGCAGCACGTTGACTGATGACGTTTGTGTGACATCAGACACAACCTCCCTGTTGTTGAAGTCCAGTGACAGTCGGCTTTCATCCAGGCCGTCAAAGATGAAGAGAAGTTTACAGACAGCCAGCTGCTCTGCTGTGACCTTCTGTAATGTTGGATGGAAAACATGGAGCAGCCCGAGAAGACTCAACCGCTGATCTCTGATCAGGTTCAGCTCCCTGAACGAAAGCAGAACCAGCAGACTGACATCTTGGTTCTCCAAGCCCTTGGCCCAGTCCAGAGTGAACTTCTGCACCGAGAAGGTTTTTCCAACGCCAGCGACGCCGTTGGTCAGAACCACTCTGATGGGTCTCTGTTGGACAGGTGAGATCGTAGAGACGTCCTCTCTCTGGTGGACAGGTGAGATCGTAGAGACGTCCTCTCTCTGGTGGACAGGTGAGACCGTAGAGACGTCCTCTCTCTGTTGGACAGGTAAGTCTTTAAAGATGTCGTTGCACTTGATTGGAGTGTCATGGAGGGTCTTCTTCTTGGACGTTGTCTCCAGCTGTCTCACCTCATGTTGGGTATTAACCTCTTCACTCTGTCCCTCTGTGATGTAGAGCTCAGTGTAGATCCTGTTGAGGAGGGTTCCACTTCCTGTTCCACTTCCTGTTCCCTCAGTTCCTTCAGTCACTCGTTCACATCTGCTCCTCAGACTGATCTTATGTTGATCTAAAACCTCCTGCAGACCACGATCTGCTGAGAGACAAGAGACAGAGTCAGACTGAAGACAGAGAGTCTGACAATCTGATCAGATTATTTTCATCAGCTACAGAAAAACTACAGACAACAAAGAGAAGGTTTGAATCATCATCTTAAATGTCAGTGCTATGTGATGGAACAATGACTCTGGAGAAAACAACAGGTCCTGGTTTCACAAATGACCACATCAGCAGACAGATGTTCAGTCTCACTTTGTCGACAGCTGCTCTGATTGGCTGTCTGCAGCTCACCTCTGGTTCTGGGTCTTTGTCCACACTGGGGACAGGAGGGGGGTCCTGAAGAACCAGACTGGTCCCAGTCTGAGGTGAAGCACTGTCTGCAGAACCAGTGTCCACAGCTGGTGGAGACTGGATCCTTCAGGACGTCCTGACAGAGACCACAGCAGGACAGCTGCTGGTCCACAGAGACACCACTCCTCTTCCTCCTGTCAAGACATTTCTGGATCAACAACATGTCACAGCTCCACATCTGAGCTCTGATTGGTTAACCTCCTCAAGGGGGCGGGGCTTCAGTAACACTGATCACTCCTGTCTGGTTCCTGACTTTTCAAAATAAAAGTCTGTGTGTATCAGCTGCTTTAATCTCTACTGTGACTTCAGTTTAAAGACTCAGACGTGTGGATCATTAAAGTGTTGGTGCAGCAACGTTCACACTGACTGAGGCTGATGACACAGGAACATGAGGACGCTGTGCTTCATCAGTCTGATGGACAGAGTGTGTGTGCATGTTTCTGTCTCTGAGGTTTGTTGTGAACCTTCAGAGTCTGATGGATCTGGTTCCTGGTTTCTCTCTGTTTCCTTCACATGAGTCTAATGACTGAATCACCTTCAGCTCAGTTTACAGTAGAAACCGTCTCTTACCGGGACTCTGGAGGTCCAGGTCCAGGTCCAGGTCCAGGTCCAGGTCCAGACTTGAAGGCTAGAGGCCAATCTTTGGACCTGTCACTCTTCATGGACAGACAGATGGATCCTGGAGACTCTGCTCTCAGTCTGTGGTTCTGACCTCTGCAAACACAAACATGTTTTTATTCACATCACATTGATCACTGATGGCACAGAAGATTGTCCATCGTGTTTTATTTTGAAATTTACGGGATGCTCCGTGAGTTCCTGTTTTGAGTGATCTTATCGATTGATGTGTGCTGGTTGTGTGATATTCTTAATTATTTGGTATTAAAGTAACCTAATAGTAACTAAAAGTAATCCAGTACATAACTTTAATTGTGTCATACTTAGAGTAAGTTACTGATTACATTATTTTAAAGGTTCATGAGGCAAGAAATGCACATGCGTTTTAAGTTTTTTACTGCTAATGGGCGATGAAGCGTTAAAAACCAAAAAGAATGAGCCCACTTGCGTATCTCTCCGTTGCCTTGAACAGGCTGTGTGCTGCATAATGCGCTGCAATTCTGGGGACGAATTTCCCGCGCTGTCCGTGGATGTGACGTCAAATGACACTGCATGCGCGTCCTCGACAGCTTCGGCTTTCCTCCGCTTGCGCCCAGCGGTCGGCGGATGTCTTGCAGCCTGAACAGTCATGTGAGCAGCGAGTAGAGAAATAACGTCACTTTCTTACATTTTAATATTTTTTCATGCGAGAAAGTGACGGTTTAGATTACCAATCTGTTGCCAGTTTATCCAAATAACGTCTGTAAGTACTAGATTTGCTCCGACATTTTTCGGAGGAGTGCAGAGCCACACACACGCAGCAGCAGCAGCGGCTCGTCACAGAGGCTGCAGCCGGGGAACTGAGCTCATCGGCCGGGCAACAGCTGTCCTCCTCCCAGGGAAGAAAACGAGCCGAGTAACTTCCCCACAGGTTTTTAGAGGTTTTCTGCCGGCTGGTTTAATTGTTTTTAGGAGATAAATGCTGGTCTCATTGATGAAATCTAACAGTGGCACTGTGGCAGTCGGATTAGTTCATTTGAATGAAAAGTGAAGCTTCATGTGTGTGTGAGCAGCGCAGCCTTGGGGCTCTGTACGTACAAAAATCACCATATTTAGGCTACTTCAATAAATAAATAAATAGTTTTACAATGAGCCGATTGATTCATCCGTGGTCAGTTTATCCAAACAACGCCTGTAAGGAAATTCAGCAGAGCCACTAGAGCAGCCGAGCGGCACCAGCAGCTCACAGAGGCGGCGGCGGCCGGTGTGTTGACGGGATGCCCGGGCGGTCAACCTCACGGTGTCGCGGTAAATTGAGCACTGTACAATGAGCGCGGCACGGCGCATTTACTGTTTATTAACTGCCAGGCGCCGTGCGTGCGTGCGTGCGTGCGTGTGTGTGTGTGTCGTGAGAGAGACAGCAGGTAGAGGGGCTGACTGGCAGAGATGAGAGATAGTGAAAGCTGTTCTTTTTTTTCTGTGAGAGACTGCTGCGGCGGACACAAACCAAACTGTGGCGGCTGATTAGTGGAAAACACTGGTATAGTAACGTTATGCCGTTTCCAATTCAGCCACAGTGTCACTGTCACAGCATCAGCTGAGTTGATGCGCGCTCCCGCACCAGCTTGGCTGATGGCTGCAGTAACCCTGACGGCTGCTACGGACGTTGTATCGCTAGTGAGTTTTATTCCTCGATCTTGCCTCAAGCTCCTTTAAATGTAGTTTGTAATTATACTGGATTACATTTGTAAAGTAACCCTCCAAACCCTGCACACTGGTCTGAATCTGGTTTCTTACTGTGACTCTGGAGGTCCAGGTCCAAGACTGAAGTTTATAGGTTTTTCCATGGACATGTCACTCTTCATAGACAGACAGATGGATCCTGGAGACTCTGCTCTCAGTCTGTGGTTCTGACCTCTGCAAACACAAACATGTTTTTATTCTCATCACATTGATCAGTGGACACACACACACACACACACACATTTCCTCTTCTCTGACATCACACACACTTCAGGTTTCTATCTGGTCTCTTACTGTGAGTCTGGAGGTTCATGTTTGGACCGGTCACTCTCCAGAGACTTTGATCTGCCCTCCTGTTCCTCCACATTAACACTCATCTTCAGGACTTCAGTCAGTCTGAGAGGGAAACCAGTAACACACACACACACACACACACACACACACACACACACAGAATCAAGACACACCCAAATCCACCGAGGACAAACTATAATCACGTCCTTGTTTGATCCAGTCGTTGACCTCCACCACTCATAGTACCCAAGATGGCGGCTGTGTTGACGTGTTGACAAGCCTGAATGCAGCATCTACGTGTATGTGTCTATGACTTTGACATTAAATCCATGATCATCCAGTCACCGTGACCTTTGACCTTTGATGTTTCTTCTGAGTTTGAAGAAGTTGTGTGGAGGTGAATCTGAGACAATGTGCTGACGCAACACGTTCTCACTCCCAGTGCGTCAACCCCCTGACGAACGGTCACTGTCCCTCCTCGTCACATGCCTGACTCATTAGGTACCCGTTTTTCGTCATGAGGTGACGAGCGGGGATTTCAATTCATTCCAATGCAACCCCCTTCGCGGCGATATGTGACGCTCAGAGTAAAGTGATCCAGCCGACCGGACGCGGCGCTGAACGACGCACTGAGCTGGAAAACTTTTTTCCCCTTTGAAGCTTTATTGAACCTGGTGTGTCTGACATAGCTTTCATCCAAGCCGTCATTTTGGTTATTATTTATTTACTGATCTTGGCGTTGGTGCAGAATAATAAATAAACAAACAAACAAACAAATAAATAAATTACATCCTTGTCGGAAGACCAGACGGGGTGGGGGTGTGTAATAAATAAATAAATAAATAAATATTTTTGTCCCGTGCGTAATTGTCAAGATCCGCATTTCGATTAAACTCGCCTTTCTTCTTTTGTACGAGTTGTTGGACGACTGCATTTTCATTTTATTTACTTATTTCCCTGTCCTAAGTCATGTTTATGGATACACAGTTGAACATATTGTCATTTTACCCTCGGCATTTTCCCCTCACTTTGCTGAATATCTGTTGATTCATGTCATAAACACGTTTTGTTCATTAAAAATATGTGGTGTTTATTAAAAATATGTTGTTCATTCAAATCGGTTGTTGTTCATTGCAGAACAATAGAATATTAATACGGTGATTTATATACAGATATTGATCGCGCAGTGTGACCACAATCACTACGCACGGAGGCGTGAGGGACATTTGAAACAGCTGTATCAATCGTCCCTGCAGCGACTATACTGACACTTCAACCTGTTTTGGCTCTAAACTTCAAAACTATGACATTGCATAGTTTAGGACCTGTTTATGTACGAATTCATCTGTTGTTAGGTCATATTATTATTGCATGAAACACACAATACAACTTTTGATCACAAAAAAACTACCGCACGTAACATTTTACTTTCCGTAGTAAAAAAAACAGGTTCGCGCTAATAACTTTTGAATGGCGTGACGTAATTTCACAAGCTTTCCCAGGATTGGTCGGTGTTGAGTGCTGAACTAGAGGATGTGACGTCATTGCAACGGCGCCACCGGTCGCGACCATAGACTGCGACACTGCCATCTACGGCGTCTGGACGGAACTACAACACCTTAACAGTGTGTTTGTGATCATGAGGAGTGGAAATTAAGCCATGTTGATTTAATTCAACAGCATGTGAATAAACAGTGAGGAATCAGAACAGTTAGACAGCTCTTTTTCAACAAAGTCCAAATAATTCAAGTAACTCAAGTCATATAGGCCTTTTTTTTTTTTAATTGCAGAAAACAACATTTCTCCCCCCTTCTCCCTCCTCCCGCCCAGGAACCTTAGTTTATAATATAGTGTAGAATGAACCCGTCCACTGTAGTAATGTTTATGCACAACTGCACCACTTTAGCCAGCTCCTTTATTTCTGGTTTTACATTGGACAAACTGATTAAGGCTCCATTTTCAGGAGACACAGCTATTCTTTAATAACTTCCACATTCGTTGGGTTACGTTCAGAGGTTTATCAGGGCAGGGCCTAGGGTCATCCAGTGTTAGCAATTACAGACCCATCTGACCTTCACAGGGGTCACAGGTCAACTTTTCATGTGAAATTTGACGATTTTTGCTATCAATTCAGGCATAAAACACCAATACTTGGAGCTGGGAAGCTGAAATCTTTAGATTCTAGTCCAGACCTTGGAGCAGATTGAAGATCAGAGCTGTGCTCCACTCAGAAGTGTCCAAAATGGCCATGGTAAGTGTCAAAGGTCACAGGGGTCAAACATCAAAGTTAATCCTAACAAAACACACACGCTTTAAGTAATCATCATGAAATTTAGATGAGTTGTATATCAGAGAGTCCTCTATCATTATATTGTATTCCCATTGCTCTGGGGGCCACGGGGGCCCCTGGGGCCACTTCGCTTTCCCATGCTCTCACAGATTTGGGTGTCGGGTCAGTGGATAAGGGCCTCACAATGAGTCCACAGGCCAAGTTTCAAGTGATTCGGTTGGTTTCTATGGAAACAGCGGCCTCCTGGAGACAGAGGAATGCGGCTGTTTGAAGCCCCGCCTCTCGAAAAGTAATGGCTCAATCAGGACCGAACGCACATCAACGCGTTCGTCCTTGGGCCCCCGGAACCACTGATATCAAATTCAGAACTGTACGACTTTTAGAAATATATTTCATCCATTTCAGCTTTTCTGACTCAGAAGGTCTCTCAGGCCTTAAGTCTGAGAGGCTCTGAATCTGAAAAGCTGAAATGGATGAAATATATTTCTAAAAGTCGTACAGTTCTGAATTTGATATCAGTGGTTCCGGGGGCCCAAGACGAACGCGTTGATGTGCGTTCGGTCCTGATTGAGCCATTACTTTTCGAGAGGCGGGGCTTCAAACAGCCGCATTCCTCTGTCTCCAGGAGGCCGCTGTTTCCATAGAAACCAACCGAATCACTTGAAACTTGGCCTGTGGACTCATTGTGAGGCCCTTATCCACTGACCCGACACCCAAATCTGTGAGAGCATGGGAAAGCGAAGTGGCCCCCAGGAGCCCCCCGTGGCCCCCAGAGCAATGGGAATACAATATAATGATAGAGGACTCTCTGATATACAACTCATCTAAATTTCATGATGATTACTTAAAGCGTGTGTGTTTTGTTAGGATTAACTTTGATGTTTGACCCCTGTGACCTTTGACACTTACCATGGCCATTTTGGACACTTCTGAGTGGAGCACAGCTCTGATCTTCAATCTGCTCCAAGGTCTGGACTAGAATCTAAAGATTTCAGCTTCCCAGCTCCAAGTATTGGTGTTTTATGCCTGAATTGATAGCAAAAATCGTCAAATTTCACATGAAAAGTTGACCTGTGACCCCTGTGAAGGTCAGATGGGTCTGTAATTGCTAACACTGGATGACCCTAGGCCCTGCCCTGATAAACCTCTGAACGTAACCCAACGAATGTGGAAGTTATTAAAGAATAGCTGTGTCTCCTGAAAATGGAGCCTTAATCAGTTTGTCCAATGTAAAACCAGAAATAAAGGAGCTGGCTAAAGTGGTGCAGTTGTGCATAAACATTACTACAGTGGACGGGTTCATTCTACACTATATTATAAACTAAGGTTCCTGGGCGGGAGGAGGGAGAAGGGGGGAGAAATGTTGTTTTCTGCAATTAAAAAAAAAAAGGCCTATATGACTTGAGTTACTTGAATTATTTGGACTTTGTTGAAAAAGAGCTGTCTAACTGTTCTGATTCCTCACTGTTTATTCACATGCTGTTGAATTAAATCAACATGGCTTAATTTCCACTCCTCATGATCACAAACACACTGTTAAGGTGTTGTAGTTCCGTCCAGACGCCGTAGATGGCAGTGTCGCAGTCTATGGTCGCGACCGGTGGCGCCGTTGCAATGACGTCACATCCTCTAGTTCAGCACTCAACACCGACCAATCCTGGGAAAGCTTGTGAAATTACGTCACGCCATTCAAAAGTTATTAGCGCGAACCTGTTTTTTTTTACTACGGAAAGTAAAATGTTATGTGCGGTAGTTTTTTTGTGATCAAAAGTTGTATTGTGTGTTTCATGCAATAATAATATGACCTAACAACAGATGAATTCGTACATAAACAGGTCCTAAACTATGCAATGTCATAGTTTTGAAGTTTAGAGCCAAAACAGGTTGAAGTGTCAGTATAGTCGCTGCAGGGACGATTGATACAGCTGTTTCAAATGTCCCTCACGCCTCCGTGCGTAGTGATTGTGGTCACACTGCGCGATCAATATCTGTATATAAATCACCGTATTAATATTCTATTGTTCTGCAATGAACAACAACCGATTTGAATGAACAACATATTTTTAATAAACACCACATATTTTTAATGAACAAAACGTGTTTATGACATGAATCAACAGATATTCAGCAAAGTGAGGGGAAAATGCCGAGGGTAAAATGACAATATGTTCAACTGTGTATCCATAAACATGACTTAGGACAGGGAAATAAGTAAATGAAATGAAAATGCAGTCGTCCAACAACTCGTACAAAAGAAGAAAGGCGAGTTTAATCGAAATGCGGATCTTGACAATTACGCACGGGACAAAAATATTTATTTCTTTATTTATTTATTACACACCCCCACCCCGTCTGGTCTTCCGACAAGGATGTAATTTATTTATTTGTTTGTTTGTTTGTTTATTTATTATTCTGCACCAACGCCAAGATCAGTAAATAAATAATAACCAAAATGACGGCTTGGATGAAAGCTATGTCAGACACACCAGGTTCAATAAAGCTTCAAAGGGGAAAAAAAGTTTTCCAGCTCAGTGCGTCGTTCAGCGCCGCGTCCGGTCGGCTGGATCACTTTACTCTGAGCGTCACATATCGCCGCGAAGGGGGTTGCATTGGAATGAATTGAAATCCCCGCTCGTCACCTCATGACGAAAAACGGGTACCTAATGAGTCAGGCATGTGACGAGGAGGGACAGTGACCGTTCGTCAGGGGGTTGACGCACTGGGAGTGAGAACGTGTTGGCTGACGTATGTACGGACTACGTCTGACTCTTCTTCCCTCCACAGTCCACACAGACACACTGACTCTCACACTCTGACACAACAACAACAACAACAACAATAATATTAATTGTAATAATGTTCTGTTGACACTCACTCGTCTCAGACTTCAGTTTCTCTCCTTCTGCTCCGTTCACTCTAAAATGGCATCTGAACATCTTTTCTTTCAGTTCCTCCTCAGCATTTACAGAAAATCACAAGTTCATGGTGACAGAGGGAGGGGAAGTCTCTTTCTACAGTAGAGTGGCGCCACCTGCTGGGTAACTCCTGGTATTACACCTGTATGGACAGGTGAACTCTGACACCATGAATAAACAGTGAGCTGAGATCCAGCTGTGGTAGAAGAGCTGCTGAGAGATTTAAAGACACTCCACTACAAGTTACAGCTCAGTCTGTTCTCTATCTTATTCATCACACATGTTGTCATCAACTAATTTGTGTCTCAGTGTTGTAACTTAACTCGCCCCGGTCTGGCAACACGACCATATATGGAAAACACAACCACAACTAAATGTAAGTCCACACAGAAACCAGGAGGATACAAGGAGAATCATGATGAACTCCTTATAGAAATGCACTCATTGACATAATGTGTTCCCTAGCCCCTTACCCTAACCTTAACCATTACTCTGAACCTAATTTAAACCTAACCTAAAGTCTTAACCCTCAAACAGCCCGTGGAAAAAGTGAGGACCGGCCAAAATGTCCTCACTTCCCCTAAATGTCCTCACTCTGTTGGTTAAAAACTCTCGACGGTCCTCACAACGTAGTAAATACAAGAACACACACACACCCACACACACATCTTACAGGTGTTTTTCTGTGGGGAACAGAAGCTGATTGTGCTGAGTTCATCTCTGACTCTGGGATTAGAAAGAATAAATCATCATGTGTAACAAGTGGGCGTGTCACTGGTGGCCAATCACATTATCAGCATTATTTTCATCTCTCTCTGATTGGTTCAGGACGGCTACTTGCTACAGTGGACCTGATGTGTTCAGAGGAGGAGGAGGAGGAAGAGGAGGAGGAGGAGGAGAAGGAGAAGGAGGAGGAGAAGGAGAAGGAGGAGGAGGAGGAGGAGGAGGAGGAGGAGGAGGAGGAGGAGGAGGAGGAGGAAGAGGAGGAGTTTCTAATCTTGAGTAAAGCTTGACAGTGATTTTAAACTGGACCAACAGATCAACTCTGTTGTCATAACCAGTTTTTGAGTCCTGGTCCTGGTTCTGGTCCTGGTCCTGGTCCTGGTCCTGGTCCTGGTTCTGGTCCTGGTCCTGGTCCTGGTCCTGGTCCTGGTTCTGGTCCTGGTTCTGGTTCTGGTTCTGGTCCTGGTTCTGGTTCTGGTCCTGGTCCTGGTCCTGGTTCTGATTCTGGTCCTGGTCCTGGTCCTGGTCCTGGTCCTGGTCCTGGTCCTGGTTCCAGCTGGTCCTGGTCCTGGTTCTGGTCCTGGTCCTGGTTCTGATTCTGGTTCTGGTCCTGGTCCTGGTCCTGGTCCTGGTTCCAGCTGGTCCTGGTCCTGGTTCTGGTCCTGGTCCTGGTCCTGGTCCTGGTCCTGGTCCTGGTCCTGGTCCTGGTCCTGGTTCTGGTCCTGGTCCTGGTCCTGGTTCTGGTCCTGGTTCTGGTCCTGGTCCTGGTCCTGGTTCCAGCTGGTCCTGGTCCTGGTCCTGGTCCTGGTTCTGGTCCTGGTTCTGGTCCTGGTCCTGGTCCTGGTTCCAGCTGGTCCTGGTCCTGGTTCTGGTCCTGGTTCTGGTTCTGGTCCTGGTCCTGGTCCTGGTCCTGGTCCTGGTCCTGGTTCTGGTCCTGGTTCTGATTCTGGTCCTGGTCCTGGTCCTGGTCCTGGTTCCAGCTGGTCCTGGTCCTGGTTCTGGTCCTGGTTCTGGTTCTGGTCCTGGTTCTGGTTCTGGTCCGGGTCCTGGTCCTGGTCCTGGTCCTGGTTCCTGGTCCTGGTCCTGGTCCTGGTTCCTGGTCCTGGTCCTGGTCCTGGTCCTGGTTCTGGTTCTGGTCCTGGTCCTGGTCCTGGTCCTGGTTCCTGGTTCTGGTCCTGGTCCTGGTCCTGGTCCTGGTCCTGGTTCCTGGTTCCTGGTCCTGGTCCTGGTCCTGGTCCTGGTCCTGGTCCTGGTTCTGGTCCTGGTCCTGGTTCTGGTTCTGGTCCTGGTCCTGGTTCCAGCTGGTCCTGGTCCTGGTCCTGGTCCTGGTCCTGGTCTTGGTCCTGGTTCTGGTCCTGGTCCTGGTCCTGGTCCTGGTCCTGGTTCTGGTTCTGGTCCTGGTCCTGGTTCCAGCTGGTCCTGGTCCTGGTCCTGGTCCTGGTCCTGGTTCTGGTCCTGGTCCTGGTCCTGGTTCTGGTTCTGGTCCTGGTCCTGGTCCTGGTCCTGGTCCTGGTCCTGGTTCTGGTTCTGGTCCTGGTCCTGGTCCTGGTCCTGGTCCTGGTTCTGGTCCTGGTCCTGGTCCTGGTCCTGGTCCTGGTCCTGGTCCTGGTTCTGGTTCTGGTCCTGGTCCTGGTCCTGGTTCAGGTCCTGGTCCTGGTCCTGGTCCTGGTCCTGGTCCTGGTCCTGGTCCTGGTCCTGGTCCTGGTCCTGGTCCTGGTCCTGGTCCTGGTCCTGGTTCAGGTCCTGGTCCTGGTCCTGGTTCAGGTCCTGGTCCTGGTCCTGGTCCTGGTCCTGGTCCTGGTCCTGGTCCTGGTCCTGGTCTCCGTGGTCACCTCCCTCATAGGTGAAGCCGCAGCAGCAACGAGCATCAGGCTGAGCAGCAGAAACAGGATGGAAGGTCTGGGGTCGACTGATGCCTCATTCATGTTCAGGGGTTCAGTCGCCACTCGGCTAAAGGTGCAGTTCACGTATTACAGAACGGTCTCTGACCTGGAGGAGTTTTGCTGCGTTCATAACAACTCGGAGGTCGGGATTACCAACTCGGAAATGTCCGACTTCCGACATCATTGCGTTCACGCTGCAGGAACTCGGAAGAAAAAAAACATGGATACCTGAAGGAAGTTTGGCGTATTATTGTGGCTCATCGCTGAATACGAGAAATAAATGCAGCAGTAAATGATGTTTATTTTGGAGGAGAGGAGACGCCGCAGATGAGTGCACATATAATGTTACAGCCTCGATAACAGTTTAACGTTATTTCCAGACTGCAATTTCACACCATACAACAATCACAGCTTAATATAAACGTATTTCATATAGGCTACTGCAATAATACACAAAAATATGCATTAAAACCTCAACAAATAACTTAAAATGTCTAAATTCTAACCGTTTAAGACGAGGGCCGCCATGTTTTGATGTTGTCGTGACGTCAAGTCGGAAAGTCGGAGCTCTGATATGATACCCGAGTTCCCGACCTGTTCAGTTCTTTTTTTTTTCCCGACTTCCGAGTTGTATTAAACGCAGCATTAGTGTGTGTGTGTGTGTGTGTGTGTGTGTGTGTGTGTGTGTGTGTGGTGTTTTATGTTGTGTAGTCGACCAGTCTCTGCTCCTCAGTCTCTGAAACACTGAATGTTTGTTCATGTTGCTGCTGTTGATCTGTATGTGGCTGATTTGATGCTTCTGCTTTTATGGAGGTGAAGTATTTGATGAATTAAAGGGAAAGTTAAAGGTCAAAGGTCTCTCTTCTCTCCTCCCCCTCTCGCTTCCTCCCTCCCCCCTTCTCTCTTTCTCTCTCTCTCCCCTTCCCTCCTCCCCTCTCTCTCCTTTCTCTTTCTCTTCCTCCCTCCCTCTAAGTCTCTCCCTGTCTCCCCCTCTCTCTACGCTCTCTTTCTCCCCCTTCTCTCTCTCTCCTCCCCCACTTAATCTATCCTCCCCCTCTTTCTCTCTGCCCCCTCTCCCTAAGTCTCTCCCCCTCTCCCTCCCTCTTCTCTTCTCTCCTCCCCCTCTCCCCTTCCCTCTCACCTCCCTCTCTCCTCTCCCTCTTTCTCTCTGCCCTTCCTCCCTCCCCCTCTCTTCTCTCTCCCCCTCTATCTTCCTCCCTCCCTCTAAGTCTCTCCCTGTCTCCCCCTCTCTCCCTTTCCGGGGTTGCTTCATCGCCCCCCACTGGTGGTTTCGGCCTATGCTGATGATGTTAATGTCTTTATTCGGAATCAGGGAGATGTGTCTTTTTTAACACATGCCTTGGATCTTTTCAGCAAAGCTGCTTCAGCAAGGGTAAATTGGGGGAAAAGTGAGGCTTTGCAGTTGGGGTCGTGGGGGGAAACAGGGGCACCGGTGTTACCGGGGAACCTGAGCTGGGGAAGGCAGGGCATGAAGGTGCTGGGGGTGTTTCTGGGGAGTGAGGAGTTTCAGAAGAAGAACTGGGAGGGTGTGATGGAGAAAGTGTGTGCCAGACTGTCTAAGTGGAAATGGTTGCTCCCTCAGCTCTCCTACAGGGGCAGAGTCCTGATTGTCAATAACTTGGTTGCCTCGACCCTTTGGCACAAGCTGAGGGTCTTGCAGCCACCGAGGGGCCTGGTCGAAGCCATCCAGAGGAAGACGGTGGAGTTCTTCTGGTCGGGACACCACTGGCTGAGATCAGCGGTGCTGCACCTGCCGGTACATGAGGGTGGACAGGGCCTGGTCAACATCGCGGCACGGGTCGCGGCTTTCAGGCTGCAGACGGCCCAGAGACTCCTGTACAGTTTTGGTCTGCCGTGGATGGACACAGCCTGCCTGCTGCTGAGGAAGGCCGGTCGTCTCGGGTACGATAAACATCTGTTTCTGCTTGAGCTCAGCTCAGTGGACTTAAATGGTTTAACATCTTTTTACCAGTCGGTGCTCGAGGCGGCGCAGGTCTTCACGTTCCAGCGGAAGGCTGTTTTAACACCGGGGATGTGGCTCTTTGAAGAGCCGCTGCTGTGGAACAGTTTCATCACCTCGGGGGTCCTGTCCTCCGACAGCCTCAGGATCAGACTGAGGGAGGCCGGCTGCCTGAAGCTGGGTCACCTCCTAAGGACCTCCATCCCTCACCTGGCAGAGCGACTCAGCATTAGGTCCAGCAGAGTGCTGCACAGGCTGGTGGCAGAGGTCTGTGGGTCCCTGCCGGAGGTTCTTAGGGGGTTCGTGAAGGACCGGACTGTTCTGGACCAGTGGGATGAGCAGCATGAATATGTGTTTCCGGCCCTGATGGTTTCTCCTGCGGTTGGCCAGTGGCGTGAGGAGGAGGACCTCCTGCTTTCTCTGAGGACCCCACAGCTGGGAGACCTGGAGTCTCTGGGGAGGAAGGAGGCGTATAACATCGTCCTGAAGGTGGCAGGCCTGCGCTCTCTGGCCGAGCTGAAGGTGTCGAGGTGGACTGAGTTTTTTTGGCAGGGGCTCTTCTCCAGGAGGTTGTTGGCGGTCCCTGTACAAACCCCCCGTTGAAAAACGGACGGGCGACCTCCAGTGGAGGATTGTACATGGGGCCATAGCTACAAACAGGTATCTGGCACACCTTGATCCTAGCACGGGGGTCAGCTGCTCCTTCTGCTCCGACACTGAGACATTACAACACCTGTTTGTCCAGTGTCCCAGACTGGAGCCTCTGTTCAGGCTGCTGCAGGGCTGGGTGCAGGGGTTAGGGGAGCACTTCACTTCCTGTTTATACATCTACGGGCCACGCTACTCCGCAAGGAAGAAGGCAACACACACACTCATCAACTACATCTCAGGGTTAGCAAAGTTAGTCACTTGGAAAACACGTAAGAACAGGGTGAGGGGTCAGGGGTCACAGGAGGTGGTGGCTATGGTAACGGGGATGCTGGCAGCTCGGCTGAGGGTGGAGTTCAGCTTCTATAAGCTGACGGACCAGATAGAGGGTTTTGTGAAGACCTGGGCTGTAAATGGTGTTTTGTGTTCGGTCCAGGAGGACTCACTAGTCCTGAGTTTCTGAGTCTTTTTCTGTTGTCGTCATTTTGCTCAGTTGATTATGTCCTGGTTTGCTCTGTCGCAAGTGTGTGATTGAATTTGATAGAGTTGTGTGACAAAAGACAGACTGATAATAAAAGTTTGGTTTTAAAAATCAAAAATCTCTCTACGCTCTCTTTCTCCCCCTTCTCTCTCTCTCCTCCCCCACTTCCTCTTTCCTCTCCCTCTTTCTCTCTACCCTCTCCCCCTAAGTCTCTCCCCCTCTCCC
>NC_140912.1:34422051-34447051 GCF_045865225.1 Trachurus japonicus
TTTAAATCTCAGAAGAGAGAAGAGCACACACGTATATCAACTGTCTATCAACACTCTTTGGTAGTGGATCGCTGTGATCCCTGACAGGAAAGGCGAAGACAAAACAAAAAACCTTTCCTTTGTGGTGCATAAGAACAAGGTTTCAAAACACTCCAGCACTGCAAAAACTCATGCGAGTTTCTTGTGGAGAGCCTGGACCTTTGAAGACATTTTGAGGATGTCAAGCTCAAGGAACAGTTTCTGAAATACTTCAAATGTGTATTTCAGATTCAGAGGGTAACTTAAATTCACTGCATAGATGATACCCATGAGCAGAAGGCAAGCATTTGCCACACTTCTGCAGTCCTCAAGAACCTCTTTCCCCTCTACGATTACAGATACGTAGCTGGGATCTTGGTTTTCATGTGCCACGTTCGTATGGATGACAACGATCTTCATGATATGTTGACAGCAGTCCTCTTTGACTGCTTCTTGACTTACATCCTGTGAAAACACATACAGCCACAATTAGAAATCAAAACCTGAGAGACTAGATATAAAAGTACACTTTGTGAAAGAGAGGTTGAATGACATGAAACAGTTAAAAAATGCCTGGATTGTTGAGGAGGGTGTGTCTGCAAACCCTGATACTGCAGATTCAGACTTGCAGTTCTGGACACCTTGTTTTTCACGAGAAACAAGACTACAGCCAGATGACCAGAGGTGAGAGTGTGGACCAAGGCTGCACACCTAACACATTTTTCAGCTCATATGGTTTCTGTTCATATGTTTGTATTCACTGTCAGATGCAGTATCAGTCAAAAATGGTACACACTGCCATTAATATTGTATTGTAATTTACTATGTTGTTTGAGCCTTTGGCTCAAGTCATCACTGTAAATGAGAACTAGTTCTCAATTGATTTACCTGGTTAAATAAAGATTAATAATTGCTGGTTCACGTTTTTGCCCCTATTTATTATCAGAAACAAGTTTTACCCCAAAAAATAACAAGTGAATATCAGATTATAAGGCCGGAAAACCTTTATGGTCATCCAAAAATCATAAAATTTACCCGGTAGTCTTTGATCAGCTCCTCTACAGACTCTCCAAGGAACTCAAGTAAGCAACGGATGATGATGTCTCTTCTGCCTTCGATATGTTGCTGTTAAAAAATACGAGAAAATTCTTACAGAGAACACCACATATCAACACATACAAATGTAAAGAGAAAGTTACCCACAGGGAATGTAAGCTTGCAACTGTGTTCCACGTGGGCAAGAGTATTAGAAGTGTGTAACTTAAATGTATATCTTAATGGTAATGGTGTCTGTTGAGAAAATGTGCTCCATCCAGGGCTGCTGTATCAAACTGCAGCCCCTTCTGATTGTCTCTGTCTGAAAATTTTGTATTGGAGTCTAGGAGCAGCAGGAATGAATCTCGCCACACTCAGCGACTCACTGTGAAAAATAAATTTCTTTGCTTTTTTAAGCACATATTATGACAGAGGACAATTTTGTCTATATTTCTGTGAGAAATCATGCATGATATTGTAGCCACAGTGATTAAGTGAAAAGTTTGAGGCCAACCGAGATGCTGATCAAAATAAAACATCAGCAATACATTCTCAGTGTGACGTCCACATTAGATTAATTAAAATATTTACCTCACTCAGCGAGTCCAACATTGGTCTAATCTTCGTTCCTGCAATCCCGCCCTTCTTCCGAAATATCTCCACAAGTTTGGTGGTGTGCCTGTCTAGTTTGGACAAAAATGTTCGCTCCAGATGAACTGTGGTTATTCTTTTGAACTCTTCTTTGATCTGAAACGAGAGATATAAACACAAAATCATATCAAGATGACTCAACAGACCTCAGGTACACTTTGCAGTGTAATGTACAGTAATTGAAAGAAAGAACTAGTTACCTGAGTTTCAGTGAAGAGAGAAGGCCATCGTTCCATGAGGTCCTGAACTGTTGGGCAGTGATTAACAACCTCTATTCTTCGGACCGCGAAAGATTTCTCCATTTTCTCATTAATTATTTTGTCATTGTTCTTCTTCTGTATTTCTTTGAGCAAATCTAGTCTCTCCTTCTCTAAAGTTTGCTCTGTCTCACCCAATGGCAGTGGTGGAAGATAGTTCACTTCAGCTTTTTTTGGTCTTTTGAAGCCTTTGGATGAACCCTCTTCATTGGAGCGTCGTCTCTTCAGTGTGTTAACTTCCAGTTCTGGAATGGCTAGCTGGCGACCTCGTAACTTTGCCCGGTAATTGCCCATTTTATACTTGATCCTCTGCTGCCAGCCATATAAGCCATTAAAAGAACCGGGCTCTTTCAGGCACGGGTACTTTTCTACCAAGGCTTCAGCTACAGCTAAAATCTGGAGACCAGTAGGGTATGCTGTGAAGCAAAATATTGTCTCTGATAGCTTCTCAAGTATGCTACTTATTATTCTTGGGTTGTTCAACAGTGTGCCTTCTTTTTCATATGCCTGGTTTCCAGCTTCCAGTACAAGGTCTACATCATAAGAAAAGCATGGCACTTCAAACTTATTTGGCCATGGCTTAGACCTGTAAGATGTTCCACTTTCATCTTCGGGAGAAAGCGGGATTGTGTCCTGAGATCCAGATGAGCGGCAAGAGCTTGCATCAGAAGATTGTGGTACGGGTTCTATGTCTGACAAGTCCACAGGACTGAGAGTTAAGACTACTGGTTCAGTCATTACAAGTTTGAGGGTAGCCTTATCTTGTACTTCCTCAATTGAGGTCAAAGTAAAAAACTGGCCATCAAAATCCATGTCCTGATACATTACAGTGAATGATCCTGCAATGTTAAATGTCTCTTGAATAACATCAGTGAGGTCCTGAATTGTGCCCGGGATGCCTGAAGGCAGTAGTAGTTTGCGGATGTCATCCTCGCCAAAGATGATCCGCAATCTCACTGGGGTTGCCATCTCAACAGGAAGAAGGTGCTTCAAAAAAACTGTGAAAAAAGACAGAGACATTAATTAATTAATTGCACTGAGATTACTTCAGTGCACATTGCACAGTGCTCATCCTTAAGAGCAACTATCCAACATTTTAAAAATATTTTGAAATAAGTTTTCTGTACGCAAATATCCAATCTTAAATGTTACTCCCACTTAGTTATTTAGCATACTTATTACAGTCCAGGGAATAAAGTTAAACAGTTTTATTACAGTGGCTCTGCTTGACAGGTTTAGGCCTACCTTGATTAAAAAGGAGTAATTGTGAAGGTTAACTAACATGACTTGTGAGAGGCTCTCTGTCTCCCACCTGTTGTCGCAAGGCTTAAAACCAACCTGGTTGGTTTGTTTGTTTTTCCACTGGTACTCAAGCGCGACGTCCAACGCGAGAATCGAACCGGCTAATTTAAAAAACCCAGCGGTAGCAGCGCTCACTGATCTGTACTGGGACTGTTGTTCTGTCACCTGAGTTTACTGACTGCTGTGTGAGTGAGTTTGGAGCTGATGAGAGGAGAGAAAAGGAAGAGCGAGACGAGCCGGAGGAGTGATATGACGACCTCAACCCCGCTGAGGCGGAACTATGAAGACTTTATTTTATGTTAAAAATGTAAAAATAAAATTAAAAAAAAAAAAAAGTAACAAGCCTTTTGGGGAAATGTGAAGAGTGGAAAGTACCGATATTTGCAGTAAAAATTTACTGAGTAAAAATAAAAAGTTGTCAGAAAAATAAATACTCCTGAAAGTACAAAGTCTAACAATTCTAGTAACGAAGTATCTGTACTTCGTTACTTACCATCACTGGTTAAATTTCAGACAGCTGTTCAAATAACAGATGACGTAGGATTTTAAAAAAAATCAAAGTAACGTGTAATGACGCGAGTACTTGGTATCGGTATCAGTGAGTACTCAAATCAAAGTACTCGTACACTACTCGTTTTGGGGGGGTCAAAGTGGTAAAACCACGGCCTCCTTCAGGCAACAAGGACGACACGTGAGCTAGCTAACATTAGCAGGAAAGAGGGGAAAAGGAAATTAGCTAGCACCACCGTTTTCGGAGCACGGACTTGCACAAATAACGAACGTAGATAACGGAACGTACAAAGACCTAATTAAGTTAATATAATACATCCATGACAAAGACTTACCCCCGTGTTTCCATGTCGCTGAAAAATCCCAATGGCGACGGCACAAGTCATGTCCGAGGGCAGACTGAAACGGGCCTCTGACGTCACGCTCCGTGTGCAAAGAAGGTTGCCAGGTTCACTGATATTACCCAAGTACAATTTACTTGCACATATCAACTAATAAAGTTAATGCAGTAGTTTAGTGAATATTACCTGGAATAAAGGGTAAAATTTATGTGCAAAATTGAGGATACATTGTTACAAACAATCACTAAGTAACACACCACATTAAAACTGACATTTTTAAGTAAAAGCGCTGAAATGATATTTTTTTGTAGAATTATATACATAATTTAAGTAATAATTACAGGGCCAAAAATCACTTTTTTCAGTGTAGAGCAACACATAACAACACATAGAACACATAACAACACATAACAACACATAACACATAACAACACATAGAACACATAACAACACATAACAACACATAACAACACATAACAACACATAACAACACATAGCAACACATAACAACACATAACAACACATAACAACACATAGAACACATAACAACACATAACAACACATAGAACACATAACAACACATAGAACACATAACAACACATAACAACACATAGCAACACATAACAACACATAACAACACATAACGACACATAACGACACATAACAACACATAGAACACATAACAACACATAACAACACATAACAACACATAGTGGGCAGAGTAATTAACTTCCAAGTGCATACAGAGACAAAGTGCATTCAAGTGCATTCAAACGAGGTGAGATAAAACAGACTGTGTGGTCAAGACAGCTGTCAATCATCTCACTGTTTAACACTGTTCAGCATCATGATAGCAGAAGGAACAAATGAAGACCTGTATATCTATTTGTCCTGATAGAGGGCGCCCTTCACCTCCGACCTGAAGGTAACGGAAGATCTCACTTTGGCACCAGGGATGCTTCAGGATTCGGCATTTTTTGTACACTGTTCTTCTACTTGTTAATAAACTTCTTTTTTGAACACAAGTGAAGACGTGTCGGCGGTGATCCCTTCTTTTCATCAACACATCAATATACCACACCGACAGAGGAGGTACACCTGAGCCACGAGGACCAGCGGGGCTGTTGCGCAGCGACCGCAGCGCATGCAGGGCGGCGCGAGCCCCGGTAACCAGTCCAGCTTCATATGATACACTGCAGTAGAAATACTTTATTTAGTTACAGTAGGACAGTAAGAGCACTCTCTGTACTTATAGTAACACAGTAAAAATACTTGATGTATTTACAGTAAAACAATAAAAATACTTCCTGTAGATACAGTATCAGAGTTTAAGTACTTCTCGAGTAAATACTTGTACTCTACAGTAAAAGTACTTAGTTAGGAGTTAGTGGAGTAAAAGTACTTCCTGTACTTGAGTGACAGGTGAAGCTCATTGTTCCTGTTTGACTCAACACCTTTACCTGTGACTGGATTTTTTTTTTTTTTTTAATTAAACATTTATATATACAAACATAACAAATATTCAAACAATAAACATACAATGAACAGACAAACAAAAATATATACATATATACACTGAAAGGGGTACCAACACTATATTATATATTGTTAAATAGTTGTTTGCAATAATTTATAATATTCTAAGGTTTTTATAGCTTTTCTGTCTTTCATATTTTGTAATAGCTGCATATAATATCTGATTTCTATTTTAAACTCATAAAAATATGTTTTTTTGGGTGACTTTACATTAATTTACATTTATGGATATAATATTTTCCTTGTAAAATAAAAAGATTCAACAAAAACAATTCCTTTCCCTTAAGTTTTTTTTCATCATAAGTAAGAATTATATCTTTTTTTTTTTTAGTTTAATCTTGATGCCTGTCAAACATTTAAACATGTTTTCTAGTTCTATCCAAAACAAATGGGTATAACGACATTTCAAACAAAAGATGACAAATATTTTCCTCCTCCTGTTCACAAAAAGTACAGTGGATATTAATATGTTTAAATTTAGAGATGGCCTGATTAACAGGGTAAATTGAGTGTATAATTTTAAAAGAAACTTCCTTAATTTTGTTTGTGACACAGTATTTGTTACTTGAAGTCCATACTGAGTTCCAGTTTATATCTATGTCCACAAATTTTGAGTTCCACAACAGTTTAGCTGCTGGGGTATTAATTTCTTGGTAAAGTTTCCTCAAATGTCTATTAATGCATTTTTTATCTGTTTAATCAATACCATCTAACATAATTTTTTCTTCAAAATGTACATTTCGCTGTGGTCTATTATCACCTCTTAATAACATCAACAGTCCCGCAGGTATAGTGACAAATATTATGGCAAACTCTTTAGGTGTAATTGGGAATACGTACTTACTTAAGAACTCAGTATAATTGTACAAATGTCCATTTTCATTCAACAACTGTGTCACAAACATGATATTTTGATCAAACCATCTCTTAAAAAACAAAGATTTATTCTTATATCAAATATTTTGATTATTCCAAATCAGACATTTGTGTTTTAATACCCAGATATCATACAACATCTTTAATACAGATACCTTCTATTTCTGTCAGGTTATTCGGTTTGTCTTTTAAAGCAAAAAGATCACATTTATTAATATTAACCTTCAAGCCTGACACCAAAGAAAATGCATCGAGACAGTCAATTGCTTTTGTAACCTCATTTTCATTCTTTAAAAAAATTGTGTCGTCGGCTAGTTGACAGCATTTCAATTGACTTTCTGCAAGTTGAATGCCTCTAAAATAATCTTTATTAATATGAAGTGCCATTGTTTGCATGATTAGTAGAAATAAAAAAGGTGCAATCGGGTCTCCTTGTTTAACCCCTCTGTCTATATTAAAGCTACGGGTGGTTCCATTTAACAGCTTCACTGAACTGCTACACCTTCTATATAATGTCTGAATTGCAGATTTAAAATAAGAGCCAAAACCAAAAAAGTCCAAAGTGTTAAACAAAAAAGAATGTTCTATGGTATCAAAGGCTTTATAGTAATCTATGAATAGTATAAAGCTGTTGTCATCAATAAATTCATGGTAGTCAATTAAATCAAGAATTAAACGAACATTATTACTTATATGTATACCACTCATAAAACCAGACTGGCAATCATCAATAATTGTTTGAAGACAAGGTTTAAGTCTTTGAGCAAAAATAAGTGATAATAACTTAACATCATTATTAATTAAAGTGATTGGCCTCCAATTGTCAATACTCATTGGGTCTTTCCCAGGCTTGGGAATTAATGTAATGAGGCCTTGAGACATGGATGAGGGTAGTTTCCTCATAGACAAAGCTTCCTTTTAAACATTAAACAAAAATTCTGAAACCTCTTCCTTGAAAGTTTTATAAAACTCACTCGTTAAACCATCATTCCCAGGGGACTTATTATCTTTTAACTTAGAAATACATGAATTGATCTCTTCTTGGGTAATGTCCTGATCACATATATTTTTCTGTTCTTCATCTATTTACATCCCCATCTATAGAACTAAAAAAAGAAAACAAATCACATAAATCAACTTTTTTCTTGTACAAGTTTTCATAAAAATTCTTAACAAAATTAGATATATCAATGGCATTGTCTGTAATCTGGCCATTGATATTTAATTTCATTATTGATGAGGTTTCTGCATTTCTTTTTTCCAAATTGAAAAAATATTTTGTGTTCTTTTCACCTTCCTCCATCCATTTTCTTCTAGATCTTACAAAGGCCCCTCTTGCTTTATCTTCATAGATCCAATCTAGTTGTAATTGTAATGTAATCAGATTATCTTTATCTTGTTCGTTTGGGTTTGGATTTTCATATATCATAATTATCTTTTTTATTATATTATCCTCCATTATCCATTTGTTTTTTGTCATTTCTTTACCTCTGTGGGATGCTAGTCTTCTAATTTGATATTTTAAGAACTCCCATTGCTCTCCAAAAGAGTTCAGTGCTTTTGCCTTTCTCCAGCTTTCATTAATAGTTAACTTTGCCAAATTTAGAAATTGTTTAACTTCTTAGAGAGTATTATTTAATTTCCAATAACTTGTTTAATCCTTTGATCATGATCTGTAGTGTTATTAAGATTAACTGAAATATATATCAATTTATGATCTGTAAGTACAGAAGGTTCAATCATCCATGACTTCTTTCTCCATAACTGTCGATATCAACCAAAAATCTATTCTTGACTGTTTACTCAAGTCTTTTGTTTGCCATGTAAACTGACTCTTATCAAGATTTCTATACCTCCATATATCAAAACAATTTAAATTAAAACACAATTGATTCTGCAGTTTTATCAACTCTCACCGGACGTGGTGGCAAACAATCCAAAAGTGGATCTTTAATGGAGTTCCAATCTCCTCCAAGGATTAGTTTCGCACTGGGGAATAGCATTAAAAATGAACAAATTTCTTCATCCATTTCTTCAAATAAAACTTGGTTTCTGAAGCTATTATTTGTACCATAAACATTACTCAGTATGAAAATGGTGTCCATAACTTTCACAGCCAAAATAATCCATCTTCCAAATACATGAATTTTATTCTTCAAAATGTTACCTTTAAATTTCCCCTTTAAAATGGCTACACCTGCTGAATTATTACTGCCATAAGACATCCAAATGTCCTCTCCCCATTGCTGCTTCCAAAATTTATAATCAGTCACTAAAGCATGGGTCTCTTGTAAAAGATAGAAATCAGCTTTAAATTTTTTACAGAAAAGAAAGACAGCTTTCCTCTTTAAATTGTCTCGGATACCCCTAACATTCAATGAGCACAATGATAGGGACAGTGTCGCTCGCCCACACACTCCAAGTGAGAGAAAAAGAAAAAGAAAAAAAGAAAAGGAAATGATTTTCACACCTAGCCTACTTTAACAGCCTACTTTAAAGTTATACCTGATCATTTATGACACGTCTTCTCTTACTTGTTGTCATCCATCATATTGCAGTTCCTTCCCGTCGATTATGGCTTTGCCCCCCCTGAAGAAAGCCTTCTTTCCCTCCTTGCGCGCTGCCTCGATGTGGGGCCACAGTTTGTTTCTAGTCTCTTTGTCCCTCGATGTCAAGTCCTCTCCGAATCTGATTTTCCTTGATGTGAGATCTGCGTTCTTGGCGTTTTTCCAAACCATTTCTCGCGTGATGATTGGTCGTATTCTATCTTCGGTTCTTCTTCCTACCCGGTGGCTGACATCGATGTGGAGATGGAGAAGATTCCCGAGTTCTGGAGCAATTGCCCGGCAGATGTCCTCCACTCGCTGCTTGACGTCTTCTCCTTCTTGCTCTGGAAGTCCGTGGAGTCTCAAGTTCCATCGTCTCTGGTAACGTTCAGCATCGTTCACCTTGTCCTCTAACTCAGATATCCTCTTTTCATGGTCAGCAGTTGCCTTCTTCACAATGGTTACATCTTTTTTCATATCCTGAATTTCTTTGAAGAGGAATTCTGCATTTTCCTTCAAAGTTGCTGCATTATGTTGAATCAGCTTCTCCAGACCATCAGGTCTTTGGTCTATTTTTTTTCCCAGCAACTTTATGATATTGTCCTGTACCTCCGCCAGCGTTGGCTCGGGTCTCACTTTCTTCGATGTGGGAGTACTCGGCATGGAGTCAGGTAGCGGCACGCATTCAGGGCTTTGAGGGCGTGCATAGGAATGTAAATCCGTATGACTGACTTCCATCTCTGCCCCAGCCGTGGGAATGTTATTACTTAGGATAGTGAAGAGGTTTCTATCCACCTTGACTGTGCGAAATCTTCCTCCTCTATCTTCTCCCAGCCATGATGGTGGCTGTCGGCGTCCCAGGTGTTGTCACTCACCAGGTTGATTGATGCTGGCAGATATTTTCTTTTTTCTTTCTTTTCCACAAGTTTGCCTTCGCTAAAAGTTGAGATATGTGTCTCCAACTTACAGATAAAGTCTTGATATTGTTTAGAGATGGTTGACACATTGAAGCTGCTGCAGCGTTTTCTGAGTCTGTGATGTCATAGATGATGTCATGTGTGATGTCACATCCTGACAGGTTCACCTGCTGCACTTTACACTTTATTTCACTCCCACAGTCTCATCAGCTGTGGAAACAGCTACAGATCAGTCACACTCCAGAGTCTCCAGTCGAAAGTCTGGACTCTTCACAAGATCATGAAGCTGCTGCAGAGATGAAGAGCTCAGGAATTTGTTTTCTCTCAGGTTCAGTTCTCTCAGGTGGGAGGGGTTGGACTTCAGAGCTGAGATCAGAGAAGAACAGCTGATGTCTGACAACCTGCAGTACACCAATCTGAATAAAGAATAAAAGAAGAAGATAAAATGATTGATGATCACCCACGGACAGGACATGAAAATTGGAAATGTTGGAACAAAAGAGCACGTTTGGTCCCTAAAATATTCACTAAGGTCAAATGAGGAAACACTACTTTTCTTGACACACACACACACACACACAGCTGCAGTGATCAGATCATTGATTATTGATCAGACTGAGTGAAATGAGCTGAAAGTGAAGAGTCATTGTCAGTGTGAGAGAAGAACAAGTGGAAACATGAGACAACAACTATTTCAAACGTCCTTCATTCATGACATCAAAGTCAATGATTCAAGTTCTGAGTGAAGATCAATCAGGTTCAGTTGTGGATCAAAGATCTAAGATCTACAACAGTAACAGTCAGAGAACTGACCTCAGAGTCTCCAGTCTACAGTCTGGACTCTCCAGAAAACCACTCAGACCCTTCACTCCTGAATCCAGAAGGTCGTTCCAGCTTAGGTCCAGTTCTCTCAGGTGGGAGGGGTTGGACTTCAGAGCTGAGCCCAGAGAAGAACAGCTGATGTCTGACAAACCGCAGTACACCAATCTGAATAAAGAATAAAAGAAGAAGATGAAATGATTGATCATTGATCAGATGTGTCCTGACACAACTGGGATCCCTTTCAGAAAGCAGGGTTGAGGTTTTGTGTTTTTGTGTGTGTTCGTGTTTGTGCTGTGTGATATGTTTTCTGTGTTTGTGTACTGCTGAGAAAAGATTATTGTATTGGGTGGGCAGAACAGCAATGGCTTTGCCAAAGCTCATGGAGATCCAAATAAAAGGACAAAGAACAAAGTGATCAGCTCTAACTAACCTCTGCTCCTCTCTCTCTCTCACTTACACACGCACGCACGCACGCACGCACGCACGCACACACACACACACACACACACACACACACACACACACACACACACATACACACACACACACACACACACACACACACACAAACACACACACACACACACACACACACACACAAACACACACAGCCCCAGTTGTGTGTCTTCTCTGTTGTAAACATTGTAATAACAGCTTGTTGTGTACAGTTAACATCCTTGTTGCTCAGGTTTGAGTGTGGATTGTGTTAAAGGTTTGTTGTGTGATGTGAGCGGTGCTCCAACATGTGATCCTGTTATTGATCTGAGTTGTGTGTTAATAACAGCAACAGCATAGATTGTGGGGAAAAGGTGTTGCACATGTTTAAGACTTGGATCTGTGTAAACCATTGTGCATCAATCTGTTTGTTGTGAGGTTTTTTTGTGATGAGCTGTCTGAGGTGCCGACCCCCCACAGCCCTGGTCTTGGTCTGTGAGCGCCTGCCTACCCTGTCCTACAGCCTCAGTATGGATCAGTAGAATTTCAGCCTCATGTCTGCAGCTCAGTATCAACACAACTTTCACATCACATTCATCTGAGCACAGAAATAAAACAGAGTCTGACCTCAGAGTCTCCAGTCTACAGTCTGGACTCTCCAGAAAACCACTCAGATCCTTCACTCCTGAATCCTGCAGCTCGTTGTTGTAGCTCAGGTCCAGGTGTCTCAGGTGGGAGGGGTTGGACTTCAGAGCTGAGCCCAGAGAAGAACAGCTGATCTCTGACAAACTGCAGTCATACAATCTGAATAAAGAATAAAAGAAGTAGATGAAATGATTGATGATTGATCAGATGTGTCCTGATTATTGCCGGGACCTTAACACGTTAATTAAGATTAATTAATTACACACAAAAAAACGCATTTTAATCGCACTTATTTTTGCACCGCAGAACGTTTATCACTGGATGAGTTTCAGGCATACCGATTATACTGGAGCACAATTATTTTACGAGTTAAAAAGCCACCGACACTGATCAAGTGCTGCCCATGGATCTGTAAAGTTTTAATAGCCTGAATGCAGCTCAAACCAACCCGGTGCCTCAGCATGGCGACCAAGCTTTGATAAACACACCGGATCCGCACTGGTTTACAGTATCCTCCCGTATTTTAGCCGGTCGCTACCGGAGCTCCATTTAGAAAAAAAAAAAAAAAATTAATTAAATTAATTATTCCCAGCCCTAGCCTTACCTTAAAGGTCCAGGGGCCTCGTGTACTAAGACTTGCGTGGATTTCCTACTGAAACATTGCTCATGCTAGAATCCAGAAACTGTTGTATGCACACAAAAAAATCTGATGTATCAAAGTGTGCGTATGCATGGATCCAAGCACTTTTCTTTTGTTCATCCCAATCAACTTGGAATTGAGCGCACATGTAGAAGTGCCGAACTCTTCCGTGTCCACGCCTCCATTTAAATATGCAAATCAATGTAAATAAGGCCTGCACCAAAGATTCCCTTCTTTTCATGGTCAGATAACATCAAAAACTGTGAGGAAGAGCAATTTAACCAAATTTGAGTTGAAGGTGCTCCTCGATAAAGTTGAGCCGCGTAAACATCTTTTTTTTTCTTTTTTGCTGTCCTCCGGCACCATCACAAAGGGGAGTGGGAGAGTGTGTGTGTGATATAATGGTGAACGTGAAGCGGACGACCACTGTCATCTCAAATGAAAGCAGACAATGTACTCGATAATTAAATTATGTGAGATGGATTTACGATTTTCATTCGCTTATTTTTATACACAGATCGCGTAGTAAATAAATTGAGCCAGGGAGGCTGTTAAAGGCACATGTCCAACTTTACGCATTTGTGTTTATTGACATTAACTCATTGAGTGCCATTGACGTCTATGGACGTCAATCAAAATCCAACGCTTGAGTGCCAATGACGTCCATAGACGTCAAATGCACTTTTCTGCAGCTGGTAAATGGGGACGCTCTCGCGCACACTGTGAGTAATTTTGGGGCTTCTGGGATACGTAGAACGAAGAAGACTGTAGATCAGAGCAAGAAGTGAAGAAGAAGGAGAAGACGAGTGCGACCGGTACGGAGATAACAAAGTTGGAAAAAGTTTCTATCAGGTAAACTGATCTAGATGATCAGCACCAAAATGCCGAAGCGAAAGCGGATCACGGAGTCAGTTTCACCAGTTGCTGTCTGAAACTGACGTGACGACGAACCGAGAGATCAGCGTGGCCGCATCCAGCAGAGAAGCTGAAGATGACATGACGTCTCCCTCCCTCCTTCAGAGACGATGCAGCAGGAGGAGAAGTAGGAGAGAGAGGGGAGGAGGTGGAGGGGGAGGGGGGCGTAGGAGAGGCTGAGGAGAGGAGAGGCTCGTACTTATATGTTAGTTGTTGTTGTTTTGTTTTTTGTTTTGTTTTGCTTTTTTTGTGTGTGTGTGTGTGTGGGGGGGGGGGGGGTAAAAAAACATGTGAAATGAATACATGTTTTTGAAGCCAAAATTAAAACGGATAAATCACTATTTTTCTTGAGAGACTCTCTTTCACAAAAATGCATTTTTCTCAGCTTTCTAGAAAAAAAGTGGTCTTTTTGGTGCAACCAGGCTCTATTCAGCTTAAGATATATCAAGAATGGAACAAGGTACAAACAAATGTTTTCTTCCCTAGTTAAATAGAGAGTCTCCTCTTTCCTTTGAGCTGTTTGGTGTTTTCAGAGTCATAGTACAAAATATTCTCTGGGTCATGACATATTACTCAAAATGCCCCAAAACGCTGGCACATGGCACTGACCATTTTATAAAAGGTCTGGCACTCAATGAGTTAAGTACTGCGTGTAGTTTAAACATTAAAAAAAAAGAGAGTCACTGACAGTGTGATATTTCGGCTGACATGCTCAGTGTGCATCGGGGGTTTATAGGACAATTACACAAATACATTTACTTTGCGCACTTACAGTGCCAGCCTATGCTGAATGAATGAATCGTGCGCTGAACCAGCCATCTCGCCACAATGTTTGTTAATGCATTTACGCATCACATATGATCTGTGCATTTTAGGGCTGACCCAAAAAAATTGAAGCTTCGAAGCTTCGTTCGTTGCCATGGTAATCGATCATGAAGTCCGTGATCTATAGTTTTTTTCTTCTTCCTTCCAGTTCTCATCGGCAATTGTTACATTAAAATGAGTAGGCTACTTGGCACCTGGCAGATTTTGGAGATATGCAGCGTTTTTTTGACATTACTTTCATTATTTCCGCTATGACCCCTCCCCCCCTGGTCGTTACGATCGTGCACCCCCCCGACCGTCAAAGCTTCAATTTTATAAAAATGCTTCCTGTTCACGCAAGCAAATCCATCCCATGAGGACGTTTTTTATGGCAACATGTGTGAAGTTGATAGCTCCGAGGAAAACTGGCTCTGGCTCCTGTCTTCCCCAGCGTGGTCAGCACCTGTAGGGATACAGGAAATCCATGGCTCCCCGCCGTGTTGCGCTCTCAGGCCGGTCGCAGCGTACTGCCCACAGTTACAAGAGAATTGCCCTCGGAAGCAAAAAGAGTCAAAATGTGCAAAAAAACCCAAAAAACCTCCGGGACTCGTGTGCACTTCGCACTGCAGCATCTGCAATATCTTAAAACTAAAGCTGATGGTATTTCCTGCACCATGCTTTTATATTCACCTATCTAATTGCAACACATGGATAGGTTAGTTGTTCATAAATGTGCCTTTGATGTGCACATTACTCTGAGGACTAATTGTTTTCACATTATTAACAGTTTCCCAGCATCACCTCTAAGTGTCGCCAAAGGAACAATAGCTGTAGAAACGTGCGTACGCCAGCTATGGAGTTGGCCACCACACTTTTCCACGGTCATTTCACTTTTGATACATCTGAACGTTGGTGTGGAAAATGACGTACGCCACTTTTTTGTGGGTACGCAACATTGATACATGAGGCCCCAGACCTGATCCAGGACCACACACACACACACACACACACACACACACACACACACACACACACACACACACACACACACACACAGCTGAAGTGACCATATCATTGATTATTGATCAGACTGAGTGAAATGAGCTGAAAGGGAAGAGTCACTAGGTGCGTTTCCATTACCCCTTGAAATGCGCAAAACCTAAATATCGAAATTAAAAACTGGTAATGGAAACACCTACATTTCGAAAAAACTCTCAAATATCGCAAAAAAGTTTTTGCGCTCTCATGAGGTGGTTTTTGAGACGTATCGATACAAACGTGTATCGCAAAAGTGTAATGGAAACACTTTTTTCGCTTTTCTACACGTCACCGGCGTCACCGGAGTTGTGTGTGTCCACGCTGTGTTGGTTTATGTAACTTGAGGGGACAAATGAACCACATGTTTATTGTCATGCATTGCTGACCTGGGCATCGTTTCTCATTAAATTAGAAAAACCTTTCCTATCATTCCCCTTTTCCGTGCATGGTTGAAGGAGACTGGCTCGCATCCACGTTCCCACTCCCTCCTGCGCCGACATGTCACCTTAAGTCACATAAACCAGTACGGGTGTGTGGACACACACACAACCATCAGCGCCTCATCACCGCTGGTGTTTAAAAAGCCGTTCTTTCTGCAGTAAAGCGCACATCCGCCGTGTTGGTAAACAAATAGTCCCTCTACATCAACGGAGGCAACCGTGCTTGAGCAGCTTGGGTTGGAGGTGGTGTGAGTGCGGGCCAGCGGGGACAGAGGAGGGGGCATTAGAGCTTCAGCACGGTACAACTGGCCCGTGTGAGTGCGTCCTTATTTGTGGCCGCTGCAGCGCCACACGGGCTTTGCCTTTCAGTAATCAAGCGCTGTTTTTGTCTTTGTTAAAAACAATAACAGCAACAGCTGTAGGCAGCTGAGATCGCTGTGCCGTCACCATAGAAACGCAAGACGCATCACGGCTCATTCGCAAAATACCTTTCAATGGAAACACCCGCAAATAGCAATTGCACTTTTTCGAAGTTTCAGAAATATCGCTTTTATTTTGCGAAAATCTGTAATGGAAACGCAGCTACTGTCAGTGTGAGAGAAGAACAAGTGGAAACATGAGACAACAACTATTTCAAACGTCCTTCATTCATGACATCAAAGTCAATGATTCAAGTTCTGAGTGAAGATCAATCAGGTTCAGTTGTGGATCAAAGATCTAAGATCTACAACAGTAACAGTCAGTGAACTGACCTCAGAGTCTCCAGTCTACAGTCTGGACTCTCCAGAAAACCACTCAGACCCTTCACTCCTGAATCCTGCAGCTTGTCGTTGAGACTCAGGTCCAGTTCTCTGAGGTGGGAGGGGTTGGACTTCAGAGCTGAGCCAAGAGAAGAACAGCTGATCTTTGACAAACTGCAGTTCCACAATCTGAATAAAGAATAAAAGCAGTGAGTTGAGGACAAAGGTCCTTGTTGACAGCGTTCAGTGTCTCATCATCTGTTCAGAGCTGAAGAAGCTTCAGGTCCAGAGGCTGTGGACACAGTCACAATGGCTCAGGAGAAACTGTCCACTGTGTGAAGCTGACCTCTGACCCCTCACTGACAGTGGAGTCATCTGACCAGAGGCTGCTTCACAGACACTGTGGACAGGAAGTAAACTCCTTTAATGTCATGTGACCATGAGCTGAAGCTTCCTTCCTGTGGAGCCCTGCGTTGATGTTCATGAGCCTCAGTGTCTCCACAGTGGGATCATCAAACCAACACTGTTCTCTGAGCTACAGGACTTTAACCTGACCTCTCACACTGGGAAGCTGCTTTGACCTTTGACCCTGAACCAAGCAAAGAGGGAAAACTCACATCTACATCACATCTGCTCAGCTTCAGCTCCAGCTGTTCTGTTAGCAGCTTCATCTGAGAGCCAGCTCATCATCATCATCATCATCATCATACTGACCTCTGACCCTTCACCTTCTACTAGCTGCAGTAACATGGAGTCACAATCAGTCGCTGCTTCAAACTGAACTTCACACATTTGAACTGAACACAGACAAAAGTCCAACAGGTCCAGTCAGTGAACTCACCTCAGAGTCTCCAGTCTACAGTTTGGACTCTCCAGTCCAGCACACAGAACCTTCACTGATGAATCATTCAGGATGTTTCTACTCAGGTCACTCAGGATGTTTCTACTCAGGTCCAGTTCTGTCAGGTGGGAGGGGTTGGACTTCAGAGCTGAGGCCACGACTTCACAGTGACTCTCTGAGAGTTCACAAACACCAAGCCTGCACACTCTATATTATCACTGATGTAGGTAAGTCAAACTAAAAATAATGAGAAAAAAAGAAAAACTCTGTTGATCTGAACTACTGATCAATAATTATATTGATCATTTCTGGACTCACAGAGCCTTCCTGCAGTTCCTCACAGCTGGGATCAGTCTCCATCGTCCCTGAGTTGATGTGTTGTACTTCTTCAGGTCCAACTCGTCCAGAACCTGCTCTGACATCTGCAGCGTGTAGGCCAGAGCTGAACACTGGATCTCAGAGAGTTTCTCTGATCTGTTCTCTGACTTGAGGAACTGTTGGATCTGCTGATGAACTGACTGGTCCTTCATCTCCGTCAGACAGTGGAAGATGTTGATGTTTCTGTCAGGAGAGATTTCATAAGTCTTCATCTCCTTCAGGTTGTTGATGGTTCTCTGGATGGTTTCTGGACTGTTGTCTGTCTGACCCAGCAGACCTCCTAACAGCCTCTGGTTGGACTCCAGAGAGAGGCCATGAAGGAAGCGAACAAACAGGTCCAGGTGACCATTTCTACTGCGGAGGGATTTCTGCATGGTTCCCTGCAGGAAAACATCCAGGATTAAAATAAAATGTTGTTTACCAAGGAACTTCTTGAGGACCTGTGTGTCCCTGTTGGTGAAACAGTGGAACATGTAGACTGCAGCCAGAAACTCCTGAACACTCAGATGAACAAAGCAGTAGACTGTTTTCTGGAAGATCACACTTTCTCTTTTGAAGATCTCAGTACAGAGTCCTGAGTTCACCATGGCCTCTGTGACATCCAGACCACACTGCTCCAGGTCTTCTTGGTAGAACATGATGTTTCCTTCCTCCAGCTGTTCAAACGCCAGCCTCCCCAGCTTCAGAAGAACTTCCCTGTCGGCCTCCGTCAGCTCCGGTGGACTCGTCTCATGTCCTTCACCGTACTTGTTCTTCTTCCTCTTTGTCTGGACCAGCAGGAAGTGTGAGAACAGGTCAGTCGTGGTCTTGGGCAGCTCTCCTCTCTGGTCTGTGGTCAACATGTGCTCCAGAACTGTAGCACTGATCCAGCAGAAGACTGGGACTTGACACATGATGTGGAGGGTCCTGGACGTCTTGATGTGTGAGATGATTCTTCTGGACAGATCTTCATCACTGGACCTCCTCCTGAAGTACTCCTCCATCTGGGCGTCAGTGAAGCCTCGGACCTCCGTTACCCTGTCAACACATGTAGGAGGGATCTGATTGGCTGCTGCAGGTCTGGAGGTGATCCAGACCAGAGCCGAGGGAAGCAGATTCCCCTGGATGAGGTTTGTCAGCAGCACGTTGACTGATGACGTCTGTGTGACATCAGACACAACCTCCCTGTTGTTGAAGTCCAGTGACAGTCGGCTTTCATCCAGGCCGTCAAAGATGAAGAGAAGTTTACAGACAGCCAGCTGCTCTGCTGTGACCTTCTGTAATGTTGGATGGAAAACATGGAGCAGCCCGAGAAGACTCAACCGCTGATCTCTGATCAGGTTCAGCTCCCTGAACGAAAGCAGAACCAGCAGACTGACATCTTGGTTCTCCAAGCCCTCGGCCCAGTCCAGAGTGAACTTCTGCACCGAGAAGGTTTTTCCAACGCCAGCGACGCCGTTGGTCAGAACCACTCTGATGGGTCTCTGTTGGACAGGTGAGACCGTAGAGACGTCCTCTCTCTGTTGGACAGGTGAGACTGTAGAGACGTCCTCTCTCTGTTGGACAGGTGAGACCGTAGAGACGTCCTCTCTCTGTTGGACAGGTAAGTCTTTAAAGATGTCGTTGCACTTGATTGGAGTGTCATGGAGGGTCTTCTTCTTGGACGTTGTCTCCAGCTGTCTCACCTCATGTTGGGTATTAACCTCTTCACTCTGTCCCTCTGTGATGTAGAGCTCAGTGTAGATCCTGTTGAGGAGGGTTCCACTTCCTGTTCCACTTCCTGTTCCCTCAGTTCCTTCAGTCACTCGTTCACATTTGCTCCTCAGACTGATCTTATGTTGATCTAAAACCTCCTGCAGACCACGATCTGCTGAGAGAGAAGAGACAGAGTCAGACTGAAGACAGAGAGTCTGACAATCTGATCAGATTATTTTCATCAGTTACAGAAAAACTACAGACAACAAAGAGAAGGTTTGAATCATCATCTTAAATGTCAGTGCTGTGTGATGGAACAATGACTCTGGAGAAAACAACTGGTCCTGGTTTCACAAATGACCACATCAGAAGACAGATGTTCAGTCTCACTTTGTATACAGCTGCTCTGATTGGCTGTCTGCAGCTCACCTCTGGTTCTGGGTCTTTGTCCACACTGGGGACAGGAGGGGGGTCCTGAAGAACCAGACTGGTCCCAGTCTGAGGTGAAGCACTGTCTGCAGAGGAGCAGAGAGAGAGAAAGTAGAGGAAGATGAGTGTAGAGAGACGAGCTGAATGAAGACCTGGTCCTGAACTCTCTGTTTATCTGTTGACCTTAAATCTGGACTCTAAAACAAACTCACTGTTAGTTTGAGTCTCTTCAGTTCTGAGTCGTCTCGTCTGGCTTTTACTCCAAATGTGTGAAATGATTGAGAAGCTGTTGGTGGTGTTTTCCTCTTTCAGACACTGATCATGTGTGTGATGTTGGTTCTGGAATGAGTCCTGTCAGCTCTTTTACTAATGAGCTCCTCATTCAGACGCTGCTGTGTGGCTCTAATGAACCTGTGTTGGAGCTCTGATCCAGTGTGAGGAGACTGAAGCTGACAACAGAAGCTTCAGCAGCTCCACCTGAGCTTCACTACATGTTGTGGAGAAGCTCAGACAGTCACAGACAGGAAACAGGAAACACTGATCACTCCTGTCTGGTTCCTGACTTTTCAAAATAAAAGCCTGTGTGTGTCAGCTGCTTTAATCTCTACTGTGACTTCAGTTTAAAGGCTCAGACGTGTGGATCATTAAAGTGTTGGTGCAGCAACGTTCACACTGACTGAGGGTGATGACACAGTAACATGAGGACGCTGTGCTTCATCAGTCTGATGGACAGAGTGTGTGTGCATGTTTCTGTCTCTGAGGTTTGTTGTGAACCTTCAGAGTCTGATGGATCTGGTTCCTGGTTTCTCTCTGTTTCCTTCACATGAGTCTAATGACTGAATCATCTTCAGCTCAGTTTACAGTAGAAACCGTCTCTTACCGGGACTCTGGAGGTCCAGGTTCAGGTCCAGAACTGAAGACTGGAGGAAGCTCTTTGGACCAGTCACTCTTCATGGACAGACAGATGGATCCTGGAGACTCTGCTCTCAGTCTGTGGTTCTGACCTCTGCAAACACAAACATGTTTTTATTCACATCACATTGATCACTGATCAGTGGACACACACAAACCAGGAAGTCATTTCCTGTTCGGTAATGTCACACACATGCTTGTAATGCTATCTTTGTGAGGACACTCATTGACATAATGTATTCTATAGCCCCTTACCCTAACCTTAAAGGGGTAGTTCAACATTTTGGCAAGTTGGCCCATTGCCATAATCACTATAGTCATAGCAGGAGGTTCAATACCTTTAATTGTCGATGTTAGCTATTTTAGAACGGCGGAGCGGAGCAGCAGGCTGCTCAGGGCTACGCTATGGAGGCTAAGGGAATTTCTTGGTTTCCCTCATCAAACTCATCAAATACACAATCAAACAACTCCAAAACGCTGTTGTGTCCATTATTATCTCATAACGTGGTGATTATGCAGGTCACAACCTGTCCACAAAAGCGTTTTGGAGTTTTGGGATTTTGTATTTGATGAGTTTGATGAGGGAAACCAAGAAATTCCCTTAGCCTCCATAGCGTAGCCCTGAGCAGCCTGCTGCTCCGCTCCGCCGTTCTAAAAATAGCTTGCACTGACAATTAAAGGTAACGAACCTACTGCTATGACTATAGGGATTATGGCAATGGGCCAATTTGCCAAGATGTTGAACTATCCCTTTAACCATTACTCTTAACAAAATTTAACACTAATTATAACCTAAAGTCTTAACCCTTTTTAGATTTTTATTTATTTGCACAATTTGACAAAAGAAGAAAAAACAGCATAAAAACAGCAAACCAGTTGTGCAGGTGAGATTAAAGAAACCCAGATGGGCTTATAAGAGAAATCTCACCTCATAAAAACAAAAAATAAGAGACCACAATAATAAACAAAACAAGCAAAACATAAAAAGTATAAAATCAGAAAACAAAAGTAATTACAAAAATCACAATATAGAACATAACTAAATTAATGTGAGTGTGTATATACCCTCAAACAGCCCTTGGAAAAAGTGAGGACCGGCCAAAATGTCCTCACTTCCCAGAAATGTCCTCACTCTCTTGGTTAAAAACTCTCGAAGGTCCTCACAACGTAGTAAGTACAGGTACACACACACACACACTCAGGTTCAGGTTTTTTATCTGGTCTCTTACTGTGGCTCTGAAGGTCCAGTTCCAGCTTCAGAACTGAGGTCTGGAGGAAGCTCTCTGGACCAGTCACTCTTTAGAGACAGACAGACGGATCCTGGAGACTTTGATCTGTCCTCCTGTTTCTCCGCATTAACACTCATCTTCAGGACTTCAGTCAGTCACCAATAACACACACACACACACACACACACACACACACATACACACACAGAATCAAGACACACCCAAATCCACCGAGGACAAACTATAATCACTTCCTTGTTTGATCCAGTTGTTGACCTCCACCAGTCATAGTACTTTGACCATAGATATAAACGCTTAGAAGCTGCCTCTGATGCTGCTGTCCATTGGAATGATGCGACAACGCGGCCGCCATCTTGGGCAGGGGGAAGCTGTGTCTACTTACTGCATTAGTCAACAGAGGCAGAGGTCTATCAACCATTAAAATCACCAATTTTCAAGCCGTTTGGTTTATTATCAGTGTCAGACATATATTTATGATACAACATAGATTGTTTACTTTTTAAATCTATGTATCTTTTATATATCGTACATACACTTAGATACTCAGAGACACACCAACATGCATACATACACTGAAATTTGTTCTACAAGTGTCTGACCAGGTCTGACTGCTTGTCAAAGTTATTATGTCTATGATCAGAAACCCCTGACCCAAGATGGCGGCTGTGTTGACGCGCCTGACAAGCCCAAATGCGGCATCTACGTATCTATGACTTTGACATTAAATCCATGTTTATCCAGTCACCGTGACCTTTGACCTTTGATGTTTGTTCTGAGTTTGAAAAAGTTGTGTGGAGGTGAATCTGAGACAATGTGCTGACGTATGTACGGACTACGTCTGACTCTTCTTCCCTCCACAGTCCACACAGACACACTGACTCTCACACTCTGACACAACAACACCAATATATAATAATAATAATAATAATAATAATGTTGTGTTGACACTCACTCGTCTCAGAATTCAGTTTCTCTCCTTCTGCTCCGTTCACTCTAACATGGCGTCTGAACACCTTTACCTTTACCTCCTCCCTCTGCTCTGCAGTTACAATCATTTATTGTTCAGTTTAAAGTTCATCTCATGGACTTTAAACTGAACAATAAATTATAATGAGGAAGTCTCTTTCTACAGTAGAGTGGCGCCACCTGCTGGGTAACTCCTGGTATTACACCTGTATGGACAGGTGAACTCTGACACCATGAATAAACAGTGAGCTGAGATCCAGCTGTGGTAGAAGAGCTGCTGAGAGATTTAAAGACACTCCACTACAAGTTACAGCTCAGTCTGTTCTCTGTCTTATTCATCACACATGTTGTCATCAACTCATTTGTGTCTCAGTGTTGTAACTTAACTCGCCCCGGTCTGGCAACACGACCATATATGGAAAACACAACCACAACTAAATGTAAGTCCACACAGAAACCAGGAGGATACAAGGAGAATCATGATGAACTCCTTTTAGAAATGCACTCATTGACATAATGTGTTCCCTAGCCCCTTACCCTAACCTTAACCATTACTCTGAACCTAATTTAAACCTAATTATAACCTAAAGTCTTAACCCTCAAACAGCCCTTGGAAAAAGTGAGGACCGGCCAAAATGTCCTCACTCACAAAAATGTCCTCACTCTGTTGGTTAAAAACTCTCAACGGTCCTCACAATGTAGTAAATACAAGAACACACACACACACACACACACACACACACACACACACACACACACACACACACACACACACACACACACACACACACACACACACACACACACACACACACATCTTACAGGTGTTTTTCTGTGGGGAACAGAAGCTGATTGTGCTGAGTTCATCTCTGACTCTGGGATTAGAAAGAATAAATTATCATGTGTAACAAGTGGGCGTGTCACTGGTGGCCAATCACATTATCAGCATTATTTTCATCTCTCTCTCTGATTGGTTCAGGACGGCTACTTGCTACAGTGGACCTGATGTGTTCAGAGGAGGAAGAGGAGGAGGAGGAGGAGGAGTTTCTAATCTTGAGTGAAGCTTGACAGTGATTTTAAACTAGACCAACAGATCAACTCTGTCGTCAAAACCAGTTTTTGAGTCCTGGTCCTGGTCCTGGTCCTGGTTCTGGTCCTGGTCCTGGTTCTGGTCCTGGTCCTGGTCCTGGTCCTGGTCCTGGTCCTGGTCCTGGTCCTGGTCCTGGTTCTGGTTCTGGTCCTGGTCCTGGTCCTGGTCCTGGTCCTGGTCCTGGTCCTGGTCTCCGTGGTCACCTCCCTCATAGGTGAAGCAGCAGCAGCAACGAGCATCAGGCTGAGCAGCAGAAACAGGATGGAAGGTCTGGGGTCGACTGATGCCTCATTCATGTTCAGGGGTTCAGTCGCCACTCGGCTAAAGGTGCAGTTCACGTATTACAGAACGGTCTCTGACCTGGAGGAGTTTTGCTGCGTTCATAACAACTCGGAGGTCAGGATTCCCAACTCGGAAATTTCCGACTTCCGACATCATTAAAACCTCAACAAATAACTTAAAATGTCTAAATTCTAACCGTTTAAGTCGAGGGCCGCCATGTTTTGATGTTGTTGTGACGTCAAGTCGGAAAGTCGGAGCTCTGATATGATACCAGAGTTCCCGACCTGTAATTTCCGAGTTCGACGCCGTTCAATTCATTTTTTACAACTCTGAGCTATTTTTTTTCCGACTTCCGAGTTGTCTTAAACGCAGCATTAGTGTGTGTGTGTGTGTGTTTGTGTGTGTGTGTGTGTGTGTGTGTGTGTGTGTGTGTGTGTGTGTGTGTGTGTGTGTGTGTGTGTGTGTGTGTGTGTGTTGTGTGTGTGTGTGTGTGTGTGTGTGTGGGGTGTTTTATGTTGTGTAGTCGACCAGTCTCTGCTCCTCAGTCTCTGAAACACTGAATGTTTGTTCATGTTGCTGCTGTTGATCTGTATGTGGCTGATTTGATGCTTCTGCTTTTATGGAGGTGAAGTATTTGATGAATTAAAGGGAAAGTAAAAGGTCAAAGGTCTCTCTTCTCTCCTCCCCCTCTCGCTTCCTCCCTCCCCCCT
>NC_140912.1:34452051-34499551 GCF_045865225.1 Trachurus japonicus
TTGTTCCTGTTTGACTCAACACCTTTACCTGTGACTGGATCACTGATGATTGACACATTGAAGCTGCTGCAGCGTTTTCTGAGTCTGTGATGTCATAGATGATGTCATACGTGATGATGTCACATCCTGACAGGTTCACCTGCTGCACTTTACACTTTATTTCACTCCCACAGTCTCATCGGCTGTGGAAACAGCTACAGATCAGACTCACTACAAAGTCTCCGGTCGAAAGTCTGGACTCTTCACAAGATCATGAAGCTGCTGCAGAGATGAAGAGCTCAGGTTGTTGTTGTAGCTCAGGTTCAGTTCTCTCAGGTGGGAGGGGTTGGACTTCAGAGCTGAGACCAGAGAAGAACAGCTGATCTCTGACAAACCGCAGCACTCCAATCTGAATAAAGAATAAAAGAAGAAGATGAAATGATTGATGATTGATCAGATGTGTCCTGATCAATGATCAGTGTGTAAATGCGTAGAGGGACTTTGTCCTTGTGTTGTTGTGGATCATCATCATGTGGCCTTCTACACACATCATCCACATGTCAGCACAGATTCATCAGCTGCTGCTGACCTCAGATCAGTCTGTCAATATACAATCAATATCTGATCAATATCTCAATACCTGTTGGACTAAAAACTCACTACAACTCTCTGATTCAGGACTGAACTGGATCAAAGACACACACACACACACACACACACACACACACACACACACACACACACACACACACACACACACACACACACACACACACACACACACACAGCTGCAGTGATCAGATCATTGATTATTGATCAGACTGAGTGAAATGAGCTGAAAGTGAAGAGTCATTGTCAGTGTGAGAGAAGAACAACTGGAAACATGAGACAACAACTATTTCAAACGTCCTTCATTCATGACATCAAAGTCAATGATTCAAGTTCTGAGTGAAGATCAATCAGGTTCAGTTGTGGATCAAAGATCTAAGATCTACAACAGTAACAGTCAGTGAACTGACCTCAGAGTCTCCAGTCTACAGTCTGGACTCTCCAGAAAACCACTCAGATGCTTCACTCCTGAATCCTGCAGCTTGTAGTTCTGACTCAGGTTCAGTTCTCTCAGGTGGGAGGGGTTGGACTTCAGAGCTGAGACCAGAGAAGAACAGCTGATCTCTGACAAACTGCAGAGCCTCAATCTGAATAAAGAATAAAAGCAGTGAGTTGAGGACAAAGCTCCTTGTTGACAGCGTTCAGTGTCTCATCATCTGTTCAGAGCTGAAGAAGCTTCAGAAAGAACAAGTTTAGAAAATCAAAGTCCAACAGCTGAAGCAACAGGAAGCAGGTTAAACAGTCACATAGAGAGAAAACAGCTCATTAATATTCATGAGAAGCTGCTGCTGCTTCAACACAGACGCAGTGACTCCGCCTCTTCACCTGTCAGCTCCACCTGTGGCTCCATCCAGACAAACTCATGTTGTGCAGCCACATTGATCAGAGATTTACTGACCATGCTCAAGACAACACACATGTGAGGCTGAACTCTGTTACCATGACGACTAACGTGTTGAAACACATGTTGAATGAAGCTCAGAGACAGAAAAACCTTAAACCAGCTTATTATGGGATGTTGGCTTGAATGTTTCACTATAAACATCACAGAGCCTCAGGAAAGAGGTGGAGCCAGCAGCTATTGATTATAGATCAGTTATTGTCTGATACATCACATGTGGTTCTGTAGTGGAGGTGAAACATGAAGAGAAACAGAGACTGGACTAAAAACCAGTGAGGTGCAGTCAGGGTTTTGATTTATTCACTTCATCTAAAGTTGGATTCTTTTGGACTTTCAGATAACTTTACTACAAGTTCAATGTGTCAGAATGTGGTGATTTTCATGGTCTAATAAAAGCCAGTAAACAGAGCTAGCTTCTGTCCAGGCAGCAGCTGCACAAACCACTCAGCCATGTGTAGTATTACAGAGCAAAGGCCCAGAGCTGCTCTGCCTCTTCTGTCAGTACGGTGTGTATGTGGCTGTTTGCACATGTGCAGTAAGTTCCCACAGAGAGTTCACATGGAGGTGAAAAGGCACAACGCTACGCTGCCTCTTAACTTAACTGCACCATGTCTGAGCTGCACTTCTGTTCACGTTGCCTTGGTGAATGGTCAACACACAGACGTGTCCCCTGGCTTTTTAGCCTCCAGCAGTTTAGCAGCTAATTCAACTGCAGTGATGCTCCACTGGAGAGGTGAACACCTTTGTAGGAGCCAATATGAGTTTTTGTTGATTAACTTGTGTTTTGTCATTATGTGAGTGAGAGTGTGTGACTGGGTGTGTCTAGCCCCATCTGGTGGGCACCTGTGAGGAGGGTGGAGCCAGAGGAGCAGGAGGCCTTAAAACCAAGCAGCACTGCATCCAGGTGTGGTTGGGAAAGGCAACAAGTTTTTGACCGTGCTGAGGCCTGCAATCCTGCCCTAATCCCAGTTCTTATGTTACGTTATGTTGATCAATCTAAAGCACTCTGTATTTACAATAAATGGTCAAAAGGGGAGCAACTGGAACTTTTTCTCATAGTCATCTTTCATCTTTCAACCAACTGCATGTGTCAAGCTTCAGTCTGGACCAGCCACCAAAAGGAGTAATTAAAATTGCTTCTACAACCTTAATGAGCTTCATCTGAAGAACAACAGCAGCTTTTATCTGACGGGAGACCAACGCCTGAGCTACGGTGGCTAACAGTTAGCAAGTTTTAACCTACTCTCTCTCTGACACTTAGATACACACACACACACACACACACACACACACACACACACACACACACATGGCTGCAGTGATCAGATCATTGATTATTGATCAGACTGAGTGAAATGAGCTGAAAGTGAAGAGTCATTGTCAGTGTGAGAGAAGAACAAGTGGAAACATGAGACAACAACTATTTCAAACGTCCTTCATTCATGACATCAAAGTCAATGATTCAAGTTCTGAGTGAAGATCAATCAGGTTCAGTTGTGGATCAAAGATCTAAGATCTACAACAGTAACAGTCAGTGAACTGACCTCAGAGTCTCCAGTCTACAGTCTGGACTCTCCAGAAAACCACTCAGATGCTTCACTCCTGAATCCTGCAGGCTGTAGTTTCTGCTCAGGTCCAGTTCTCTCAGGTGGGAGGGGTTGGACTTCAGAGCTGAGACCAGAGAAGAACAGCTGATCTCTGACAAACTGCAGTGCTCCAATCTGAATAAAGAATAAAAGCAGTGAGTTGAGGACAAAGCTCCTTGTTGACAGCGTTCAGTGTCTCATCATCTGTTCAGAGCTGAAGAAGCTTCAGAAAGAACAAGTTTAGAAAATCAAAGTCCAACAGCTGAAGCAGCAGGAAGCAGGTTAAACAGTCACATAGAGAGAAAACAGCTCATTAATATTCATGAGAAGCTGCTGCTGCTTCAACACAGACGCAGTGACTCCGCCTCTTCACCTGTCAGCTCCACCTGTGGCTCCATCCAGACAAACTCATGTTGTGCAGCCACATTGATCAGAGATTTACTGACCATGCTCAAGACAACAAACATGTGAGGCTGAACTCTGTTACCATGACAACTAACGTGTAGAAACACATGTTGAATGAAGCTCAGAGACAGAAAAACCTGAAACACACCAGCTTATTATGGGATGTTGTCTTTGAATGTTTCACTATAAACATCACAGAGCCTCAGGAAAGAGGTGGAGCCAGCAGCTATTGATTATAGATCAGTTATTGTCTGATACATCACATGTGTTTCTGTAGTGGAGGTGAAACATGAAGAGAAACAGAGACTGGACTAAAAACCAGTGAGGTGCAGTCAGGGCTTTGATTTATTCACTTCATCTAAAGTTGGATTCTTTTGGACTTTCAGATAACTTTACTACAAGTTCAATGTGTCAGAATGTGGTGATTTTCATGGTCTAATAAAAGCCAGTAAACAGAGCTAGCTTCTGTCCAGGCAGCAGCTGCACAAACCACTCAGCCATGTGTAGTATTACAGAGCAAAGGCCCAGAGCTGCTCTGCCTCTTCTGTCAGTACGGTGTGTATGTGGCTGTTTGCACATGTGCAGTAAGTTCCCACAGAGAGTTCACATGGAGGTGAAGAGGCACAACGCTACGCTGCCTCTTAACTTAACTGCTCCATGTCTGAGCTGCACTTCTGTTCACGTTGCCTTGGTGAATGGTCAACACACAGACGTGTCCCCTGGCAGGGTTGCCAACTTTTGGTCCTGGGCTGGAGTGAGATTCAGTGAGCTGTCCATAATAATAATAATAATAGTAGTAGTAGTAATGCTTAATGTAGTTTTTCTCTCTGTCACACACACAAATACACACACACCATACCTGCAAACTGAGTAGAGGTGGAATAAGTGGTAAGTGGCAAATTAAACACCTAGGGGGGTCTGGGGGCTCCCCCCTGAAAATAAATTGTGATTTTAACATGTAAACTAAGCAGTCTGGTGTACTCTGAGAAGAAAATAAGGGGAAAAAAACAACATTTGCTTCAGATAAGAGAGGGAAAAAGCAGATCTGTGGTTCCTATCATTGTATGGCTGGAGTTGTATAGAGTTGTATCTCTCTCCTCTGCTCTCTGGCCTGAGCTGCCGGGAGCGTGCCTATGTTCCCTCTGGACTCTCTCTACCTATCTGGACTTTATCTATCTGGCCTGTCTAGCCTCTACCTGGTCTTTTTACTAAACTTAACCAACTCCTTTCTTCATTGCCTAAACCTAACCAATGGTGGGACCAAAGGGTGAGGGAACATAGGGCCTAATTTTCAGTGACAACAAAAGTTAGAAATGAGGGAACATAGGGATGACCCCTTAATAACAGCTGATGTCAGGACGGCATGGATTGTAGGGAAAAGGTGTTGCACATGTTTAAGACTTGGATCTGTGTGAACCATTGTGCATGAATGTGTTTGTTGTGAGGTTGTTGTGTGATGAGCTGTCTGAGGTGCCGACCCCCCACAGCCCTGGTCTTGGTCTGTGAGCGCCTGCCTACCCTGTCCTACAGCCTCAGTGTGGATCAGTAGAATATCAGCCTCATGTCTGCAGCTCAGTATCAACACAACTTTCACATCACATTCATCTGAGCACAGAAATAAAACAGAGTCTGACCTCAGAGTCTCCAGTCTACAGTCTGGACTCTCCAGAAAACCACTCAGACCCTTCACTACTGAATCCTGCAGCTCGTTGTCACCCAGGTCCAGGTGTCTCAGGTGGGAGGGGTTGGACTTCAGAGCTGAGACCAGAGAAGAACAGCTGATCTCTGACAACCTGCAGTCCTCCAATCTGAATAAAGAATAAAAGAAGAAGATGAAATGATTGATGATTGATCAGATGTGTCCTGATCAATGATCAGTGTGTAAATGAGTAGAGGGACTTTGTCCTTGTGTTGTTGTGGATCATCATCATGTGGCCTTCTACACACATCATCCACATGTCAGCACAGATTCATCAGCTGCTGCTGACCTCAGATCAGTCTGTCAATATACAATCAATATCTGATCAATACCTGTTGGACTAAACACTGACTACAACTCTCTGACTCAGGACTGAACTGGATCAAACACACACACACACACACACACACACACACACACACACACACACACACAGAGGATGATAAACTGTGTGTGTGGTTAGCGGTTGCATGACTTCAGATTTTTTAAAATCGACTCTAATGTTATGAAAGTCGAGTCGACATCGACTAGTCTCTGATGACGTCGTTCATATTTTTCCTGTCATAACTAAAATCACAGGAGGAGGGAAACACTTTGCAACAATCTGTATCCACTGACTGGTTGATAGAAATCAGTACAGAACAGCAGGTAAATAAACAACCAGTTGTAAATCAGTTTTTTTGTAACATACACTCCTATAGAAGTGAAAAGAAAATACTGGAGCTACTGTGTGTTAGGGAGGAAAACGACACAAGCAAAGGTCTGTAAGCCAATCACCATCACAGTCCTGCTCAGTCACAGTTTTTGTTTTTCGATTCTGGTTGATTGGTTGTTATTGTTTGTTGTTGTGCGCGACATAAAGCTGCCTATACGAGCAGAGGTTTTTTTTTGCGCTACATTCACAACTTTCTTTTCATCAACGACCTGTGGAACACTTGCGTGCCGATCCGTGGAGAGCGATCAAGGATCAACACTATGGGCCCTATTTTAGTGGCGCAACTCAGGGTGGCGCAGCGAGGCGAGCCCTGACGCAGCTGGCGAAGTGGTATTATTGTCCAGTGCAACAAGGTGCGCAGCGGATTCGGTAAATTGGCAGACTGCTGTGCGCTGAGATGGGAGTGGTTGCCGATAGACCGCGCGGAGAGTGCGCTGAAAGCTCGCCAGCTCCAACCTGGTCTAATCTCAGCGCAAGGCGAAGCGCAGCCAGCGCAGTGGCAATTTGACTGCCCAGCTCGCAGTGCAGACACGTCACCAAGACCTCACAGGCAGGTTTCCACAGTTCCAGGCACATTTAAATGCAATTAGCCTAATAATAATAATAATAATCACAATAACCCCTATTTATTGTATCTGAATCAGCACATACACCTATATCTATATAGATTGTCCCGTCACACTGATGGCAGATCAAAGGCTTGCGTAATGGAAACTCAGCCTGACTGAATTAACACAGGTGAAACCAGGGAGGGACTGAGACAGCCGTGGATGTCCCAAGAGCAGGTGTTGACACTACACACTGTGCCGTTGCAGATGATCAGCTATTTATTTATTTATTTACTTATTGATTTATTAGGGGCCAGCGCCGCATCGTCACGCGACCATAACAAATAAAACTGAAATGCCTCCGTTACGCACAGCTGTTTGTTTATGTGATCTGTGCACACGTGTTTAAATATAGGTTAGATAGATAGATAGATAGATAGATAGATAGATAGATAGATAGATAGATAGATAGATAGATAGATAGATAGATAGATAGATAGATAGATAGATAGATAGATAGATAGATAGATAGACAGACAGACAGACAGCCCTGGATAACATCAGTAACCTCCTCCCTCCCAGACTACTTTTGCATCATCAGCCCGTGAGGTCTGTTCGCGCGACCGGACACTGCCAGCTTGGACCGGACCAGAACATCAGTTTCCTCCCGTCTCACTTGCTCTGACAGATTGAGAGCTGTTGCCCAGTAAAAAAAAACAAAAAACAAAACACACACACCCCTTTTCCATTAATAAAGACACTCATATTTAGTAACCTATATTTAAACACGTGTGCACAGATCACAACATAACAAACAGCTGTGCGTAATGGAAGCATCGCGGAGCGTCTCTCTTTTTCTTTTTTCTTTAGAATTTACCTGAGATGGAGATGTTAATATCTGCTCACTATGATGCCAGGCTGATTGTGGTTTGCTGTGAGAGATGATAGTTTATTTGTTTTCAGTTTTATTTGTTATGGTCGCGTGACGATGCGGCTCAATAAATCAATAAGTAAATACATAAATATAGCAGATAATCGTGTAGTGTCAACACAGCAGTAATCCATCCTCATCTTTCATCTGTGCAGCCTTTCATTTGTCATCAGTGTGACGGGACAGTCGATATAGATGTGCTGAATGTCTATGCTGTAATCTGTAGGTGCTGATTCAAATCTTCTCTTCCACGGTGAAATCAAACGTCCGCCTTGCGCGCGCGGCGGATTTAAAGGCGAGGAGAGGAGCTCTTTTGATTGGTGAAGATCTGACTCGGCTGTGTCAAACCCACTCCACGCCTTCTCTCCTCCCTCTATGCCATTTGCGCCGGTGGGAGGGAAGTAGGCGGGATGCGCTCCGCTGCGTTTCGAAGGAAAATCGCAATCTGCTCCTGACCACTCCCCGTTGGCGAAGCGAAGGCGAGGCGCAGGCCTGATCCGCTCCGCCTGCACCTAGTTCACGAAAGTAGAGCCCTATGTCTGCTATGTACTGTTGATAATAATAATAATTATTATTAATCTAATGTTACCCCCGGGAAAAGAGCGGGGTCAAGGGGAATGGATAAATGGAATTGTAATGAAATAAAACAAAATAAAAAATTGATTAAAAAAAAAAAAAAAAAAACACTGATCTGTTGCTCCACTACTCCCTCGCTCATGATCATCCACATCCTCAACTAGAATAAAATGAATAACCAAGTTTATCAAGACCGTGCATCAGCAACAGAAGACAATTTAAATCAATTCGAGCAGCTCTCCACTTGTGCTGCCAAAATCACCTGATCAGCGACGAGTCGACATCAAGCTCAAAACATCATTGTGGAGCAGTAAAGTTGAGTCTGTGCAACCCACACACACACACACACACACACACACACACACACACACACACACACACACACACACTCAGCAGCTTCTCCGGCCTCAGATCTACATCACATCTGCTCAGTTTCAGCTACAGTGGCTGATCCAGCTGTTCTGTTAGCAGCTTCATCTGAGAGCAGCTCATCATCATCATCATCATCATCATCATCATCATCATCATCATCATCATCACCACCACCACCACACTGACCTCTGAGTGACCTCTGACCCTTCACCTTACCAGCTGCAGTAACATGGAGTCACAATCAGTCGCTGCTTCAAACTGAACTTCACACATTTGAACTGAACACAGACAAAAGTCCAACAGGTCCAGTCAGTGAACTCACCTCAGAGTCTCCAGTCGACAGTTTGGACTCTCCAGTCCAGCACACACAACCTTCGCTGATGAATCACTCAGTTTGTTTCCACTCAGGTCCAGTTGTGTCAGGAGGGAGGGGTTGGACTTCAGAGCTGAGGCCACGACTTCACAGAGACTCTCTGAGAGTTTACAACCAACAAGTCTGTGAAGAGAGAAAATATCAAAAAAATAATGAGAAAAAAAAAGAAAAACTCTGTTGTGTGAACTACTGATCTAAACTACTGATCAATAATTATATTGATCATGTCAGGACTCACCGAGCCTTCCTGCAGTTCCTCACAGCTGGGATCAGTCTCTGTCGTCCCTCCTCTGATGCATTGTACTTGCTCAGGTCCAACTCATCCAGAACCTGCTCTGACATCTGCAGCATGTTGGCCAGAGCTGAACACTGGATTTTAGAGAGTTTCTCCTCTGATTTGTTCTCTGACTTGAGGAACTGTTGGATCTCCTGATGAAATGACTGGTCCTTCATCTCCGTCAGACAGTGGAAGATGTTGATGCTTCTGTCAGGAGAGATTTCATCACTCTTCATCCACTTCAGGTTGTTGATGGTTCTCTGGATGGTTTCTGGACTGTTGTCTGTCTGACCCAGCAGACCTCCTAACAGCCTCTGGTTGGACTCCAGAGAGAGGCCATGAAGGAAGCGAACAAACAGGTCCAGGTGACCATTTCTACTGCTGAGGGATATCTGCATGGCTCTCCTCAGGAAGTTAAACAAGGTTAAACCATCCTGTTGGTTTCCCAGGAAGTTCTTGAGGACCTGTGTGTTCCTGTTGGTGAAACAGTGGAACATGTAGACTGCAGCCAGAAACTCCTGAACACTCAGATGAACAAAGCAGTAGACTGTTTTCTGGAAGATCACACTCTCTCTTTTGAAGATCTCAGTACAGAGTCCTGAGTTCACCAAGGCCTCTGTGACATCCAGACCACACTGCTCCAGGTCTTCTTGGTAGAACATGATGTTTCCTTCCTCCAGCTGTTCAAACGCCAGCCTCCCCAGCTTCAGAAGAACTTCCCTGTCGGCCTCCGTCAGCTCCTGTGGACTCGTCTCATGTCCTTCATGTCCGTACTTGTTGTTCTTCCTCTTTGTCTGGACCAGCAGGAAGTGTGAGAACAGGTCAGTCGTGGTCTTGGGCAGATCTCCTCTCTGGTCTGTGGTCAACATGTGCTCCAGAACTGTAGCACTGATCCAGCAGAAGACTGGGACTTGACACATGATGTGGAGGGTCCTGGACGTCTGGATGTGTGAGATGATTCTTCTGGACAGATCTTCATCACTGGACCTCCTCCTGAAGTACTCCTCCATCTGGGCGTCAGTGAAGCCTCGGACCTCCGTTACCCTGTCAACACATGTAGGAGGGATCTGATTGGCTGCTGCAGGTCTGGAGGTGATCCAGACCAGAGCCGAGGGAAGCAGATTCCCCTGGATGAGGTTTGTCAGCAGCACGTTGACTGATGACGTCTGTGTGACGTCAGACACAACCTCCCTGTTGTTGAAGTCCAGTGACAGTCGGCTTTCATCCAGGCCGTCAAAGATGAAGAGAAGTTTACAGACAGCCAGCTGCTCTGCTGTGACCTTCTGTAATGTTGGATGGAAAACATGGAGCAGCCCGAGAAGACTCAACCGCTGATCTCTGATCAGGTTCAGCTCCCTGAACGAAAGCAGAACCAGCAGACTGACATCTTGGTTCTCCAAGCCCTCGGCCCAGTCCAGAGTGAACTTCTGCACCGAGAAGGTTTTTCCAACGCCAGCGACGCCGTTGGTCAGAACCACTCTGATTGGTCTCTGTTGGACAGGTGAGACTGTAGAGACGTCCTCTCTCTGTTGGACAGGTGAGACCGTAGAGACGTCCTCTCTCTGTTGGACAGGTGAGACCGTAGAGACGTCCTCTCTCTGTTGGACAGGTGAGACCGTAGAGACGTCCTCTCTCTGTTGGACAGGTAAGTCTTTAAAGATGTCATTGCACTTGATTGTAGTGTCATGGAGGGTCTTCTTCTTGGACGTTGTCTCCAGCTGTCTCACCTCATGTTGGGTATTAACCTCTTCACTCTGTCCCTCTGTGATGTAGAGCTCAGTGTAGATCCTGTTGAGGAGGGTTCCACTTCCTGTTCCACTTCCTGTTCCCTCAGTTCCTTCAGTCACTCGTTCACATCTGCTCCTCAGACTGATCTTATGTTGATCTAAAACCTCCTGCAGACCACGATCTGCTGAGAGAGAAGAGACAGAGTCAGACTGAAGACAGAGAGTCTGACAATCTGATCAGATTATTTTCATCAGCTCCAGAAAAACTACAGACAACAAAGAGAAGGTTTGAATCATCATCTTAAATGTCAGTGCTGTGTGATGGAACAATGACTCTGGAGAAAACAACAGGTCCTGGTTTCACAAATGACCACATCAGCAGACAGATGTTCAGACTCACTTTGTCCACAGCTGCTCTGATTGGCTGCCTGCAGCTCACCTCTGGCTCTGGGTCTTTGTTCACACTGGGGACAGGAGGGGGGTCCTGGAGACTTTGTTCTCAGTCTGTGCTTCTGCAGCCTACAAACACAAACATGTTGTTATTCTGTGTCCAGTCTCCAGCTGTTGACCACCTGTCTCACATCAGCTCTAAAGAAGCAGAGTGAACAGCACACATCAAATCAGCCACTCCCCAAACAGCCTCAGTCCGCCACACATCCGAGCAGACACACAGCTGGTCAAACCATTTCTTACCTTCACTCTGGTGTCCAAAACAGTCAGCAGCATCAGTCATCCAGCACCAACAGTTTAATAATCCACCAGTATTATTCCCATTTCTATCTCGTTCCTCGCGGTCCGCCCGTTTCATCCATTTGCATTGTGTGAGGGGAAAAATAGTTTTTAGCGGCGGCAAAAGCCATACGTGTTTCTGATCCCGGCTCCACTGTGTTGTTTTCTCCCGGAACACGGCCCGCTGCTCAGTTCGGACGCAGTGTGTCACGGGCGCCGGGCGGTCTGGACTCGGTAACAGGTCCAGAGATAATTCACTGTCCCCTTGTCCCCTGTCCCCCAGGACACTTGAAGCTAAAACTAAGCTAGCTAAAAACTTTATTTTTTTCATACAATGCAAATGGATGAGACACGCTGAGCAGGAACGAGATGTAAACGGGAACAGCCTGGTGGATCATAACCTGTTGGAGCTGGATGATGACTGTTTTAGACATAAAGAGTGAAGGTAAGAAATATTTCCTCATTTTTATCAGCTGTGTCAGTGCTGAGGACTCGGGTGTGTGGCGGTGTGTGTTCCCGTCTTTATTTCATGATGACGTGTACATGTGTAGGTTGTGTATCAGAAACGTTCAGTGAAGCCCAGCTCTCCTGCCATGGGCCGTCTTTGCCTGCAGCGAACACACCCTCACTGTCCTGAGGCAGAGAATGATGCTCATTTATTGACAACTTTGATGCAGAATTTTATATACTTAACGACTTTTTTTAGTCCTTCAAATTTGATAGAGTGGTTAATAACATGTTTTCCTGTGGTATTATAAACTTAAAACACATACTGTATTTATTCTTGGTTTACCCGGTCTTTAAGTTTCAACTCTGTTTCTACACACTACATGAAGTAATAGCATCAGCATAGTTTTAAAAATTACAGCAGCATACAAAAACAACAGGAATTAAGATAATAAAAGATTTAAAAAAACATAAGCTGAGTTCTTCACATAAGTGTTTAGAGACTTTTTGATCATGTGAGAAGAAAGGAGCCTCCTCAGCATCAGTATCAACACTGAAGAGACACAAGAACCAGGGAAAAGTTATTTCCTTTTCCAGAGACATCGACTGCAGCAGCTCAACACACTGAACTAAACTCTGCTACAGAGACAGTCTGGAGGTTCACAGGTTTGTATCAGGTCTCTTACTGTGACTCTGAGGGTCCAGGTTCAGCACTGAAGTCTGGTGGTAGCTCATTGGACCCATCACTCTTCATAGACAGACAGATGGATCCTGGAGACTCTGCTCTCAGTCTGTGCTTCTGCAGCCTACAAACACAAACATGTTGTTATTCTGTGTCCAGTCTCCAGCTGTTGACCACCTGTCTCACATCAGCTCTAAAGAAGCAGAGTGAAGTGTAACACACACCATCAGCGAACAGCGCACATCAAATCAGCTTGTTTTAGAAGCAAATACAGAGACTGTCCCTGAAAGCAACGCGTATCAGCAGTTTTGCATGAATTTCCCTCGAAAACAATGGCTAAATATTCAAGGGGCTTGTGACTAGGGATGCACAATATAAAATCGGTACAGCTAATTATCGGTCTGATATTGGCTGATAATTAACAAGTCAAAAAACCACTGATGAGTCAGATAACGACATTTTTTTATGCAGGATAGGGCCGCTCGACGTGGGATTCGAACCGGGGCCGCTTGCAGTGAGGACTATAGCCTCAACACATGGGGTGGGTGCTCTACCAATTGAACTAAACACCACCCCAGAAAACGACATCTTTTGCTGATGGCTAGAGCCAATTATAATCAGGCAGCATTGTCTTGATTTTGCTCATTTTCAGTCCATTTGCCCCCTGAGTTGATTTGAAACAATAATAAATGTTGATTTTTGAAGAGTCACAAGTGATCTTGATTTTGTTGTGATTGCAGCAGTAGTGATGTCAGAGACAGAGCTATAATGTTAAATTCATCTTTACTCACTACTACTTAGTCTTTCTTAATCTCAGGTGTGAATATAAACTATTAACAGTGTTATCGCTATTGGCATCTGTTCTTTATGAGGAACAGGAAGTTATCAGGTAGGAGGAGGTTCACAGGTTTGTAGCAGGTCTCTTACTGTGACTCTGAGGGTCCAGGTCCAGCACTGAAGTCTGGTGGTAGCTCATTGGACCCATCACTCTTCATAGACAGACAGATGGATCCTGGAGACTCTGCTCTCAGTCTGTGCTTCTGCAGCCTACAAACACAAACATGTTGTTATTCTGTGTCCAGTCTCCAGCTGTTGACCACCTGTCTCACATCAGCTCTAAAGAAGCAGAGTGAAGTGTAACACACACCATCAGCGAACAGCGCACATCAAATCAGCCACATTATTTTCTATATAGAGCCCCACACAGACCACAACAGACCGACTCTACTCTCCTGCTTTCTGTCCTTTTCATCCTATATTTGGTTCCTGTGACAGCTTGTTCAGTAATATTCTCCTGTCACTGACGCTTCCTTAAATCAAATATGACACTCCACAGACAAGCTGAATAAAACACATATTAGGGAAAAATAAATTACACAACCTACTTTACTGTACACAGACATCTACACAGAGTATTATTTGAGCTTAAAAAAACTACATTAAAGTCACAAATAAATTACCATTGTGATGATTAAAAAAAAAAAAAACCTGACTTAATGCCTCTCAGGGAGCCAAGTATCGGGATTTTACTGTGTTGTTGTTCATTCAACTGTCAGTTTCTACCATTTTGATTTCATTTTCAAGTTACGACCTGACTTAAAGGGATAGTTCAACATTTTGGCCCATTGGGCCATTGCCATAATCCTTATAGTCTTAGCAGGCAACATTGTCTTGATTTTGCTCATTTTCAGTCCATTTGCCTCCTGAGTTGATTTGAAACAATAATAAATGATTTTTGAAGAGTCACAAGTGATCTTGATTTTGTTGTGTTTGCAGCAGTAGTGATGTCAGAGACAGAGCTATAATGTTAAATTCATCTTTACTCACTACAACTTAGTCTTTCTTAATGTCAGGTGTGAATATAAACTATTAACAGTGTTATCGCTATTGGCATCTGTTCTTTATGAGGAACAGGAAGTTATCAGGTATTGGTGGGAAAAAAACTGTTATTGTGCATGCCAACTTATGACTTGTTCATGTGCTTCATGGCCCACACAACAATTTTTGACAATAAAAGTATTTGAAAATAGTAAAATGTTAAGCCGTCAACTTATATCTTTGTAACAAGTGTTTTAACTTTATTTATGGGATCAAAAGAAGCTATGTGTTTTCATTTTTTATGTAAAAATTTAATTTCCGATATATATCAGTTCACAGAAGTTTTTTTTCCCCCTAATATCGGTCCCCAAAAAACTCCATATCAGTCAGGCCCTAGTTATTTCCTGTTCCAGTGACGTGGACTGCAGCAGCTCAACACACTAAACTAAACTCTGCTACAGAGACAGTTTGGAGGTTCACAGGTTTGTAGCAGGTCTCTTACTGTGACTCTGAGGGTCCAGGTCCAGCACTAAAGTCTGGTGGTAGCTCATTGGACCCATCACTCTTCATAGACAGACAGATGGATCCTGGAGACTTTGTTCTCAGTCTGTGCTTCTGCAGCCTACAAACACAAACATGTTGTTATTCTGTGTCCAGTCTCCAGCTGTTGACCACCTGTCTCACATCAGCTCTAAAGAAGCAGAGTGAAGCGTAACACACACCATCAGCGAACAGCGCACATCAAATCAGCCACATTATTTTCTATGTAGAGCCCCACACAGACCACAACAGACCGACTCTACTCTCCTGCTTTCTGTCCTTTTCATCCTATATTTGGTTCCTGTGACAGCTTGTTCAGTAATATTCTCCTGTCACTGACGCTTCCTTAAATCAAATATGACACTCCACAGACAAGCTGAATAAAACACATATTAGGGAAAAATAAATTACACAACCTACTTTACTGTACACAGACATCTACACAGAGTATTATTTGAGCTTAAAAAAAATACATTAAAGTCACAAATAAATTACCATTGTGATGATTAAAAAAAAAAAAAACTGACTTAATGCCTCTCAGGGAGCCAAGTATCGGGATTTTACTGTGTTGTTGTTCATTCAACTGTCAGTTTCTACCATTTTGATTTCATTTTCAAGTTATGACCTGACTTAAAGGGATAGTTCAACATTTTGGCCCATTGGGCCATTGCCATAATCCTTATAGTCTTAGCAGGCAACATTGTCTTGATTTTGCTCATTTTCAGTCCATTTGCCTCCTGAGTTGATTTGAAACAATAATAAATGATTTTTGAAGAGTCACAAGTGATCTTGATTTTGTTGTGTTTGCAGCAGTAGTGATGTCAGAGACAGAGCTATAATGTTAAATTCATCTCTACTCACTACTACTTAGTCTTTCTTAATCTCAGGTGTGAATATTAACAGTGTTATTGGTATTGGCATCTGTTCTTTATGAGGAACAGGAAGTTATCAGGTATTGGTGGGAAAAAAAACTGTTATTGTGCATGCCAACTTATGACTTGTTCATGTGCTTCATGGCCCACACAACAATTTTTGACAATAAAAGTATTTGAAAATAGTAAAATGTTAAGCCTTCAACTTATATCTTTGTAACAAGTGTTTTAACTATATTTATGGGATCAAAAGAAGCTATGTGTTTTCATTTTTTATGTAAAAATTTAATTTCCGATATATCAGTTCACAGAAGTTTTTTTCCCCCCTAATATCGGTCCCCAAAAAACTCTATATCAGTCGGGCCCTAGTTATTTCCTGTTCCAGAGACGTTGGCTGCAGCAGCTCAACACACTGAACTAAACTCTGCTACAGAGACAGTCTGGAGGTTCACAGGTTTGTAGCAGGTCTCTTACTGTGACTCTGAGGGTCCAGGTCCAGCACTGAAGTCTGGTGGTAGCTCAGTGGACCCATCACTCTTCATAGACAGACAGATGGATCCTGGAGACTTTGTTCTCAGTCTGTGCTTCTGCAGCCTACAAACACAAACATGTTGTTATTCTGTGTCCAGTCTCCAGCTGTTGACCACCTGTCTCACATCAGCTCTAAAGAAGCAGAGTGAAGTGTAACACACACCATCAGCGAACAGCGCACATCAAATCAGCCACATTATTTTCTATGTAGAGCCCCACACAGACCACAACAGACCGACTCTACTCTCCTGCTTTCTGTCCTTTTCATCCTATATTTGGTTCCTGTGACAGCTTGTTCAGTAATATTCTCCCGTCACTGATGCTTCCTGTAGGTGATTTGGGCAACAGAGCTGGTGTGTGTTGCACTTGAAACAAAGATGACACTCCACAGACAAAGGCAAAATTGTCCTTCACATCTTTCCTTGACCACTTGACGTTGTCCATGAAGGTGGTTCTCCTCCACCTTCATGAAAGTTGCTCTCACACTTGACTCATGTCTTTCGATTTGTTAGAAAAATTCAAATATCAACATCAGAGGTGAATCAAACACATATTAGGGAAAAATGAATTACACAACCTACTTTACTACACACAGATATCTAGACAGATAATTATTTGAGCTTAAAAAAAAACTACATTAAAATCACAAATAAATGAATTTACCAGCATGATGATAAAAAAAAAGTAAAAGCTATATTAGAACTAATATTGACATCAGTCCCAAAAAACTCCATACTGTATCAGTCGGGCTCTAGTCATTTCCTGTTCCAGTGTTGTGAGAGTGTGTGTGTGTGTGTGTGTGCGTGTGTGTGTGTGTGTGTGTGTGTGTGTGTGTGCAGTATGGAGTGTGGGAGGGAGGGGTTTTTACTTGTAATTGTTTTTTCTGTTTCTATTTTTCTATGTGTGTAAAGCACTTTGTGTTGCATTTCCATGTATGAAAGGTGCTCTATAAATAAAGATTGATTGATTGATTGATTGATTGATTGATTGATTGTTGTGGACTGCAGCAGCTCAACACACTGAACTAAACTCTGCTACAGAGACAGTTTGGAGGTTCACAGGTTTGTATCAGGTCTCTTACTGTGACTCTGAGGGTCCAGGTCCAGCACTGAAGTCTGGTGGTAGCTCATTGGACCCATCACTCTTCATAGACAGACAGATGGATCCTGGAGACTTTGCTCCATCCTCATCTTCCTCCACATTAACACTCATCTTCAGGACTTCAGTCAGTCTGAGAGGGAAACCAGAAACACTGACTGTCAGATCAGAATGTTACTGTTTAGTGACTGTTTACACACACACTCAGGTTCATGTTTTTATCAGGTCTCTTACTGTGACTCTGAAGGTCCAGGTCCAGAGCTGAAGTCTGGAGGTTCTCCTTTGGACCGGTCACTCTTCAGAGACAGACAGATGGATCCTGGAGACTTTGATCTGTCCTCCTGTTTCTCCACATTAACACACTAACAAACTATAACCACTTCCTTGTCTGATCCAGTCGTCGACCTCCACCACTCATAGTACTTTGACATTAAATCCATGTTCATCCAGTCACCGTGACCTCTGACCTTTGATGTTTGTTCTGAGTTTAAAGAAGTTGTGTGGAGGTGAATCTGAGACAATGTGCTGACGTATGTACGGACTACGTCTGACTCTTCTTCCCTCCACAGTCCACACAGACACACTGACTCTCACACTCTGACACAACAACAACAACAACAACAACAACAACAATAATAATGTTGTGTTGACACTCACTCGTCTCAGACTTCAGTTTCTCTCCTTCTGCTCCGTTCACTCTAACATGGCGTCTGAACATTTTTACTTTCACTTCCTCCCTCAGCATTTACAGGAAATCCCACAAGTTCATGGCGACAGAGGGAGGGGAAGTCTCTTTCTACGGTAGAGTGGCGCCACCTGCTGGGTAAATCGTGGTATTACACCTGTATGGACAGGTGAACTCTGACACCATGAATAAACAGTGAGCTGAGATCCAGCTGTGGTAGAAGAGCTGCTGAGAGATTTAAAGACACTCCACTACAAGTTACAGCTCAGTCTGTTCTCTGTCTTATTCATCACACATGTTGTCATCAACTAATTTGTGTCTCAGTGTTGTAACTTAACTCGCCCCGGTCTGGCAACACGACCATATATGGAAAACACAACCACAACTAAATGTAAGTCCACACAGAAACCAGGAGGATACAAGGAGAATCATGATGAACTCCTTTTAGAAATGCACTCATTGACATAATGTGTTCCCTAGCTCCTTACCCTAACCTTAACCATTACTCTTAACCTAATTTAAACCTAATTATAACCTAAAGTCTTAACCCTCAAACAGCCCTTGGAAAAAGTGAGGACCGGCCAAAATGTCCTCACTTCCCCTAAATGTCCTCACTCTGTTTGTTAAAAACTCTCGACGGTCCTCACAACGTAGTAAATACAAGAACACACACACACACACACACACACACACACACACACACACACACACACACACACACACACACACATCTTACAGGTGTTTTTCTGTGGGGAACAGAAGCTGATTGTGCTGAGTTCATCTCTGACTCTGGGATTAGAAAGAATAAATCATCATGTGTAAAAAGTGGGCGTGTCACTGGTGGCCAATCACATTATCAGCATTATTTTCATCTCTCTCTCTGATTGGTTCAAGACGGCTACTTGCTACAGTGGACCTGATGTGTTCAGAGGAGGAAGAAGAGGAGAAGGAGGAGGAGGAGGAAGAGTTTCTAATCTTGAGTAAAGCTTGACAGTGATTTTAAACTGGGCCAACAGATCAACTCTGTCGTCAAAACCAGTTTTTGAGTCCTGGTTCTGGTCTTGGTCCTGGTCCTGGTCCTGGTCCTGGTTCTGGTTCTGGTTCTGGTTCTGGTTCTGGTTCTGGTTCTGGTCCTGGTCCTGGTCCTGGTTCATGTCCTGGTCCTGGTCCTGGTCCTGGTCCTGGTCCTGGTCCTGGTCCTGGTCTCCGTGGTCACCTCCCTCATAGGTGAAGCCGCAGCAGCAACGAGCATCAGGCTGAGCAGCAGAAACAGGATGGAAGGTCTGGGGTCGACTGATGCCTCATTCATGTTCAGGGGTTCAGTCGCCACTCGGCTAAAGGTGCAGTTCACGTATTACAGAACCGTCTCTGACCTGGAGGAGTTATGCTGCGTTCATAACAACTCGGAGGTCGGGATTCCCAACTCGGAAATTTCCGACTTCCGACATCATTGCGTTCACGCTGCAGGAACTCAGAAGGAAAAAAACATGGATACCTGAAGGAAGTTTGGCGTATTATTGTGGCTCATAGCTGAATACGAAAAATAAATGCAGCAGTAAATGATGTTTATTTTGGAGGAGAGGAGACGCCGCAGATGAGTGCACATATAATGTTACAGCCTCGATAACAGTTTAACGTTATTTCCAGACCGCAATTTCACACTATACAACAATCACAGCTTAATATAAACGTATTTCATAGAGGCTACTGCAATAATACACAAAAATATGCATTAAAACCTCAACAAATAACTTAAAATGTCTAAATTTTAACCGTTTAAGACGAGGGCCGCCATGTTTTCATGTTGTCGTGACGTCAAGTCGGAAAGTCGGAGCTCTGATATGATACCCGAGTTCCCGACCTGTAATTTCCGAGTTCGACGCCGTTCAATTCTTTTTTTTTTCCCGACTTCCGAGTTGTCTTGAACGCAGCATTAGTGTGTGTGTGTGTGTGTGTGTGTGTGTGTGTGTGTGTGTGTGTGTGTGTGTGTGTGTGTGTGTGTGTGTGTGTGTCTGTGTGTGTGTGTGTGTGTGTGTGTGTGTGTGTGTGTGTGTGTGTGTGTGTGTGTGTGGTGTTTTATGTTGTGTAGTCGACCAGTCTCTGCTCCTCAGTCTCTGAAACACTGAATGTTTGTTCATGTTGCTGCTGTTGATCTGTATGTGGCTGATTTGATGCTTCTGCTTTTATGGAGGTGAAGTATTTGATGAATTAAAGGGAAAGTTAAAGGTCAAAGGTCTCTCTTCTCTCCTCCCCCTCTCGCTTCCTCCCTCCCCCCTTCTGTCTCTCTCTCTCCTTTCTCTTCCTCTTCCTCCCTCCCTCTAAGTCGCTCCCTGTCTCCCCCTCTCTCTACGCTCTCTTTCTCCCCCTTCTCTCTCTCTCTCCTCCCCCACTTCCTCTATCCTCTCCCTCTTTCTCTCTGCCCCCTCCCCCTAAGTCTCTCCCCTCCCTCCCTCTTCTCTCCCTCTTTCTCTCTGTCCCCTCCCTCCCTCTTCTCTCTCCCTCTCTCCCCATCCCTCCCCCTCTCTCTCTCCTCTCCCTCCTTCTCTCTGCCCCCCTTCTCTCTCTCTCTCCTCACCCCTCTTCCTCTCTCTCCTCCCTCCCTCCCTCTCTCTCTCCCTCCTCTTTCCTCTCTCTCTCCTCTTCTCCCCCTCCACCACTCTCTCTATCCTCTTCCTCTCTGCCCCCTCTACGTCTCTCTCTCCTCCCCCCTCTTTCTCTCTGTTCTCTCTCTATCCTCTCCTTCTTTCTCTCTGCCTCCATCCCTCTGTCTCTCCTTTTCTCCCCTCTCTCTTCCACTCCCTCTCTCTACACTCTCTTTCTCCCCCTCCTCTCTCTCTCCTCCCCCTCTTCCTCTCTTCTCTCTCCTCTCTCCTTCCTTCACTGTAGTGAAGTTGTATTTTGATGATGTTTTATTGTCCAATCACGTCCCATCGTTTGTAGCTCATTAACAGCGTCACATGTAAACGACACTAATAACCATTAAACATTAATTATCTAGATCTAATAACTCTGAGACCAGATTGACACAGTGAAGTCAGTGATGTGTAAAAAGCTGCTGTAACTCTGATCGACCACCAGGTGTCGCTGTGTTCACATGTCTGAAGCTTCGTCAGGTTTTGTGAATGAGTTTGTGTCCTGGTTTAATAACTCGTGACTCTTCAGGCTGCGTTCAAGGAAACCGGTTTTTCTCAGACTCCAGTGAAGTGGATCTTCTCCTCCGTCTGTTTCAGTGCACGTCGGTGACGGTGAGGACGACTCACGTCACGTTCAGGTGAGTCAGGTGATCTGACGCTGCTCGTCTCCTGACGTCGGATCAGACCGAGGCTTCATGTGTGTGTGTGTGTGTGTGTGTGTGTGTGTGTTCTTGTTCTTACTACGTTGTGAGGACCGGAGAGAGTTTTTCACCAGAGTGACGACATTTTTGAGAAGTGAGGACATTTTTTTGGCCTCACAAAGACAGCAATACAAGAGTGTGTGTTTCTAGTTCTGGTTCTTTCTGGTTCAGGTTTAGTTCTCTGTCCTGATCTTCAGACTGTAGATGTTCCCTCTCCTCCCTCGCCGACACCGACAGGACAAGATAAAAAAAAAAAATCTTCATATCCATGTTAAGTTCTGAAGTTGTTAAAAAGATTTGATGTGGTGAAAGTGAAAAAAAGAGAGAAATGAACTATTACATGTTTTATTTTAACTTTTCTACTGATGCTGATGTGGTTGGTGTAGAAGAGTGATGATGTTGTGCTATGAAGGGAGTTGTCCTCAGGGTGGCAGCAGAGGCTGGTTAGACTGGTTGACCTCTTGACCTGTCTGCATGTCGGCCATATTGAAACGTGTTCCAGGAAACAAACCTACAACGAAGCTCCTGAGTCCGTTTTTCTAGAATATCGTAATATAACGATTCTTACAGTTCAGTCTCTACCACCTCCTGCTCCTCCTCCTCCTCCTCCTCCTCCTCTTCAACCTCCTCCTCCTCCTCCTCCTCCTCCTCCTCATCCTGCTCCTCCTCCTCCTCCTGCTCCTCCTCCTCCTCTTCCTCCCTCCTCCTCTTTACCGTCCACCTCCACCTGGACCTGGGCTTCCTTCTTCACTGCACCTCCTCCTGCTCCTCTTCCTCCTCCTACTCTTCTTCCTCCTCCTCCTCCTCCTGCTTCTCCTCCTCCTCCTCCTCCTCATCTTCCTCCTGCTCTTCCTGCTCCTCTTTACCTTCCACCTCCTCCTCTTTCTCCTCCTCCTGCTCCTCCTTCTCCTCCTCCTCTTTACCTTCCACCTCCACCTGGACCTGGGCTTCCTTCTTCACTGCACCTCCTCCTCCTCCTCTTCCTCTTCCTCCTCCTCCTCTTGTTCTTCCTCTTCCTCCTCTTCACCCTCCTCCTCCTCCTCCTCCTCCTCTTCCTCCTCCTCCTCCTCCTCAGTCATCAGCGGTGTCACACTCTGTAACCTGAGGCGGATGTTGTTATGTCCTTGTTGTTCATTTTAATGGCTTTTAACACCACACCGATCAGGTTCGATTCCCCGGTGCCGCCGCCGGGTGAAGCCATGGTCGCTCACATGTGTCGGTGCAGAGCCAGAGGTCCGTCACCAAAATACCTCCGCCCCCACAGACAGGACAGGAGGGAGTGAATGTCTTATAAATAAAATACAACCACACGACTGCACACATGCCTTAGAGATATAATGTATGAAAATGTTTCAGGTATTAAAATACACTTTTAAATGCAAAACGGTGGTTAAAATAATGTAAAGTTAAGTTTTTACACGTCTGTGAACGAGGAAGAGAAAGGTTCCGACCGGAAACTTCTTCTTCTTTTTTTTCAATGAGCTTTATTGAAAACATTGTACATACAAAGGGATGTACAGAGAACAGGGTTGTACATACAATCAAACATGAAACATCAGACAGGTGCTCCAATATGTATCAATAAACATAAATAATAAATAAATCAAATTATACAACAAGTAGTTCCGACCAAGCAATCTGATTGGTCAATAAGACATTTAGAACGTGCTCAAATCAGCATTACAGCACGGCTGACTCATCACTGGAAATATTACTTCGCCATGTCATGTTGTTTATACATTTCCATGGCAACATGGATTTTTCCCCCTTTTATTTTCAGAAACGTCATTTATTACTCGTGAAAATAAATCACAAACTACATTGACCTCCTGTAGGTTGTTCCTGACAGCTGCCAAAGTCACATTTATAGAACAATATTTTTTTTAAATTGTTTGTTAATATATTGTAAACTTCCCCGTTACAGCCGAGAGGATTGTCTCCCTCCCATGTGTGTAACGTTACAAAGTCGGAGAGACACGAGTTGTGATCGCGGTGAATATGTTTTTAAAATATGGCCTGGAGCTGAATATTTCATTGGATAAAACGGAGGTGATTACCTGTATGTTTCTCTCTCTCCCTCTCTCTCTTGCTTGCGCCTTTTGGGCTTTTAAATAATCTGGAGTAATCGTTTGGCTTTCTCTATCAGCTGTGTCGGCGACACGGCGCTATAACTTCATTTACATGCAGAGTTTGCGGTTGTAGAAGCTACATATGTGAAAGGAAAAGAACGGCATCTTTGTTATAACTTGGGCGATCATTTGTGCAGTGTTGATTTAGTTCGGGAAAGTCCGAGACCGCGTTAAAACATGAACGTCAGCTCAGAGTTCACTCAACTGGGACTAGAAAATCATTTCTGTTGCTAGGTCGTTACTAAGGTTCGGACTATTTGCTGTAGAGGTGAACTAGGTTACATTACACATAGGAGTCTACTGACGTGACTGATTGTGTTTCAGTTATTAGTCAGACCCCATTTATTTCCATGGAAACGGGAAGCACACTCGCAAAAAACTTTAAATTTTGAGAGCAAAACGTCCATCAACATGAATATTTATTTAATTATACGCTTTATTTTGTTGGTAATTGTTGTATAATCGCAATATTACCCTCGAGGGTGTGCTTAAACGTAATTTGAGCACTTCGGTGATGCGGTCAGGACCGAGGCGCTTGCGTCGTGCTCAAATGACGTTAAAGCACACCCTCTCGGGTAATATTGCTTAAATAAAATCAGGTTGTTTTAAGCAATATTAGAAAACATAAAATCATGGAAAAAATAACATATGGTATGGTAGCCTATAGAAGAAAAGGAAAAAAAGGGAAATAGAATGTGTAAGCTTTATTCTACTTCTTTATTCTTTGAAAAATCTCTCATAAATATCTATGGATGTGATGCTTTGTTTAGTGTCAATTAGTGTAAGGGATTTCATGTACTCTTTGAACTCATGCAAGAAACTTCTGAAGTTGGGTGAGGTGTTGGAGTGTTTACATTTATGTATGTGAAATTTGCCATACAAAATGAACAAGTTTATAATAAAGGTGATGTCCTTTTCTTCCGACCGGAAACTTCACGAACAGAATAATAATAAACAGTGACATAATTTCCGTTTCACGTGTGATTTTTTATTTATTTTTTGTTCAAAACTTTGTTTCACATTACAAAAACAGTTTTTCATAATAAAATGCAATCTATAAAGCATATCTATATTATACGCCAGGGGGAATTTACAAGTTTACAAAAAAATGTTCAAGTTTTCACATATTGAAAGTCTTAATCACTTTCTGGTTGCTTGAAAATTTGATGGAGGTTATGTATTGCTTGAGCTCACCGGTAAAAGAAGATTTTTTTTTTTTTTTTTAAATGAACTTACATTTGTGAATATGAAATTTTACCATTAAAATAATAAGGTTGATAATAAAAGTTATGTTGGCTTTTTCCTTTTTTTTTTTTTCAGGTCAGGGAGCCCAAACAGTAGTACATTCCTCCAAAACAAAATAAAATCACCATCAACATTGGTAGCAAAAAAAATTACAAATATCACTCCATAGTTTTTCACGTGTGATTAAAAAACTAAACCTGACAGTTCTTGCATTTATTCATAATCTCGTGTTCGACAACACATTCACTGTAAAACCATGAAAAAAACATCCTTTTATTGTAATTTGCAAAAATAAACACTTTCATTTTGAAATGTAACTGAGCCTGACACCTAAATAATATTTATCTTTTCATGTTGTTGTTGTTGTTGTTGTTTTAGCTGCTCTGCAATGATATTCTGATGTGTTATGACTACATGTTGAGTCTTGAAAGAGCAAATATTGAAAAAAAAAAATGAAAAAAACGTACAGGAAATGATGTACATATGTGTGTTAAGTTATAAAATAAAGCCTAGGGTTTCTTTTGTAAATCATACTTATCAATAATACTAAATAGTTTAATTAAATGGCATCTTTCTGTTTAATAAGACTGAGGGCGAAAAGAAGAAATTCGTTATAAAACATGTATTTTGGTCTTTTGCTGTGTTTTGTTGTGCACGACAAGTGGATGTGGCAGTAGGCTACTAACAGTAACACAGTAAAAATACTTACTGTATTTACAGCACAACAATAAGAGTAGTTTCATACAGCATCTCAGTAAAAGTACTTCTTACCAGGTATCACAGTGAATACTATAATATAGGAGCAGAGTAAAAGTTTCTATAATGACAGTATCACAGTACAAGTATTTAGTTAGGAGTTAGTGGAGTAAAAGTACTCCCTGTACTTGAGTGACAGGTGAAGCTCATTGTTCCTGTTTGACTCAACACCTTTACCTGTGACTGGATCACTGATGATTGACACATTGAAGCTGCTGCAGCGTTTTCTGAGTCTGTGACGTCATAGATGATGTCATACGTGATGATGTCACATCCTGACAGGTTCACCTGCTGCACTTTACACTTTATTTCACTCCCACAGTCTCATCAGCTGTGGAAACAGATACAGATCAGACTCACTCCAGAGTCTCCAGTCGAAAGTCTGGACTCTTCACAAGATCACGAAGCTGCTGCACAGATGAAGAGCTCAGGGTGTTGAGGGAGCCCAGCTGCAGTTCTCTCAGGTGGGAGGGGTTGGACTTCAGAGCTGAGACCAGAGAAGAACAGCTGATGTCTGACAAACTGCAGCTCCACAATCTGAATAAAGAATAAAAGAAGAAGATGAAATGAAGATCTCGCACACACACACACACACACACACACACACACACACACACACACACACACACACACACACACACACACACACACACACAGCTGCAGTGATCAGATCATTGATTATTGATCAGACTGAGTGAAATGAGCTGAAAGTGAAGAGTCATTGTCAGTGTGAGAGAAGAACAAGTGGAAACATGAGACAACAACTATTTCAAACGTCCTTCATTCATGACATCAAAGTCAATGATTCAAGTTCTGAGTGAAGATCAATCAGGTTCAGTTGTGGATCAAAGATCTAAGATCTACAACAGTAACAGTCAGTGAACTGACCTCAGAGTCTCCAGTCTACAGTCTGGACTCTCCAGAAAACCACTCAGATGCTTCACTCCTGAATCATGAAGGTAGTTTCCACCCAGGTTCAGGAGTCTCAGGTGGGAGGGGTTGGACTTCAGAGCTGAGACCAGAGAAGAACAGCTGATCTCTGACAAACTGCAGCTCCACAATCTGAATAAAGAATAAAAGCAGTGAGTTGAGGACAAAGCTCCTTGTTGACAGCGTTCAGTGTCTCATCATCTGTTCAGAGCTGAAGAAGCTTCAGAAAGAACAAGTTTAGAAAATCAAAGTCCAACAGCTGAAGCAACAGGAAGCAGGTTAAACAGTCACATAGAGAGAAAACAGCTCATTAATATTCATGAGAAGCTGCTGCTGCTTCAACACAGACGCAGTGACTCCGCCTCTTCACCTGTCAGCTCCACCTGTGGCTCCATCCAGACAAACTCATGTTGTGCAGCCACATTGATCAGAGATTTACTGACCATGCTCAAGACAACAAACATGTGAGGCTGAACTCTGTTACCATGACAACTAACGTGTAGAAAAACACATGTTGAATGAAGCTCAGAGACAGAAAAACCTGAAACACACCTGCTTATTATGGGATGTTGGCTTTGAATGTGTCACTATAAACACCACATAGCCTCAGGAAAGAGGTGGAGCCAGCAGCTATTGATTATAGATCAGTTATTGCCTGATACATCACATGTGTTTCTGTAGTGGAGGTGAAACATGAAGAGAAACAGAGACTGGACTAAAAACCAGTGAGGTGCAGTCAGGGCTTTGATTTATTCACTTCATCTAAAGTTGGATTCTTTTGGACTTTCAGATAACTTTACTACAAGTTCAATGTGTCAGAATGTGGTGATTTTCATGGTCTAATAAAAGCCAGTAAACAGAGCTAGCTTCTGTCCAGGCAGCAGCTGCACAAACCACTCAGCCATGTGTAGTATTACAGAGCAAAGGCCCAGAGCTGCTCTGCCTCTTCTGTCAGTACGGTGTGTATGTGGCTGTTTGCACATGTGCAGTAAGTTCCCACAGAGAGTTCACATGGAGGTGAAAAGGCACAACGCTACACTGCCTCTTAACTTAACTGCACCATGTCTGAGCTTCACTTCTGTTCACGTTGCCTTGGTGAATGGTCAACACACAGACGTGTCCCCTGGCTTTTTAGCGTCCAGCAGTTTAGCAGCTAATTCAACTGCAGTGATGCTCCACTGGAGAGGTGAACACCTTTGTAGGAGCCAATATGAGTTTTTGTTGATTAACTTGTGTTTTGTCATTATGTGAGTGAGAGTGTGTGACTGGTTGTGTGACTGGGTGTGTCTAGCCCCATCTGGTGGGCACCTGTGAGGAGGGTGGAGCCAGAGGAGCAGGAGGCCTTAAAACCAAGCAGCACTGCATCCAGGTGTGGTTGGGAAAGGCAACAAGTTTTTGACCGTGCTGAGGCCTGCAATCCTGCCCTAATCCCAGTTCTTATGTTACGTTATGTTGATCAATCTAAAGCACTCTGTATTTACAATAAATGGTCAAAAGGGGACCAACTGGAACTTTTTCTCATAGTCATCTTTCATCTTTCAACCAACTGCAAGTGTCAAGCTTCAGTCCGGACCAGCCACCAAAAGGAGTAATTAAAATTGCTTCTACAACCTTAATGAGCTTTCATCTGAAGAACAACAGCAGCTTTTATCTGACGGGAGACCAACGCCTGAGCTACGGTGGCTAACAGTTAGCAAGTTTTAACCTACTCTCTCTCTGACACTTAGATACACACACGCACACACACACACACACACACACACACACACACACACACACACACACACACACACACACACACACACACACACACACACACACACACACACACACACACACACACACACACACACACACACACACACACACAGCTACAGTGATCAGATCATTGATTATTGATCAGACTGAGTGAAATGAGCTGAAAGTGAAGAGTCATTGTCAGTGTGAGAGAAGAACAAGTGGAAACATGAGACAACAACTATTTCAAACGTCCTTCATTCATGACATCAAAGTCAATGATTCAAGTTCTGAGTGAAGATCAATCAGGTTCAGTTGTGGATCAAAGATCTAAGATCTACAACAGTAACAGTCAGTGAACTGACCTCAGAGTCTCCAGTCTACAGTCTGGACTCTCCAAAAAACCACTCAGATGCTTCACTCCTGAATCCTGCAGCTTGTTGTAGTTCAGGTCCAGGTGTCTCAGGTGGGAGGGGTTGGACTTCAGAGCTGAGACCAGAGAAGAACAGCTGATGTCTGACAAACTGCAGAACCTCAATCTGAATAAAGAATAAAAGCAGTGAGTTGAGGACAAAGCTCCTTGTTGACAGCGTTCAGTGTCTCATCATCTGTTCAGAGCTGAAGAAGCTTCAGAAAGAACAAGTTTAGAAAATCAAAGTCCAACAGCTGAAGCAACAGGAAGCAGGTTAAACAGTCACGTAGAGAGAAAACAGCTCATTAATATTCATGAGAAGCTGCTGCTGCTTCAACACAGACGCAGTGACTCCGCCTCTTCACCTGTCAGCTCCACCTGTGGCTCCATCCAGACAAACTCATGTTGTGCAGCCACATTGATCAGAGATTTACTGACCATGCTCAAGACAACACACATGTGAGGCTGAACTCTGTTACCATGACAACTAACGTGTAGAAACACATGTTGAATGAAGCTCAGAGACCGAAAAACCTTAAACCAGCTTATTATGGGATGTTGGCATTGGATGTTTCACTACAAACATCACAGAGCCTCAGGAAAGAGGTGGAGCCAGCAGCTATTGATTATAGATCAGTTATTGTCTGATACATCACATGTGTTTCTGTAGTGGAGGTGAAACATGAAGAGAAACAGAGACTGGACTAAAAACCAGTGAGGTGCAGTCAGGGCTTTGATTTATTCACTTCATCTAAAGTTGGATTCTTTTTGACTTTCAGATAACTTTACTACAAGTTCAATGTGTCAGAATGTGGTGATTTTCATGGTCTAATAAAAGCCAGTAAACAGAGCTAGCTTCTGTCCAGGCAGCAGCTGCACAAACCACTCAGCCATGTGTAGTATTACAGAGCAAAGGCCCAGAGCTGCTCTGCCTCTTCTGTCAGTACGGTGTGTATGTGGCTGTTTGCACATGTGCAGTAAGTTCCCACAGAGAGTTCACATGGAGGTGAAAAGGCACAACGCTACGCTGCCTCTTAACTTAACTGCACCGTGTCTGAGCTGCACTTCTGTTCACGTTGCCTTGGTGAATGGTCAACACACAGACGTGTCCCCTGGCTTTTTAGCCTCCAGCAGTTTAGCAGCTTATTCAACTGCAGTGATGCTCCACTGGAGAGGTGAACACCTTAATGAGCTTCATCTGAAGAACAACAGCAGCTTTTATCTGACGGGAGACCAACGCCTGAGCTACGGTGGCTAACAGTTAGCAAGTTGTAACCTACTCTCTCTCTGACTCTCTTAGATACACACACACACACACAGCCCAGGTTGTGCGTCTTCTCTGTTGTAAACCTTGTAATAACAGCTTGTTGTGTACAGTTAACATCCTTGTTGCTCAGATCACTGAAGTCAAGCCAGCCCACACGTTGTTTTAAGGTGCGCGCATATACGGCACATTACGGCAAGAGCGAGAAAGTGCCCGTAAAATGAAAGCAACGCCCCCGAAACGTCTGATGTTGCATTTCAAAATAAGAGCCGGCCTTTCAAAATAAAAGCCTTTAACACTGCATTTGTGTACATTTACAGTATTATTTTAAGAAAAACTGCTAGTTATTACTGTACCATTCCAATTCAGACTGATTGTACTCGACCTGAAGATGATACCCAGAAAAAATCAGACCAACCTGATGTGGAATTTCAGAATAAAAGCCCTCTGAACTTGCATATTTTTGTGTACATTTACAGTATCATTTGTTAAAAACTGCTAGTTATTACTGTACCATTCCACTTCAGACTGATAGTACTCGACCTCAGGATGACACTGTGAGGGACCGGAGCGGCCTCCCCACGTAAAGGGGATCAGGGCAGACCAGACTTAGGTGATGGAGGTTGGAAACAGAGCCAGCGAAGCGTCGAGTGCCAAAAGACAAGGTTTTTTATTTTACAAAAAAATCAACAATAATCAACACACCCTCTGAGGGCAAAAACAGGTCCAAAAAATGACCCTACCCTAACCTCACACCAGGTTAGAACTGACCTCATAGCCTCACACCAGGCTAGAGCACCTTTCCTCAGAGCTGCCCGGAAGCCAAATGCCACTCCCTTAAATACAGCTGCTGTGAGTTAACTTAATTGGGGCAAACCATTACTGCAGGGCAAACCAAACACTATAACGGTCCCTCAAACACATCATTTACATCAATACACACCAGAATAAACAATACAATCTTTCACATATCCACACAATACCTGTGCAACATGATCACATAAAACCATATGATACAACAAGACAAACACCCCTGAGCACCATGGGCTATGCCCACCCGGGCCCTGCGCTCGTTAAAGACCGCCCTGCAGCGGCGCGCTTCCACAGAGGAGCAGTGGAGCTGGACCGGGAGTGCAGGTGAATGTTGCGTGTAAATGAATGTATGCAGGACCAGAGTCTTTACCAGTGAACAGATGAAGAGTGGGACGAGTAGTGGGTACCTCACTACACGCCAGGATGGTAGGAAGGAGTGTAAACTGTCTCAGGTGACTTGTGGGTGTGGTGAGTGCGAGCAGCGGCGCACCGCGTTCCCAACACCGGTGAACAAAGCACGACCCCAAACACACATATTATAAACATACACAACGTCTTCATAGAGTCTGTAGAATAATATGTGGGAGTGTGTGCGGGTGTATGACTGTGCGTGTGTGTACAAATGTCCGAGAAAAGTCTCTCATCGCTCCCACGTGGGCCACGCCAACCCGTGGCGTTCAACCCAAGAGACAGTGAGAAGGCGGGGGGGGGGGGGGGGTGCTCACCTTCTCACAGACACCCAGAAAAAATCAGACCAATCTGATCTAGAATTTCAGAATAAAAGCCCCTAACTTTGATATTTTGAAGTATTTGTGTACATTTACAGTATCATTAAAAGAAAACTGCTAGTTATTACTGTACCATTCCACTTCAGACTGAAAGTACTCGACCTGAAGATGACATCCAGAAAAATCAGACCAATCTGATGTGGAATTTCAGAATAAAAAGCCCTCTGAACTTTGATATTTTGGTGTATATTTACAGTATAATTTAAAAAAAACTGCTAGTTATTACTGTACCATTCCACTTCAGACTGATAGTACTCGACCTGAAGATGACATCCAGAAAAAAATCAGACCAATCTGATGTGGAATTTCAGAATAAAAGCCCTCTGAACTTTAATATTTTGAAATATTTTGTGTACATTTACAGTATAATTTAAAAAAAACTGCTAGTTATTACTGTACCATTCCACTTCAGACTGATAGTACTCGACCTGAAGATGATACCCAGAAAAATCAGACCAATCTGATGTGGAATTTCAGAATAAAAGCCCTCTGAACTTTGATATTTTGGTGTATATTTACAGTATAATTTAAAAAAAAACTGCTAGTTATTACTGTACCATTCCACTTCAGACTGATAGTACTCGACCTGAAGATGACATCCAGAAAAAATCAGACCAATCTGATGTGGAATTTCAGAATAAAAGCCCTCTGAACTTGCATATTTTGAAGTATTTTGTGTACATTTACTAGGGCTGTCAGGCGATTAAAAAATTTAATCTCATTAATTATAGAATTTGTAATTAATTAATCTAATTAATCGCATTTTAATCTTATATCTGCTAAAGTTACCCAAATAAAGAATTCAAATTCTAGGACATTACAAAATTGTATTGCATGACTAATCAATTGAATACACCTAGAAGAGAAGATTTGAAATCCACATTTTTATTGGTGAAGTGCGTTTCATAAATGAAATTTAAAAGAAAATGGTCAAGCACATCCCAGCAAACCAATGGGCTCTATGCACAGCTCCAGCACTTAAGGCAGGTCCTTCATTTACTGTCTTACATTATTGGACACACTGATTAATCCAGGTGTGTGTGAGTAGTCACAATGGTCAGACACACCTGGATTAATCAGTTTGTCCTATAATGTAAGACAGGAAATGAAGGACCTGCCTTAAATTCAGGAAGTGGTGGAGCTGTGCATAGAGCCCATTGGGTCAGGTGAGAAACCGAAGCGCAGCGCCCTGGAGCGGAGGCAGTTTCAGATCACACACACAAAACACACAAACAAACAGGGAAAGAGCGAGAGAGAGAGAGAGAGGCAGAGACGAGTGACGAAGTGGCAGAGACGAAGTGGAGGGAGTTGTTTGACCCACAGCACACGGCATTATAATTATATTAGGTTATTTATTATCCATGATGTAAAAAAAACAGCTCTATGTGAGTAAACAACAGCTGAGGAGCAGAGGCGCTCGCGACCGCTGCGGAGAAATCAGCGTCTGGTGTGAACTGGAGGGACGCGGCCGCTCCGCTTCGCAGCGCTTCGTCCCTCTCTGACTGCACATCTCAGGTTGCAGGGCGCCGCTGCAGAGCTTCAGTTCGCCGTCTGTTCTATTTTTCACACGAGCCGCGAGCGCTGTTGTCGAGCTGGATAGATGTACCAGACAGGAAGTCGGGCTCAGAAAAGACGAGAGAATCCGGTCAATTTTCAAAATAAAATACTTAATGATGATTAATTAAGTTGTTGCTTTTCCGTCTATTTGTCAGTTGCGTCTGCACGCGAGACACACACATCCATTCATACAGAGCTAGAGACAAGACCTGTGTGTGTACAGACGGGTAGAGATGCGAGTGGAGTCGATGTTTGACCGGCGGGGAGAGAGCAGGAGAAGCAGCTCCCTGTGCAGCCAGCCAAGCGCCTGTGAGGACGCGCTGCTCCCGCTCCGCTTCCACGGGCAGTGCGTCCGGGCTGTGAGTCGCGTCCATGTCGGTCAGTCTGTTGTCACTCTGCTTTGACTAGCGACGCAGGTGGGAAGTGACCAACACGTCCGGACAAGTTCCTCAGTGCTATGCTACCGTGACGTACCACTGCCAAGTAGCCAGGGTCATTCAATGAGCCAAATTTAAAGTGCTGGCGCATTGAATTGCCACTCAGAATTAATTGCGTTAATTTTTCTAACGCGTTAATTTGCGGTGTAATTAATTAATCTCATTAACGCGTTGAACTGACAGCCCTAACATTTACAGTATAATTTTTTAAAAACTGCTAGTTATTACTGTACCATTCCACTTCAGACTGATAGTACTCGACCTGAAGATGACACCCAGAAAAAATCAGACCAATCTGATGTGGAATTTCAGAATAAAAGCCCTCTGAACTTTGATATTTTGGTGTACATTTACAGTATAATTTTTAAAAAAAATGCTAGTTATTACTGTACCATTCCACTTCAGACTGATAGTACACGACCTGAAGATGACACCCAGAAAAAATCAGAGCAATCTGATGTGGAATTTCAGAATAAAAGCCCTCTAAACTTTAATATTTTGTGTACATTTACAGTATAAATTCTTAAAAACTGCTAGTTATTACTGTACCATTCCACTTCAGACTGATAGTACTCGACCTGAAGATGACACCCAGAAAAATCAGACCAATCTGATGTGGAATTTCAGAATAAAAGCCCTCTGAACTTTGATATTTTGGTGTACATTTACAGTATAATTAAAAAAAAAAAAATGCTAGTTATTACTGTACCATTCCACTTCAGACTGATAGTACTCGACCTGAAGATGACATCCAGAAAAAATCAGAGCAATCTGATGTGGAATTTCAGAATAAAAGCCATCTGAACTTGCATATTTTTAAGTATTTTGTGTACATTTACAGTATCTCTTTTTTTAAACTGCTAGTTATTACTGTACTATTCCACTTCAGACTGATAGTACACGACCTGAAGATGATACCCAGAAAAAATCAGACCAATCTGATGTTGAATTTCAGAATAAAAGCCCTCTGAACTTTGATATTTTTGTGTACATTTACAGTATCATTTAAAAAAAAACAAAAAGAAAACCTGCTAGTTATTACTGTACCATTCCACTTCAGACTGATAGTACACGACCTGAAGATGATACCCAGAAAAAATCAGACCAATCTGATGTTGAATTTCAGAATAAAAGCCCTCTGAACTTTGATATTTTTGTGTACATTTACAGTATCATTTAAAAAAAAACAAAAAAAATCTGCTAGTTATTACTGTACCATTCAACTTCAGATTGATAGTACTCGACCTGAAGATGACACCTAGAAAAAATCAGACCAATCTGATGTGGAATTTCAGAATAAAAGCCCTCTGAACTTTAATATTTTTAAGTGATTTGTGTACATTTACAGTATCATTTAAATTCCACATCAGATCGCCCTGATTTTTTTCTGGGTGTCATCCTGAGGTCGAGTACTATCAATCTGAAGTTGAATGGTACAGTAATAACTAGCAGATTTTTTTTGTTTTTTTTTAAATGATACTGTAAATGTACACAAAAATATCAAAGTTCAGAGGGCTTTTATTCTGAAATTCAACATCAGATTGGTCTGATTTTTTCTGGGTATCATCTTCAGGTCGTGTACTATCAGTCTGAAGTGGAATGGTACAGTAATAACTAGCAGTTTTTAAAAATTTATACTGTAAATGTACACAAAATATTTTAAAATATTAAAGTTTAGAGGGCTTTTATTCTGAAATTCCACATCAGATTGGTCTGATTTTTTCTGGGTATCATCTTCAGGTCGTGTACTATCAGTCTGAAGTGGAATGGTACAGTAATAACTAGCAGTTTTCTTTTAATGATACTGTAAATATACACAAATACTTCAAAATATCAAAGTTCAGAGGGCTTTTATTCTGAATTTCCACATCAGATTGGTCTGATTTTTTCTGGATGTCATCTTCAGGTCGAGTACTATCAGTCTGAAGTGGAATGGTACAGTAATAACTAGCAGGTTTTTTTAATTAATGCAGTGTTCAAGGCTTTTATTTTGAAAGGCCGGCTTTTATTTTGAAATGCCACATCAGACGTTTCGGGGTCATTGCTTTTTTCATTTTACGGGCACTTTCTCGCTCTTGCCGTAATGTGCCGTATATGCGCGCACCTTAAAACAACGTGTGGGCTGGCTTGACTTCAGTCTCAGGTGTGAGTGTGGATTGTGTTAAAGGTTTGTTGTGTGATGTGATCGGTGCTCCAACATGTGATCCTGTTATTGATCTGAGTTGTGTGTTAATAACAGCTGATGTCAGGACGGCATGGATTGTGGGGAAAAGGTGTTGCACATGTTTAAGACTTGGATCTGTGTGAACCATTGTGCATGAATGTGTTTGTTGTGAGGTTGTTGTGTGATGAGCTGTCTGAGGTGCCGACCCCCCACAGCCCTGGTCTTGGTCTGTGAGCGCCTGCCTACCCTGTCCTACAGCCTCAGTGTGGATCAGTAGAATATCAGCCTCATGTCTGCAGCTCAGTATCAACACAACTTTCACATCACATTCATCTGAGCACAGAAATAAAACAGAGTCTGACCTCAGAGTCTCCAGTCTACAGTCTGGACTCTCCAGAAAACCACTCAGACCCTTCACTCCTGAATCCTGCAGCTTGTTGTTGGTCAGGTCCAGGAGTCTCAGGTGGGAGGGGTTGGACTTCAGAGCTGAGCCCAGAGAAGAACAGCTGATCTCTGACAAACTGCAGCTCTTCAATCTGAATAAAGAATAAAAGAAGAAGATGAAATGATTGATGATTGATCAGATGTGTCCTGATCAATGATCAGTGTGTAAATGAGTAGAGGGACTTTGTCCTTGTGTTGTTGTGGATCATCATCATGTGGCCTTCTACACACATCATCCACATGTCAGCACAGATTCATCAGCTGCTGCTGACCTCAGATCAGTCTGTCAATATACAATCAATATCTGATCAATACCTGTTGGACTAAACACTGACTACAACTCTCTGATTCAGGACTGAGGACTGAACTGGATCAAAGACAAACACACACACACACACACACACACACACACACACACACACACACACACACACACACACACACACACACACACACACACACACACAGACACAGACACACACACAGACACAGACACACAGGATGATAAACTGTGTGTGTGGTTAGTAGTTGCATGACTTCAGATTTTTTAAAGTCGACTCTAATGTTATGAAAGTTGAGTCGACATTGACTAAAGGTACTTTATTGGTCACATATACAGCTAGTACAGTGAAATTCTTTCTCTGCATTTAACCCATCCCTGAGGAGCAGTGGGCAGCCGCAGTGCAGCGCCTGGGGACCAACTCCAGATTATGAGCCAGTGCCTTTGGTCAGTGGCACTGACTGGAGGATTAACCTAGCCGACATGTTTTTAGTGGTGGGGGAAACCGGAGCACCCGGAGGAAACCCGAACCCGATTCGAACTTGCTGTGAGGCAACAGTGCTAACCACTGTGCCACCGTGCCGGCACAGTCGGCACAGACTAGTCGACTAGTCGCTGATGAAGTCATTCATATCTTTTTTTTTTTAGGTATATATTTTTTGGCGTTTTTGCCTTTATTTGATAGACAGTGATATAGACAGGAAAGAGGGAGGCAGAGAGAGGGGGAATGACATGCAGGAAGAAAAGGTCTGCCCGAACCGGGATTCGAACCGGGGACGCCTGGGTTGAGGACTGTAGCCTCTACAGTCGCCTTAACCACTGCGCCACGCACCGCCCCAACGTCATTCATATTTTTCCTGTCATAACTAAAATCATAGGAGGAGGGAAACGCTTTGCAACAATCTGTATCCTCTGACTGGTTGATAGAAATCAGTACAGAACAGCAGGTAAATAAACAACCAGTTGTAAATCAGTTTTTTTGTAACATACACTCCTATAGAAGTGAAATGAAAATACTGTCGCTACTGTGTGTTAGGGAGGAAAACGGCACAAGCAAAGGTCTGTAAGCTAATCACCATCACAGTCCTGCTCAGTCACAGTTTTTGTTTTTCGATTCTGGTTGATTGGTTGTTATTGTTTGTTGTTGTGCGCGACATAAAGCTGCCTATACGAGCAGAGTTTTTTTTTTTTTGCGCTGCATTCACAACTTTCTTTTCATCAACGACCTGTGGAACACTTGCGTGCCGATCCGTGGAGAGCGATCAAGGATCAACACTGATCTGTTTCCAGTGCTCGTGCCCAAAAGGCAAAGGTAGAAGCTGTACACAACCTAGAAAGTCAAAGCGTTGTTTTGATGGGCTTGTGTGGTTTCTTTTGTTTTGTTTTGTTCTTTCTCTGTCTTATATATATATATGTCTGCTATGTACTGTTGATAATAATAATAATAATCATTAATCTAATGTTACCCCCGGGAAAAGGGTGGGGTCAAGGGGAATGGATAAATGGAATTGTAATGAAATAAAACAAAATAAAAAATTGATTAAAAAAAAACAAAAACACACTGATCTGTTGCACCACTACTCCCTCGCTCATGATCATCCACATCCTCAACTAGAATAACATTAATAACCAAGTTTACCAAGGCCGTGCACCAGCAACAGAAGACAATTTAAATCAATTAGGGTGACGGATTAGTTTCATTCAGCCACTCAGCTGTTGTTTCAAGCCGCTCTCCTAATCAAGCTCAAAACGTCATTGTGGAGCAGTAAAGTTGACTAGTCTGTGTAATCCCTCACACACACACACACACACACACACACACACACACACACACACACACACACACACACACAAACACACACACACTCAGCAGCTTCTCCAGCCTCAGATCTACATCACATCTGCTCAGCTTCAGCTACAGTGGCTGATCCAGCTGTTCTGTTAGCAGCTTCATCTGAGAGCAGCTCATCATCATCACCATCATCATCATCATCATCATCATCACCACACTGACCTCTGAGTGACCTCTGACCCTTCACCTTCTACCAGCTGCAGTAACATGGAGTCATAATCAGTCGCTGCTTCAAACTGAACTTCACACATTTGAACTGAACACAGACAAAAGTCCAACAGGTCCAGTCAGTGAACTCACCTCAGAGTCTCCAGTCGACAGTTTGGACTCTCCAGTCCAGCACACACAACCTTCACTGATGATTCACTCAGGTTGTAGTTTTTACTCAGGTCCAGTTCTGTCAGGTGGGAGGGGTTGGACTTCAGAGCTGAGGCCACGACTTCACAGTGACTCTCTGAGAGTTTACAATCACCAAGTCTGTGAAGAGAGAAAATATCAAATGAACAAGTGGGAGAATCCTTGCGTTTCAGCTTGGGGACGAACTGCAGACCGGTGCGTCTCGGGCCGGAGACAGATGAGCAATAGACAGAGGAAGGACGCTGGAGGACACGGTCAGTTTTAGCTCCAGCGTCCTTCCTCTGCCAGAAAATATATATACTATAACGGCAGTTGAACTCGTAACTTCCAACTTGTGAACTCGTACCAGCTCGAGCTGGTACGAGTTCACAGGTCGGAAAAACACGAGTTATGGGTCACCTGGAACGCACCATAAATCAACCTCCTGTAGAGTTCCTGTCAGCTGACAAACTAAAATTTTAGAACAATAAAAATAAATAAATAAACATGTTTTAGTTAACATGCTGTAAGCTGTCCCGTTTTAGCCGAGAGGGTACAAAGTCAGAGAGACACTAGTTGTGACTAGGGGTTGCACAGACTAGTCAACTAATCAACTAGTCGACTTTACTGCTCCACAATGACGTTTTGAGCATGACGTCGACTAGTCGCTGATCATGTAACAGTAGGCTACAAGAGGAGCGGCTTGAAACAACAGGTGAGTGCGCTAAATGAAAAAAATACGAGCGCCGTCAAGCTGGATAGAACGAGATCGTACCAGACAGGAAGTCGGGCACAGAAAAGGCGAGAGAATCCGGTCAATTTTCAAAATAAAATAAACGATGATTAAGTTTGCTTGTCCGTCTATAAATATTTGTCAGTTGCGTCTGCACACAAGACACACATCCATACAGCGCTAGAGACAGACCTGTGTGTGTGGAAAACCGAGCAGATACAGACGGGTTGATGTTTGACCGGCGCGGAGAGAGAGAGAGCAAGAGAAGCTGCTGCCTGTGAGGCGCTGCGCTTCCGCGGGCAGTGTGTCCGGCTGCCGGCAATTAAAAAAAAAAAAAAACTCCGCTCATATCGACAGCTTTACGTCGCACACAACAACAACAGCAACAACCAACCAGAAAAAAAATGTGAGTGACACTGTGAGTGAGCAGGACTGTGATGGTGACGAGGCTTGTGTGTCGTTTTCCTCCCTAATTGTTTAACGGACAGGAGCTACAGTATTATCTTTTGCACTTGTATAGGAGTGCATGTTACAGAAAAACAAACTGATTTACAGCTTGTTGTTTATAAAGCTGCTGTTCTGTGGACTCATTTCTGTGCATGCGCGTCTGTCAGTGAATACAGATTGTTGCAAAGCATTTCCCTCCTCCTGTGATTTATGATGGGAAAAATATGAATGACGTCATCAGCGACTAGTCAACGTCGACTCGACTTTCATAACATTAGAGTCGACTTTAAAAAATCTGAAGTCATGCAACCCCTAGTTGTGACCGCGGTGAAAATGTGAATATTATAGCCTGGAGCTGAATATTTCGTTGGATAAAACGGAAGATATTACCTTTATGTTTTTCTGTCTCTCTTTTTTTGCGAGATTGGGTTTTTGAATAATCTAAAGTAATCTAAATGTTTGACTTTCCCCATCAGCTGTGCCGGCGACGCGGTATTAATTTATTTGGGGAAAGTCAGAGACCACGATAAAACATTAACATCATCTTAGAGGTCATTCATCTTGGACGAGAAAATCTTTTCTGTTGCTGGGTCGTTACTAAGGGATGGATTATTTGCTGTAGAGTTCAACTAGGTTCTATTACAAATAGGAGTCTACTGACGTGATTGATTGTGTTTCAGATATTAGTCGGACCCCATGTATTTCCATGGAGACGGGACGCACCCTCGCAAAAACGTCTCAAACTTAAGAGCAAATTGTCCATCAACATGAATATATTTACTTAAACAAAACTGTTGAACTTTAACAGGTTCTGCTCTTCTGTTGTGGGATCAATAAACATATCAATACCAATAAAGAAGAAACACAGTTTTTTATTACTGAGATGTATTACTATTACTGATCAGTGATTATATTGATCATGTCTGGACTCACCGAGCTTTCCTGCAGTTCCTCACAGCTGGGATCAGTCTCAGTCGTCCCTGAGTTGATGTGTTGTACTTGTTCAGGTCGAACTCGTCCAGAACCTGCTCTGACATCTGCAGCATGTAGGCCAGAGCTGAACACTGGATCTCAGAGAGTTCCTCTGATCTGTTCTCTGACTTGAGGAACTGTTGGATCTCCTGATGAACTGACTGGTCCTTCATCTCTGTCAGACAGTGGAAGATGTTGATGCTTCTGTCAGGAGAGATTTCATCAGTCTTCATCCACTTCAGGTTGTTGATGGTTCTCTGGATGGTTTCTGGACTGTTGTCTGTCAGACCCAGCAGACCTCCTAACAGCCTCTGGTTGGACTCCAGAGAGAGGCCATGAAGGAAGCGAACAAACAGGTCCAGGTGACCACTTCTACTGCTGAGGGATATATGCATGGCTCTCCTCAGGAAGTTAAACAGGGTTAAACCATCCTGTTGGTTTCCCAGGAAGTTCTCCAGGACCTGTGTGTTCCTGTTGGTGAAACAGTGGAACATGTAGACTGCAGCCAGAAACTCCTGAACACTCAGATGAACAAAGCAGTAGACTGTTTTCTGGAAGATCACACTCTCTCTTTTGAAGATCTCAGTACAGAGTCCTGAGTTCACCAAGGCCTCTGTGACATCCAGACCACACTGCTCCAGGTCTTCTTGGTAGAACATGATGTTTCCTTTCTCCAGCTGTTCAAATGCCAGCCTCCCCAGCTTCAGAAGAACTTCCCTGTCGGCCTCCGTCAGCTCCTGTGGACTCGTCTCATGTCCTTCACCGTACTTGTTCTTCTTCCTCTTTGTCTGGACCAGCAGGAAGTGTGAGAACAGGTCAGTTGTGGTCTTGGGCAGCTCTCCTCTCTGGTCTGTGGTCAACATGTGCTCCAGAACTGTAGCACTGATCCAGCAGAAGACTGGGACTTGACACATGATGTGGAGGGTCCTGGACGTCTGGATGTGTGAGATGATTCTTCTGGACAGATCTTCGTCACTGGACCTCCTCCTGAAGTACTCCTCTATCTGGGCGTCAGTGAAGCCTCGGACCTCTGTTACCCTGTCAACACATGTAGGAGGGATCTGATTGGCTGCTGCAGGTCTGGAGGTGATCCAGACCAGAGCCGAGGGAAGCAGATTCCCCTGGATGAGGTTTGTCAGCAGCACGTTGACTGATGACGTCTGTGTGACGTCAGACACAACCTTCTTCTTCTTAAAGTCCAGTGACAGTCGGCTTTCATCCAGGCCGTCAAAGATGAAGAGAAGTTTACAGACAGCCAGCTGCTCAGCTGTCACCTTCTGTAATGTTGGATGGAAAACATGGAGCAGCCTGAGAAGACTCAACCGCTGATCTCTGATCAGGTTCAGCTCCCTGAACGAAAGCAGAACCAGCAGACTGACATCTTGGTTCTCCAAGCCCTCGGCCCAGTCCAGAGTGAACTTCTGCACCGAGAAGGTTTTTCCAACGCCAGCGACGCCGTTGGTCAGAACCACTCTGATGGGTCTCTGTTGGACAGGTGAGACTGTAAAGACGTCCTCTCTCTGTTGGACAGGTGAGACCGTAGAGACGTCCTCTCTCTGTTGGACAGGTGAGACCGTAGAGACGTCCTCTCTCTGTTGGACAGGTGAGACCGTAGAGACGTCCTCTCTCTGTTGGACAGGTGAGACTGTAGAGACGTCCTCTCTCTGTTGGACAGGTAAGTCTTTAAAGATGTCGTTGCACTTGATTGGAGTGTCATGGAGGGTCTTCTTCTTGGACGTTGTCTCCAGCTGTCTCACCTCATGTTGGGTATTAACCTCTTCACTCTGTCCCTCTGTGATGTAGAGCTCAGTGTAGATCCTGTTGAGGAGGGTTCCACTTCCTGTTCCACTTCCTGTTGCCTCAGTTCCTTCAGTCACTCGTTCACATCTGCTCCTCAGACTGATCTTATGTTGATCTAAAACCTCCTGCAGACCACGATCTGCTGAGAGAGAAGAGACAGAGTCAGACTGAAGACAGAGAGTCTGACAATCTGATCAGATTATTTTCATCAGCTACAGAAAAACTACAGACAACAAAGAGAAGGTTTGAATCATCATCTTAAATGTCAGTGCTGTGTGATGGAACAATGACTCTGGAGAAAACAACAGGTCCTGGTTTCACAAATGACCACATCAGCAGACAGATGTTCAGTCTCACTTTGTCCACAGCTTCTCTGATTGGCTGTCTGCAGCTCACCTCTGGTTCTGGGTCTTTGTCCACACTGGGGACAGGAGGGGGGTCCTGAAGAACCAGACTGGTCCCAGTCTGAGGTGAAGCACTGTCTGCAGAACCAGTGTCCACAGCTGGTGGAGACTGGATCCTTCAGGACGTCCTGACAGAGACCACAGCAGGACAGCTGCTGGTCCACAGAGACACCACTCCTCTTCCTCCTGTCAAGACATTTCTGGATCAACAACATGTCACAGCTCCACACCTGAGCTCTGATTGGTTAACCTCCTCAAGGGGGCGGGGCTTCAGTAAGCAGAGGAGCAGAGAGAGAGAAAGTAGAGGAAGACGAGTGTAGAGAGACGAGCTGAATGAAGACCTGGTCCTGAACTGGTCTGGTTTATGTCTCTGTTTATCTGTTCACTGCAAAAACTCAAAAACTTTCCAAGAATATTTGTCTTCTTTCTTTTCAAAATGTCTCATTTCTAGTCTAAACTAATCTCATTCAACTTAGAATAAGACTCATCACCTAAAAATTAACTCGTTTTTAGATCATTTTTACTTGTTTCAAACTAATTTTCACGTGAAATAAGTAGAACAATCTGCCAGTGAAAGCAGGTTTTTAGTGTAATAAGAAAGAAAAACTTGCTCCACTATCAGATTTTTCTACTTAACAGTATTTCAATTGAAAATATGCTTGAAAAAAGTAAAAAGTGTCTTAAAAACAAACTACTTTTTCATGTTTAATGAGTCTTATTTTAAGTATAATTTGATTTGTTTTGACTAGAAATTACATTTTGACGAGAAATAAGACAAATGTTCTTGGTAATATTTTGAGTTTTTGCAGTGTTGACCTTAAATCTAGACTCTAAAACAAACTCCTTGTTAGTTTGAGTCTCTTCAGTTCTGCGTCGTCTTGTCTGGTTTTTACTCCAAATGTGTGAAATGATTGAGAAGCTGTTGGTGGTGTTTTCCTCTTTCAGACACTGATCATGTGTTTGATGTTGGTTCTGGACTGAGTCCTATCAGCTCTTTAACTAATGAGCTCCTCATCCAGACGCTGCTGTGTGGCTCTAATCAACCTGTGTTGGAGCTCTGATCCAGTGTGAGGAGACTGAAGCTGACAACAGAAGCTTCAGCAGCTCCACCTGAGCTTCACTACATGTTGTGGAGAAGCTCAGACAGTCACAGACAGGAAACAGGAAACACTGATCACTCCTGTCTGGTTCCTGACTTTTCAAAATAAAAGTCTGTGTGTATCAGCTGCTTTAATCTCTACTGTGACTTCAGTTTAAAGGCTCAGACGTGTGGATCATTAAAGTGTTGGTGCAGCAACGTTCACACTGACTGAGGCTGATGACACAGGAACATGAGGACGCTGTGCTTCATCAGTCTGATGGACAGAGTGTGTGTGCATGTTTCTGTCTCTGAGGTTTGTTGTGAACCTTCAGAGTCTAATGGATCTGGTTCCTGGTTTCTCTCTGTTTCCTTCACATGAGTCTAATGACTGAATCATCTTCAGCTCAGTTTACAGTAGAAACCGTCTCTTACTCTGAAGGTCCAGGTCCAGGTCCAGGTCCAAGACTGAATAGTGGAGGATTCCAGTCTTTGGACCAGTCACTCCTCATGGACAGACAGATGGATCCTGGAGACTCTGCTCTCAGTCTGTGGTTCTGACCTCTGGAAACACAAACATGTTTTTATTCACATCACATTGATCACTGATCAGTTCTCTGATCACACATGCATTGTGGGAAGTCTCCAGTGACGTCAGCGTCCAGCACCACACACTGTAGTGAAGGATGGAAGCAACACAGCAGCATCATAGACAACAGTGTAGAGTCAGTCAGTCAGTAACTGTGTCCAGTGTCCAGCTGCTGAACATCTGTCTCACATCAGCTCTACACTGGATCTCACACACACACACACACACACACACACACACACACACACAGGCAGGCTTGGGGAGTAATGGATTACATGTAATGTAAGATTGCTGGTATATTTGATAAAATGTGGATTACATCTTGTCAGGATTACATTTTTAAAATCAAACACATATTTATGGGATACTCAGTGTTTTTGACTTTGAGTAATCTAATCGATGAGGACTGATGCATGCTGGCTGCTTGATATTCTTAATTTGCATGTTTGGTATTGAAGTAATCCAAAAATAATTAGTTAAGTTTAGTTTAATAAGTTTATTTGTATCAGGGGCAATGTACAAGATAACATTAGTCTCGAAATGAGAAGAGATGCCTTGTAGCGGATTTAGCCTACTAGCTACTTTCCATCCGTTGTCCCTGGGCAGGTGAATAAGTAACAATACAAAGGTAAGAATGATCAATTTACATAGCGTTCTAAACATCCATACACATGTGCATAATACACCCTCTCACACATCACAAACACTCAAGACATATTTCATATCAGAAAGAAACATACAGTTATTAAAATACTAAATATCTAAAAAATAATCCAGTACATTACTTTGATTAGAGTAAGTCACCGATTACATTATTTTAACATGTAATTTGAAATTGTACTGGATTACATTCTTAAAGTAACTCTCCCAACCCTGCACACAGGTCTGTATCTGGTTTCTTACCGTGACTGTGAAGGTCCAGGTCCAGGACTGAAGACTGGAGGTTTTCCTTTGGACCGGTCATTCTTCAGAGACTTTGATCTGTCCACCTGTTTCGCCACATTACCACTCATCTTCAGGACTTCAGTCAGTCTGAGAGGGAAACCAGTAACACACACACACACACACACACACACACACACACACACAGACACACACACACACACACACACACAGAATCAACCCAAATCCACCGAGGACAAACTATAATCACTTCCTTGTCTGATCCAGTTGTTGACCTCCACCACTCATCGTACTTTGACATTAAATCCATGTTCATCCAGTCACCGTGACCTTTGACCTTTGATGTTTGTTCTGAGTTTGAAGAAGTTGTGTGGAGGTGAATCTGAGACAATGTGCTGACGTAGGTACGGACTACGTCTGACTCTTCTTCCCTCCACAGTCCACACAGACAAACTGACTCTCACACTCTGACACAACAACAACAACAACAACAATAATAATAATAATAATAATAATAATAATAATAATAATGTTGTGTTGACACTCACTCGTCTCAGACTTCAGTTTCTCTCCTTCTGCTCCGTTCACTCTAACATGGCGTCTGAACACCTTTACCTTTTATCTCCTCCCTCTGCTCTGTGTTTACAGGAAATCACACAAGTTCATGGCGACAGAGGGGAAGTCTCTTTCTACAGTAGAGTGGCGCCACCTGCTGGGTAACTCCTGGTATTACACCTGTATGGACAGGTGAACTCTGACACCATGAATAAACAGTGAGCTGAGATCCAGCTGTGGTAGAAGAGCTGCTGAGAGATTTAAAGACACTCCACTACAAGTTACAGCTCAGTCTGTTCTCTGTCTTATTCATCACACATGTTGTCATCAACTAATTTGTGTCTCAGTGTTGTAACTTAACTCGCCCCGGTCTGGCAACACGACCATATATGGAAAACACAACCACAACTAAATGTAAGTCCACACAGAAACCAGGAGGATACAAGGAGAATCATGATGAACTCCTTATAGAAATGCACTCATTGACATAATGTGTTCCCTAGCCCCTTACCCTAACCTTAACCATTACTCTGAACCTAATTTAAACCTAATTATAACCTAAAGTCTTAACCCTCAAACAGCCCTTGGAAAAAGTGAGGACCGGCCAAAATGTCCTCACTTCCCCTAAATGTCCTCACTCTGTTGGTTAAAAACTCACGACGGTCCTCACAACGTAGTAAATACAAGAACACACACACACACACACACACACACACACACGCACGCACGCACGCACGCACACACACACACACACACACACACATCTTACAGGTGTTTTTCTGTGGGAACAGAAGCTGATTGTGCTGAGTTCATCTCTGACTCTGGGATTAGAAAGAATAAATTATCATGTGTAACAAGTGGGCGTGTCACTGGTGGCCAATCACATTATCAGCATTATTTTCATCTCTCTCTCTGATTGGTTCAGGACGGCTACTTGCTACAGTGGACCTGATGTGTTCAGAGGAGGAGGAGGAGGAGGAGGAGGAGGAGGAGGAGAAGAAGGAGGAGGAGGAGGAGGAGGAGGAGGAGAAGGATGCAGTCTCTGAAACACTGAATGTTTGTTCATGTTGCTGCTGTTGATCTGTATGTGGCTGATTTGATGCTTCTGCTTTTATGGAGGTGAAGTATTTGATGAATTAAAGGGAAAGTTAAAGGTCAAAGGTCTCTCTTCTCTCCTCCCCCTCTCGCTTCCTCCCTCCCCCCTTCTCTCTCTCTCTCTCTTTCCCCTTCCCTCCTCCCGTCTCTCTCCTTTCTCTTTCTCTTCCTCCCTCCCTCTAAGTCGCTCCCTGTCTCCCCCTCTCTCTACGCTCTCTTTCTCCCCCTTCTCTCTCTCTCTTCTCCCCCACTTCCTCTATCCTCTCCCTCTTTCTCTCTGCCCCCTCCCCCTAAGTCTCTCCCCTCCCTCCCTCTTCTCTCCCTCTTTCTCTCTGTCCCCTCCCTC
>NC_140912.1:34504551-34544551 GCF_045865225.1 Trachurus japonicus
ATCTCTTGTTCAACAACACATTCACTGTAAAACCATGAAAAAAAAACATCCTTTTATTGTAATTTGCAAAAATAAACACTTTCATTTTAAAATGTGTCTGAGCCTGACACCTAAATAATATTTATCTTTTCATGTTGTTGTTGTTGTTGTTTTAGCTGCTCTGCAATGATATTCTGATGTGTTATGACTACATGTTGAGTCTTGAAAGAGCAAATATTGAAAAAAAAGAAGAAAAAAACGTACAGGAAATCATGTACATATGTGTGTTAAGTTATAAAATAAAGGCTAGGTTTCTTTTGTAAATCATACTTATCAATAATACTAAATAGTTTAATTAAATGGCATCTTTCTGTTTAATAAGACTGAGGGCGAAAAGAAGAAATTCGTTATAAAACATGTATTTTGGTCTTTTGCTGTGTTTTGTTGTGCACGACAAGTGGATGTGGCAGTAGGCTACTAACAGTAACACAGTAAAAATACTTACTGTATTTACAGCACAACAATAAAGGTAGTTTCTGTAGCCAGTATCAGAGTAAAAGTACTTATTTCAAGGTATCACAGTGAATACTATAATATAGGAGCAGAGTAAAAGTTTCTATAATTACAGTATCAGAGTAAAAGTATTTAGTTAGGAGTTAGTGGAGTAAAAGTACTTCCTGTACTTGAGTGACAGGTGAAGCTCATTGTTCCTGTTTGACTCAACACCTTTACCTGTGACTGGATCACTGATGATTGACACATTGAAGCTGCTGCAGCGTTTTCTGAGTCTGTGATGTCATAGATGATGTCATACGTGATGATGTCACATCCTGACAGGTTCACCTGCTGCACTTTACACTTTATTTCACTCCCACAGTCTCATCAGCTGTGGAAACAGCTACAGATCAGACTAACACTCCAGAGTCTCCAGTCGAAAGTCTGGACTCTCAACAAGATCATGAAGCTGCTGCAGAGATGAAGAGCTCAGGTTGTTGTCTCCTCCTTTCAGCTCCAGGTGTCTCAGGTGGGAGGGGTTGGACTTCAGAGCTGAGACCAGAGAAGAACAGCTGATGTCTGACAACCTGCAGTTCCACAATCTGAATAAAGAATAAAATAAGAAGATGAAATGAAGATCACACACACACACACACACACACACACACACACACACACACACACACACACACACACAGAATCGATCAGATCATTGATTATTGATCAGACTGAGTGAAATGAGCTGAAAGTGAAGAGTCATTGTCAGTGTGAGAGAAGAACAAGTGGAAACATGAGACAACAACTATTTCAAACGTCCTTCATTCATGACATCAAAGTCAATGATTCAAGTTCTGAGTGAAGATCAATCAGGTTCAGTTGTGGATCAAAGATCTAAGATCTACAACAGTAACAGTCAGTGAACTGACCTCAGAGTCTCCAGTCTACAGTCTGGACTCTCCAGAAAACCACTCAGATGCTTCACTCCTGAATCCTGCAGCTTGTTCCAGCTCAGGTTCAGTTCTCTCAGGTGGGAGGGGTTGGACTTCAGAGCTGAGACCAGAGAAGAACAGCTGATCTCTGACAAACTGCAGCCCCACAATCTGAATAAAGAATAAAAGCAGTGAGTTGAGGACAAAGCTCCTTGTCGACAGCGTTCAGTGTCTCATCATCTGTTCAGAGCTGAAGAAGCTTCAGAAAGAACAAGTTTAGAAAATCAAAGTCCAACAGCTGAAGCAACAGGAAGCAGGTTAAACAGTCACATAGAGAGAAAACAGCTCATTAATATTCATGAGAAGCTGCTGCTGCTTCAACACAGACGCAGTGACTCCGCCTCTTCACCTGTCAGCTCCACCTGTGGCTCCATCCAGACAAACTCATGTTGTGCAGCCACATTGATCAGAGATTTACTGACCATGCTCAAGACAACACACATGTGAGGCTGAACTCTGTTACCATGACAACTAACGTGTAGAAACATGTTGAATGAAGCTCAGAGACAGAAAAACCTGAAACACACCTCCTTATTATGGGATGTTGGCTTTGAATGTTTCACTATAAACATCACAGAGCCTCAGGAAAGAGGTGGAGCCAGCAGCTATTGATTATAGATCAGTTATTGTCTGATACATCACATGTGTTTCTGTAGTGGAGGTGAAACATGAAGAGAAACAGAGACTGGACTAAAAACCAGTGAGGTGCAGTCAGGGCTTTGATTTATTCACTTCATCTAAAGTTGGATTCTTTTGGACTTTCAGATAACTTTACTACAAGTTCAATGTGTCAGAATGTGGTGATTTTCATGGTCTAATAAAAGCCAGTAAACAGAGCTAGCTTCTGTCCAGGCAGCAGCTGCACAAACCACTCAGCCATGTGTAGTATTACAGAGCAAAGGCCCAGAGCTGCTCTGCCTCTTCTGTCAGTACGGTGTGTATGTGGCTGTTTGCACATGTGCAGTAAGTTCCCACAGAGAGTTCACATGGAGGTGAAAAGGCACAACGCTACGCTGCCTCTTAACTTAACTGCACCATGTCTGAGCTGCACTTCTGTTCACGTTGCCTTGGTGAATGGTCAACACACAGACGTGTCCCCTGGCAGGGTTGCCAACTTTTGGTCCTGGGCTGGAGTGAGATTCAGTGAGCTGTCCATAATAATAATAATAATAGTAGTAGTAGTAATGCTTAATGTAGTTTTTCTCTCTGTCACACACACAAATACACACACACCATACCTGCAAACTGAGTAGAGGTGGAATAAGTGGTAAGTGGCAAATTAAACCCCTAGGGGGGTCTGGGGGCACCCTCCTGAAAATAAATTGTGATTTTAACATGTAAACTAAGCAGTCTGGTGTACTCTGAGAAGAAAATAAGGGAAAAAACAACATTTGCTTCAGATAAGAGAGGGAAAATGCAGGTCTGTGGTTCCTATCATTGTATGGCTGGAGTTGTATAGAGTTGTATCTCTCTCCTCTGTTCTCTGGCCTGAGCTGCCGGGAGCGTGCCTATGTTCCCTCTGGACTCTCTCTACCTATCTGGACTTTATCTATCTGGCCCGTCTAGCCTCTACCGGGTCTTTTTACTAAACTTAACCAACTCCTTTCTTCATTGCCTAAACCCAACCAATGGTGGGACCAAAGGGCTGAGGGAACATAGGGATGACCCCTTAATAACAGCTGATGTCAGGACGGCATGGGTTGTTGGGAAAAGGTGTTGCACATGTTTAAGACTTGGATCTGTGTAAACCATTGTGCATGAATGTGTTTGTTGTGAGGTTGTTGTGTGATGAGCTGTCTGAGGTGCCGACCCCCCACAGCCCTGGTCTTGGTCTGTGAGCGCCTGCCTACCCTGTCCTACAGCCTCAGTGTGGATCAGTAGAATATCAGCCTCATGTCTGCAGCTCAGTATCAACACAACTTTCACATCACATTCATCTGAGCACAGAAATAAAACAGAGTCTGACCTCAGAGTCTCCAGTCTACAGTCTGGACTCTCCAGAAAACCACTCAGACCCTTCACTACTGAATCCTGCAGGTCGTTGTTGTAGTTCAGGTCCAGGAGTCTCAGGTGGGAGGGGTTGGACTTCAGAGCTGAGCCCAGAGAAGAACAGCTGATCTCTGACAACCTGCAGCTGTCCAATCTGAATAAAGAATAAAAGAAGAAGATGAAATGATTGATGATTGATCAGATGTGTCCTGATCAATGATCAGTGTGTAAATGAGTAGAGGGACTTTGTCCTTGTGTTGTTGTGGATCATCATCCTGTGGCCTTCTACACACATCATCCACATGTCAGCACAGATTCATCAGCTGCTGCTGACCTCAGATCAGTCTGTCAATATACAATCAATATCTGATCAATACCTGTTGGACTAAACACTGACTACAACTCTCTGATTCAGGACTGAACTGGATCAAAGACACACACACACACACACACACACACACACACACACACACACACACACAGAGGATGATAAACTGTGTGTGTGGTTAGCGGTTGCATGACTTCAGATTTTTTAAAGTCGACTCTAATGTTATGAAAGTCGAGTCGACGTCAACTAGTCGCTGATGACGTCGTTCATATTTTTCCTGTCATAACTAAAATCACAGGAGGAGGGAAACGCTTTGCAACAATCTGTATCCACTGACTGGTTGATAGAAATCAGTACAGAACAGCAGGTAAATAAACAACCAGTTGTAAATCAGTTGTTTTGAAGTGAAAAGAAAATACTGTCGCTACTGTGTGTTAGGGAGGAAAACGACAGAAGCAAAGGTCTGTAAGCCAATCACCATCACAGTCCTGCTCAGTCACAGTTTTTGTTTTTCGATTCTGGTTGATTGGTTGTTATTGTTTGTTGTTGTTGTTTTTTTGCGCTACATTCACAACTTTCTTTTCATCAACGACCTGTGGAACACTTGCGTGCCGATCCGTGGAGAGCGATCAAGGATCAACACTGATCTGTTTCCAGTGTTCGTTCCCAAAAGGCAAAGGTAGAAGCTGTACACAACCTAGAAAGTCAAAGCGTTGTTTTGATGGGCTTGTGTGGTTTTTTTTTTTGTCTTTTTGTTTTGTTTTGTTTTTTCTCTGTCTTATGAATATGTCTGCTATGTACTGTTGATAATAATAATAATAATTATTAATCTAATGTTACCCCCGGGAAAAGGGTGGGGTCAAGGGGAATGGATAAATGGAATTGTAATGAAATAAAACAAAATAAAAAATTGATAAAAAAAAAAAAAAAACATTGATCCGTTGCACCACTACTCCCTCCCTCATGATCATCCACATCCTCAACTAGAATAAAATGAATAACCAAGTTTATCAAGGCCGTGCATCAGCAACAGAAGACAATTTAAATCAATTAGGGTGACGGATTAGTTTCATTCAGCCACTCAGCTGTTGTTTCAAGCAGTTAGCAAGTTGTAACCTACTGACACTTAGGCACTTTTACACACACACATACACACACACACACACACACACACACACACACACACACACACACACACACACACACACACACACACACACACACACACACACACACACACACACACACACACACAGGCCGGCCTCAGATCTACATCACATCTGCTCAGCTTCAGCTACAGTGGCTGATCCAGCTGTTCTGTTAGCAGCTTCATCTGAGAGCCAGCTCATCATCATCATCATCATCATCATCATCATCATCACCATCATCATCACCACCACACTGACCTCTGAGTGACCTCTGACCCTTCACCTTCTACCAGCTGCAGTAACATGGAGTCACAATCAGTCGCTGCTTCAAACTGAACTTCACACATTTGAACTGAACACAGACAAAGGTCCAACAGGTCCAGTCAGTGAACTCACCTCAGAGTCTCCAGTCTACAGTTTGGACTCTCCAGTCCAGCACACACAACCTTCACTGATGAACCACTCAGGTCGTTGTCACTCAGGTCCAGTTCTGTCAGGTGGGAGGGGTTGGACTTCAGAGCTGAGGCCACGACTTCACAGTGACTCTCTGAGAGTTCACAACCAACAAGTCTGTGAAGAGAGAAAATATCAAATGTGTCAGAATCAAATCAGATGAAAGCTGCAGTAAAAACACAGTTGATGCATCTGATGATGTGATGAACATCTGAGCGTCAGCTCATCTTCTCTGACTGAGTTGATCCTCATCACTCTGACAGGATGGACGGGACCCTCAAGCAAAGCCTGCTCATTCTATATTATCCCTGACATAATGTTTTCAAAGTCAAACTAAGAATAATGAAAAGAAAAATTGTGTTTATCTGAACTACTGATCTAAACTGCTAATCAATAATTATATTGATCATTTCTGGACTCACCGAGCCTTCCTGCAGTTCCTCACAGCTGGGATCAGTCTCAGTCGTCCCTCCTGTATTGTGTTGTACTTGCTCAGGTCCAACTCGTCCAGAACCTGCTCTGACATCTGCAGCATATAGCCCAGAGCTGAACACTGGATCTCTGAGAGTTTCTCCTGTGATCTGTTCTCTGACTTGAGGAACTGTTGGATCTGCTGATGAACTGACTGGTCCTTCATCTCCGTCAGACAGTGGAAGATGTTGATGCTTCTGTCAGGAGAGATTTCAGGAGTCTTCATCTCCTTCAGGTTGTTGATGGTTCTCTGGATGGTTCCTGGACTGTTGTATCTCTGACCCAGCAGACCTCCTAACAGCCTCTGGTTGGACTCCAGAGAGAGGCCATGAAGGAAGCGAACAAACAGGTCCAGGTGACCATTTCTACTGCAGAGGGATTTCTGCATGGCTCCCTGCAGGAAGACATCCAGGGTTAGAGGACTGTTATTGATCTGTGGAGGACTGCTTGCATTGAATCCAAAAATATTCTGAACCTTCTTTTTTGGTTTCTCTCTCTGTTTGTAGTTTTCTTCTTTTTCTTCTTTGCTGCCGCTGCTACTGCCGCCACCGTCTTTTTCTGCTAAGGACAAGTCACTGAAATAATGTTCCTTGACTTGTTCTCTCAGGAACTTCTTGAGGACCTGTGTGTCCCTGTTGGTGAAACAGTGGAACATGTAGACTGCAGCCAGAAACTCCTGAACACTCAGATGAACAAAGCAGTAGACTGTTTTCTGGAAGATCACACTCTCTCTTTTGAAGATCTCAGTACAGAGTCCTGAGTTCACCAAGGCCTCTGTGACATCCAGACCACACTGCTCCAGGTCTTCTTGGTAGAACATGATGTTTCCTTTCTCCAGCTGTTCAAACGCCAGCCTCCCCAGCTTCAGAAGAACTTCCCTGTCGGCCTCCGTCAGCTCCTGTGGACTCGTCTCATGTCCTTCAAGTCTGTATTTGTTCTTCTTCCTCTTTGTCTGGACCAGCAGGAAGTGTGAGAACAGGTCAGTCGTGGTCTTGGGCAGTTCTCCTCTCTGGTCTGTGGTCAACATGTGCTCCAGAACTGTAGCACTGATCCAGCAGAAGACTGGGACTTGACACATGATGTGGAGGGTCCTGGACGTCTTGATGTGTGAGATGATTCTTCTGGACAGATCTTCATCACTGGACCTCCTCCTGAAGTACTCCTCCATCTGGGCGTCAGTGAAGCCTCGGACCTCTGTTACCCTGTCAACACATGTAGGAGGGATCTGATTGGCTGCTGCAGGTCTGGAGGTGATCCAGACCAGAGCCGAGGGAAGCAGATTCCCCTGGATGAGGTTTGTCAGCAGCACATTGACTGATGACGTCTGTGTGACATCAGACACAACCTCCCTGTTGTTGAAGTCCAGTGACAGTCGGCTTTCATCCAGGCCGTCAAAGATGAAGAGAAGTTTACAGACAGCCAGCTGCTCTGCTGTGACCTTCTGTAATGTTGGATGGAAAACATGGAGCAGCCTGAGAAGACTCAACCACTGATCTCTGATCAGGTTCAGCTCCCTGAACGAAAGCAGAACCAGCAGACTGACATCTTGGTTCTCCAAGCCCTCGGCCCAGTCCAGAGTGAACTTCTGCACCGAGAAGGTTTTTCCAACGCCAGCGACGCCGTTGGTCAGAACCACTCTGATGGGTCTCTGTTGGACAGGTGAGACCGTAGAGACCTCCTCTCTCTGTTGGACAGGTGAGACCGTAGAGACTTTGTCTCTCGGTTTGAGATGCAAATATTTAGAGAACTTACGTCTCATCTTGTCAAAAATGTTGGAAGAGACTTTGTCTCTCTGTTGGACAGGTACATCTTTAAAGATGTCGTTGCACTTGATTGGAGTGTCATGGAGGGTCTTCTTTTTGGACGTTGTCTCCAGCTGTCTCACCTCATGTTGGGTATTAACCTCTTCACTCTGTCCCTCTGTGATGTAGAGCTCAGTGTAGATCCTGTTGAGGAGGGTTACACTTCCTGTTACACTTCCTGTTCCCTCACTTCCTTCAGTCACTCGTTCACATCTGCTCCTCAGACTGATCTTATGTTGATCTAAAACCTCCTGCAGACCACGATCTGCTGAGAGAGAAGAGACAGAGTCAGACTGAAGACAGAGAGTCTGACAATCTGATCAGATTATTTTCATCAGCTCCAGAAAAACTACAGACAACAAAGAGAAGGTTTGAATCATCATCTTAAATGTCAGTGCTGTGTGATGGAACAATGACTCTGGAGAAAACAACAGGTCCTGGTTTCACAAATGACCACATCAGCAGACAGATGTTCAGTCTCACTTTGTCCACAGCTGCTCTGATTGGCTGTCTGCAGTCCACCTCTGGTTCTGGGTCTTGGTCCACACTGGGGACAGGAGGGGGGTCCTGAAGAACCAGACTGGTCCCAGTCTGAGGTGAAGCACTGTCTGCAGAACCAGTGTCCACAGCTGGTGGAGACTGGATCCTTCAGGACGTCCTGACAGAGACCACAGCAGGACAGCTGCTGGTCCACAGAGACACCACTCCTCTTCCTCCTGTCAAGACATTTCTGGATCAACAACATGTCACAGCTCCACATCTGAGCTCTGATTGGTTAACCTCCTCAAGGGGGCGGGGCTTCAGTTAGCAGAGGAGCAGAGAGAGAGAAAGTAGAGGAAGAGGAGTGTAGAGAGACGAGCTGAATGAAGACCTGGTCCTGAACTGGTCTGGTTTCTGTCTCTGTTTATCTGTTGACCTTAAATCTGGACTCTAAAACAAACTCCCTGTTAGTTTGAGTCTCTTCAGTTCTTCGTCGTCTCGTCTGGTTTTTACTCCAAACATGTGAAATGATTGAGAAGCTGTTGGTGGTGTTTTCCTCTTTCAGACACTGATCATGTGTGTGATGTTGGTTCTGGACTGAGTCCTATCAGCTCTTTAACTAATGAGCTCCTCATCCAGACGCTGCTGTGTGGCTCTAATCAACCTGTGTTGGAGCTCTGATCCAGTGTGAGGAGACTGAAGCTGACAACAGAAGCTTCAGCAGCTCCACCTGAGCTTCACTACATGTAGTGGAGAAGCTCAGACAGTCACAGACAGGAAACAGGAAACACTGATCACTCCTGTTTGGTTCCTGACTTTTCAAAATAAAAGCCTCTTGTATCAGCGGCTTTAATGTCTACTGTGACTTCAGTTTAAAGGCTCAGACGTGTGGATCATTAAAGTGTTGGTGCAGCAACGTTCACACTGACTGAGGCTGATGACACAGGAACATGAGGACGCTGTGCTTCATCAGTCTGATGGACAGAGTGTGTGTGCATGTTTCTGTCTCTGAGGTTTGTTGTGAACCTTCAGAGTCTGATGGATCTGGTTCCTGGTTTCTCTCTGTTTCCTTCACATGAGTCTAATGACTGAATCATCTTCAGCTCAGTTTACAGTAGAAACCGTCTCTTACTGTGACTCTGCAGGTCCAGGTCCAGGTCCAGGTCCAGGTCCAGGTCCAGGTCCAGGTCCAGGTCCAGGTCCAGGTCCAGGTCCAGGTCCAGGTCCAGGTTCAGGGCTGAAGAATGGAGGATATCCCATGGACTGGTCACTCCTCACAGACAAGCAAGTGGGTCCAGTTCCAGGTTGAACTCAATAGGACGTCCCATGGACCAGTCACTCCTCATGGACAGACAGATGGATTCTGGAGACTCTGCTCTCAGTCTGTGGTTCTGATCTCTGCAAACACAAACATGATTTTATTCACATCACATTGATCACTGATCAGTTCTCTGATCACAGATGCATTGTGGGAAGTCTCCAGTGACGTCAGCGTCCAGCACCACACACTGTTAGTGAAGGATGGAAGCAACACAGCAGCATCATAGACAACAGTGTAGAGTCAGTCAGACATTAATTGTGTCCAGTGTCCAGCTGCTGAACATCTGTCTCACATCAGCTCTACACAGGATCACACACTGACACTGACACACACACACACACACACATACAGAGGATGGACACACACACACACACACACACACACACACACACACACACACACACACACACACACACACACAGAGGACACACAACACAGGCAGGCTTGGGGAGTAATGGATGGCATAAGAGGAAAAAAAAGGAAACTGTTATAGTACAGATAAACACATGTCATCAGATTGCTGGAATATTTGATAAAATGGGGATTACTTCTTGTCAGGATTACTTTTTTAAAAAATGTTGCAGTTGTCCTCCTCAACTATTATCTTTTATTTCCTTCATGACGTCCTGTCAGTTTCAGGACTCTGACTGACCGGTGACTCATGGTTGTTTGTCACGGGAGTTTGTCCATTGTGTTTTATTTTGAAATTTACCGGATGCTCAGTGAGTTTGACTTCCTGTTTTGAGTGATCTAATCGACGTGGATTGATGTGTGCTGATTGTGTGATATTCTTTATTAGCATATTTGGTATTGAAGTAATACAATAGTAACTAAAAGTAATCCAGTACATAACTTTAATTGTGTGATACTTAGAGTAAGTTACTGATTACATTATTTTTCAAATGTAGTTTGTAATTATACTGGATTACATATTTAAAGTAACCCTCCAAACCCTGCACACAGGTCGGAATCTGGTCTCTTACTGTGACTCTGGAGGTCCAGGTCCAACACTGAAGTTTGGAGATTGTCCCATAGACCAGTCACTCCTCATGGACAGACAGATGGATCCTGGAGACTCTGCTCTCAGTCTGTGGTTCTGACCTCTGCAAACACAAACATGTTTTTATTCACTGGGGGACACAGACAACAACAGGAAGTAATTTCCTCATTTCCTCTCCTGTGATGTCACACACACTTCAGGTTTTCTATCTGGTCTCTTACTGTGAGTCTGGAGGTTCATGTTTGGACCGGTCACTCTCCAGAGACTTTGATCTGTCCTCCTGTTCCTCCACATTAACACTCATCTTCAGGACTTCAGTCAGTCTGAGAGGGAAACCAGTAACACACACACACACACACACACACACACACACACACACACACACAGGATCAAGACACACCCAAATCCACCGAGGACAAACTATAATCACTTCCTTGTCTGATCCAGTTGTTGACCTCCACCACTCATAGGACTTTGACATTAAATCCATGTTCATCCAGTCACCGTGACCTTTGACCTTTGATGTTTGTTCTGAGTTTGAAGAAGTTGTGTGGAGTTGAATCTGAGACAATGTGCTGACGTATGTACGGACTACGTCTGACTCTTCTTCCCTCCACAGTCCACACAGACAAACTGACTCAACAACAACAACAATAGCAATAATAATAATAATAAATAATAATATATGTAATAATAAATGTTGTGTCGACACTCACTCGTCTCAGACTTCAGTTTCTCTCCTTCTGCTCCGTTCACTCTAAAATGGCATCTGAACATCTTTTCTTTCAGTTCCTCTGCTCAGCATTTACAGAAAATCACAAGTTCATGGTGACAGAGGGGAAGTCTCTTTCTACAGTAGAGTGGCGCCACCTGCTGGGTAACTCCTGGTATTACACCTGTATGGACAGGTGAACTCTGACACCATGAATAAACAGTGAGCTGAGATCCAGCTGTGGTAGAAGAACTGCTGAGAGATTTAAAGACACTCCACTACAAGTTACAGCTCAGTCTGTTCTCTGTCTTATTCATCACACATGTTGTCATCAACTAATTTGTGTCTCAGTGTTGTAATTTAACTCGCCCCGGTCTGGCAACACGACCATATATGGAAAACACAACCACAACTAAATGTAAGTCCACACAGAAACCAGGAGGATACAAGGAGAATCATGATGAACTCCTTATAGAAATGCACTCATTGACATAATGTGTTCCCTAGCCCCTTACCCTAACCTTAACCATTACTCTGAACCTAACTTAAACCTAATTATAACCTAAAGTCTTAACCCTCAAACAGCCCTTGGAAAAAGTGAGGAACGGCCAAAATGTCCTCACTTCCCCTAAATGTCCTCACTCTGTTGGTTAAAAACTCTCGACGGTCCTCACAACGTAATAAATACAAGAACACACACACACACACACACACACACACACACACACACACACACACACACACACACACACACACACACACACACACACACACACACACACACACACACACACACACACATCTTACAGGTGTTTTTCTGTGGGGAACAGAAGCTGATTGTGCTGAGTTCATCTCTGACTCTGGGATTAGAAAGAATAAATCATCATGTGTAACAAGTGGGCGTGTCACTGGTGGCCAATCACATTATCAGCATTATTTTCATCTCTCTCTCTGATTGGTTCAGGACGGCTACTTGCTACAGTGGACCTGATGTGTTCAGAGGAGGAGGAGGAGGAGGAGGAGGAGGAGGAAGAGTTTCTAATCTTGAGTAAAGCTTGACAGTGATTTTAAACTGGACCAACAGATCAACTCTGTTGTCAAAACCAGTTTTTGAGTCCTGGTTCTGGTTCTGGTCCTGGTCCTGGTCCTGGTCCTGGTCCTGGTTCTGGTTCTGGTCCTGGTCCTGGTCCTGGTCCTGGTCCTGGTCCTGGTCCTGGTCCTGGTCCTGGTTCTGGTCCTGGTTCCTGGTTCTGGTCCAGGTCCTGGTCCTGGTCCTGGTCCTGGTCCTGGTCCTGGTCCTGGTCTCCGTGGTCACCTCCCTCATAGGTGAAGCAGCAGCAGCAACGAGCATCAGGCTGAGCAGCAGAAACAGGATGGAAGGTCTGGGGTCGACTGATGCCTCATTCATGTTCAGGGGTTCAGTCGCCACTCGGCTAAAGGTGCAGTTCACGTATTACAGAACGGTCTCTGACCTGGAGGAGTTTTGCTGCGTTCATAACAACTCGGAGGTCGGGATTCCCAACTCGGAAATTTCCGACTTCCGACATCATTGCGTTCACGCTGCAGGAACTCGGAAGAAAAAAAACATGGATACCTGAAGGAAGTTTGGCGTATTATTGTGGCTCATCGCTGAATACGAAAAATAAATGCAGCAGTAAATGATGTTTATTTTGGAGGAGAGGAGACGCCGCAGATGAGTGCACATATAATGTTACAGCCTCGATAACAGTTAAACGTTATTTCCAGACCGCAATTTCACACCATACAACAATCACAGCTTAATATAAACGTATTTCATAGAGGCTACTGCAATAATACACAAAAATATGCATTAAAACCTCAACAAATAACTTAAAATGTCTAAATTCTAACCGTTTAAGACGAGGTCCGCCATGTTTTGATGTTGTCGTGTGTGTGTGTGTGTGTGTGGGGTGTTTTATGTTGTGTAGTCGACCAGTCTCTGCTCCTCAGTCTCTGAAACACTGAATGTTTGTTCATGTTGCTGCTGTTGATCTGTATGTGGCTGATTTGATGCTTCTGCTTTTATGGAGGTGAAGTATTTGATGAATTAAAGGGAAAGTTAAAGGTCAAAGGTCTCTCTTCTCTCCTCCCCCTCTCACTTCCTCCCTCACCCCTTCCCTCTCTCTCTCTCTCTCTCCCCCCTTCCCTCCTTCCCTCTCTCCCCTTTCTCTTTCTCTTCCTCCCTCCCTCTAAGTCTCTCCCTGTCTCCCCCTCTCTCCACACTCCCTTTCTCCCCCTTCTCTCTCTCTCTCCTCCCGCACTTCCTCTATCCTCTCCCTCTTTCTCTCTGCCCCCTCCCCCTAAGTCTCTCCCCTTCCTCCCTCTTCTCTCCCTCTTTCTCTCTGTCCCCTCCCTCCCTCTTCTCTCCCCCTCTCTCCCCATCCCTCCCCCTCTCTCTCTCCTCTTCCTTTTTCTCTCTGCCCTTCCTTCCCTCCCTCCCCCTCTCTTCTCTCTCCCCCTCTATCTTCCTCCCTCCCTCCCCCCTCTCTCTTCCCCCCCTTCTCTCTCTCTCTCCTCACCTCTCTTCCTCTCTCCTCCCTCTCTCTCTCCCCCTCTTTCCTCTCTCTCTCCTCTCCTCCCCCTTCCCTCACTCTCTCTATCCTCTTTCTCTCTGTCCCCTCCCTCCCTCTTCTCTCTCCATCTCTCCCCATCCCTCCCCCTCTCTCTCCTCTTCCTCTTTCTCTCTGCCCTTCCTTCCCTCCCTCCCTCCCGCTCTCTTCTCTCTCCCCCTCTATCTTCCTCCCTCCCTCTAGGTCTCTCCCTGTCTCCCCCTCTCTCTTCCCCCCTTCTCTCTCTCTCTCTCTCCTCACCCCTCTTCCTCTCTCTCCTCCCTCCCTCCCTCTCTCTCTCCCTCCTCTTTCCTCTCTCTCTCCTCTTCTTCCCCTCCCCCACTCTCTCTATCCTCTTCCTCTCTGCCCCCTCTAAGTCTCTCTCTCTCTCCTCCCCCCTCTTCCTCTCTCTTCTCTCTCTATCCTCTCCTTCTTTCTCTCTGCCTCCATCCCTCTGTCTCTCCTTTTCTCCCCTCTCACTTCCCCTCCCTCTCTCTACACTCTCTTTCTCCCCCCTCCTCTCTCTCTCCTCCCCCTCTTCCTCTCTTCTCTCTCCTCTCTCCTTCCTTTACTGTAGTGAAGTTGTATTTTGATGATGTTTTATTGTCCAATCACGTCCCATCGTTTGTAGCTCATTAACAGCGTCACATGTAAACGACACTAATAACCATTAAACATTAATTATCTAGATCTAATAACTCTGAGACCAGATTGACACAGTGAAGTCAGTGATGTGTAAAAAGCTGCTGTAACTCTGATCGACCACCAGGTGTCGCTGTGTTCACATGTCTGAAGCTTCGTCAGGTTTTGTGAATGAGTTTGTGTCCTGGTTTAATAACTCGTGACTCTTCAGGCTGCGTTCAAGGAAACCGGTTTTTCTCAGACTCCAGTGAAGTGGATCTTCTCCTCCGTCTGTTTCAGTGCACGTTGGTGACGGTGAGGACGACTCACGTCACGTTCAGGTGAGTCAGGAGATCTGACGCTGCTCGTCTCCTGACGTCGGATCAGACCGAGGCTTCATGTGTGTGTGTGTGTGTGTGTTCTTGTTCTTACTACGTTGTGAGGACCGGAGAGAGTTTTTCACCAGAGTGAGGACATTTTTGAGAAGTGAGGACATTTTTTTTGGCCTCACAAAGACAGCAATACAAGAGTGTGTGTTTCTAGTTCTGGTTCTTTCTGGTTCAGGTTTAGTTCTCTGTCCTGATCTTCAGACTGTAGATGTTCCCTCTCCTCCCTCGCCGACACTGACACGACAGAATAAAAAAAAAAAATCTTTATATCCTTGTTAAGTTCTGAAGTTGTTAAAAAGATTCGATGTGGTGAAAGTGAAAAAAAGAGAGAAATGAACTATTACATGTTTTATTTAAACTTTTCTACTGATGCTGATGTGGTTGGTGTAGAAGAGTGATGATGTTGTGCTATGAAGGGAGTTGTCCTCAGGGTGGCAGCAGAGGCTGGTTAGACTGGTTGACCTCTTGACCTGTCTGCATGTCGGCCATATTGAAACGTGTTCCAGGAAACAAACCTACAACGAAGCTCCTGAGTCCGTTTTTCTAGAATATCGTAATATAACGATTCTTACAGTTCAGTCTCCTCCTCCTGCTGCTCCTCCTGCTCCTCGTCCTCCTCCTGCTCCTCCTCCTGCTCCTCCTCCTCCTCTTCCTCCTTCTCCTCCTCCTCCTGCTCCTCCTCCTCCTCCTGTTCCTCCTCCTCCTCTTCCCCCTGCTCCTCCTCCTGTTCCTCCTCCTCCTCTTCCCCCTGCTCCTCCTCTTCTTCCTCCTCCTCCCTCTCCTGTTCTTCCTCCTCCTCCTCTTCTTCCTCCTCCTCCTGCTTCTCCTCCTCCTGCTCCTCCTCCTCTTCTTCCTCCTCTTCCTCCTCCTCCTCCTCTTGCTCTTCCTCCCCCTCTTCCTCTTCCTCCTCTTCCTCCTCCTCTTCTTCCTCCTCCTCCTCTTCCTCCTCCTCCTGCTCCTGCTCCTCTTCCTCCTCCTACTCCTCCTCCTCCTCCTCTTCCTCCTCCTCCTCCTGCTCCTCCTCCTCCTCCGCTTCCTCCTTCTCCTCCTCCTGCTGCTCCTCCTCCTCCTCCTCCTCGTTCTCCTCTTCCTCTTCCTGCTCCTCCTGCTCCTTTTCCTCCTCTTCTTCCTCCTCCTCCTCCTCCTCCTCCTGCTCCTCCTCCTCTTCCTCCTGCTCCTCCTGCTCCTCTTCCTCCTCTTCCTAACCCTCCTCCTCCTCTTCCTCCTCCTCCTGCTTCTCCTCCTGTTCCTCCTCCTCATCCTCTTCCTCCTCCTCCTGCTCCTCCTCCTCCTCCTCCTCCCCATCCTCCTCTTCCTCCTCCTCCTCCTGCTCCTCCTCCTCCTCCTCCTTCGGGTCCAGCTCCCCGTCGCACACACCGATCAGGTTCGATTCCCCGGTGCCGCCGCCGGGTGAAGCCATGGTCGCTCACATGTGTCGGTGCAGAGCCAGAGGTCCGTCACCAAAATACCTCCGCCCCCACAGACAGGACAGGAGGGAGTGAATGTCTTATAAATAAAATACAACCACACGACTGCACACATGCCTTAGAGATATAATGTATGAAAATGTTTCAGGTATTAAAATACACTTTTAAATGCAACACGGTGGTTAAAATAATGTAAAGTTAAGTTTTTACACGTCTGTGAACGAGGAAGAGAAAGGTTCAGACCGGAAACTTCTTCCTTTTTTTTTTTTCAATGAGCTTTATTGAAAACATTGTACATACAAAGGGATGTACAGAGAACAGGGTTGTACATACAATCTAACATGAAACATCAGACAGGTGCTCCAATATGTATCAATGAACATAAATAATAAATAAATCAAAATAAAATCAGGTTGTTTTAAGCAATATTAGAAAACATAAAATCATGGAAAAAATAGCACATGGTATGGTAGCCTATAGAAGAAAAGGAAAAAAAAGGGAAATAGAATGTGTAAGCTTTATTCTACTTCTTTATTCTTTGAAAAATCTCTCATAAATATCTATGGATGTGATGCTTTGTTTAGTGTCAATTAGTGTAAGGGATTTCATGTACTCTTTGAACTCATGCAAGAAACTTCTGAAGTTGGGTGAGGTTTTGGAGTGTTTACATTTATGTATGTGACATTTGCCATACAAAATGAATAAGTTTATAATAAAGGTGATGTCCTTTTCTTCTGACCGGAAACTTCACCAACAGAATAATAATAAACAGTGACATCATTTCCGTTTCACGTATGATTTTTTATTTATTTTTTGTTCAAAACTTTGTTTCACATTACAAAAACAGTTTTTCATAATAAAATGCAATCTATAGCATATCTATATTATACGCCAGGGGGAATTTACAAGTTTACAAAAAAATGTTCAAGTTTTCACATATTGAAAGTCTTAATCACTTTCTGGTTGCTTGAAAATTTGATGGAGGTTATGTATTGCTTGAGCTCACCGGTAAAAGAAGGTTTTTTTTTTAATGAACTTACATTTGTGAATATGACACTTTGCCATTAAAATAATAAGGTTGATAATAAAAGTTATGTTGGCTTTTTCCTTGTTTTTTTTTCAGGTCAGGGAGCCCAAACAGTAGTACATTCCTCCAAAACAAAATAAAATCACCATCAACATTGATAGCAACAAAATTACAAATATCACTCCGTAGTTTTTCACGTGTGTTTAAAAAACTAAACCTGACAGTTCTTGCGTTTATTCATAATCTCTTGTTCGACAACACATTCACTGTAAAACCATGAAAAAAAAAACATCCTTTTATTGTAATTTGCAAAAATAAACACTTTCATTTTAAAATGTGTCTGAGCCTGACACCTAAATAATATTTATCTTTTCATGTTGTTGTTGTTGTTGTTTTAGCTGCTCTGCAATGATATTCTGATGTGTTATGACTACATGTTGAGTCTTGAAAGAGCAAATATTGAAAAAAAAGAAGAAAAAAACGTACAGGAAATTATGAACACATGTGTGTTAAGTTATAAAATAAAGCCTAGGGTTCTTTTGTAAATCATACTTATCAATAATACTAAACAGTTTAATTAAATGGCATCTTTCTGTTTAATAAGACTGAGGGCGAAAAGAAGAAATTCGTTATAAAACATGTATTTTGGTCTTTTGCTGTGTTTTGTTGTGCACGACAAGTGGATGTGGCAGTAGGCTACTAACAGTACCACAGTAAAAATACTTACTGTATTTACAGCACAACAATAAAGGTAGTTTCTGTAGACAGTATCAGAGTAAAAGTACTTCTTACAAGGTATCACAGTGAATACTATAATATAGGAGCAGAGTAAAAGTTTCTATAATGACAGTATCACAGTAAAAGTATTTAGTTTGGAGTTACTGGAGTAAAAGTACTTCCTGTACTTGAGTGACAGGTGAAGCTCATTGTTCCTGTTTGACTCAACACCTTTACCTGTGACTGGATCACTGATGATTGACACATTGAAGCTGCTGCAGCGTTTTCTGAGTCTGTGATGTCATAGATGATGTCATACGTGATGATGTCACATCCTGACAGGTTCACCTGCTGCACTTTACACTTTATTTCACTCCCACAGTCTCATCAGCTGTGGAAACAGCTACAGATCAGTCACACTCCAGAGTCTCCAGTCGAAAGTCTGGACTCTTCACAAGATCATGAAGCTGCTGCAGAGATGAAGAGCTCAGGGTGTTGTAGAATCTCAGGTCCAGTTCTCTCAGGTGGGAGGGGTTGGACTTCAGAGCTGAGACCAGAGAAGAACAGCTGATGTCTGACAAACTGCAGTTCCTCAATCTGAATAAAGAATAAAATAAGAAGATGAAATGAAGATCACACACACACACACACACACACACACACACACACACACACACACACACACACACACACACACACACACACACACACACACACACACACACACACACACACAGAATCGATCAGATCATTGATTATTGATCAGACTGAGTGAAATGAGCTGAAAGTGAAGAGTCATTGTCAGTGTGAGAGAAGAACAAGTGGAAACATGAGACAACAACTATTTCAAACGTCCTTCATTCATGACATCAAAGTCAATGATTCAAGTTCTGAGTGAAGATCAATCAGGTTCAGTTGTGGATCAAAGATCTAAGATCTACAACAGTAACAGTCAGTGAACTGACCTCAGAGTCTCCAGTCTACAGTCTGGACTCTCCAGAAAACCACTCAGATGCTTCACTCCTGAATCCTTCAGGCTGTAGTTGTCACTCAGCTCCAGTTCTCTCAGGTGGGAGGGGTTGGACTTCAGAGCTGAGACCAGAGAAGAACAGCTGATCTCTGACAAACTGCAGCTTTCCAATCTGAATAAAGAATAAAAGCAGTGAGTTGAGGACAAAGCTCCTTGTTGACAGCGTTCAGTGTCTCATCATCTGTTCAGAGCTGAAGAAGCTTCAGAAAGAACAAGTTTAGAAAATCAAAGTCCAACAGCTGAAGCAACAGGAAGCAGGTTAAACAGTCACATAGAGAGAAAACAGCTCATTAATATTCATGAGAAGCTGCTGCTGCTTCAACACAGACGCAGTGACTCCGCCTCTTCACCTGTCAGCTCCACCTGTGGCTCCATCCAGACAAACTCATGTTGTGCAGCCACATTGATCAGAGATTTACTGACCATGCTCAAGACAACAAACATGTGAGGCTGAACTCTGTTACCATGACAACTAACATGTAGAAACACACGTTGAATGAAGCTCAGAGACAGAAAAACCTGAACCACACCTGCTTATTATGGGATGTTGGCTTTGAATGTTTCACTATAAACATCACAGAGCCTCAGGAAAGAGGTGGAGCCAGCAGCTATTGATTATAGATCAGTTATTGTCTGATACATCACATGTGTTTCTGTAGTGGAGGTGAAACATGAAGAGAAACAGAGACTGGACTAAAAACCAGTGAGGTGCAGTCAGGGCTTTGATTTATTCACTTCATCTAAAGTTGGATTCTTTTGGACTTTCAGATAACTTTACTACAAGTTCAATGTGTCAGAATGTGGTGATTTTCATGGTCTAATAAAAGCCAGTAAACAGAGCTAGCTTCTGTCCAGGCAGCAGCTGCACAAACCACTCAGCCATGTGTAGTATTACAGAGCAAAGGCCCAGAGCTGCTCTGCCTCTTCTGTCAGTACGGTGTGTATGTGGCTGTTTGCACATGTGCAGTAAGTTCCCACAGAGAGTTCACATGGAGGTGAAGAGGCACAACGCTACGCTGCCTCTTAACTTAACTGCACCATGTCTGAGCTGCACTTCTGTTCACGTTGCCTTGGTGAATGGTCAACACACAGACGTGTCCCCTGGCTTTTTAGCCTCCAGCAGTTTAGCAGCTAATTCAACTGCAGTGATGCTCCACTGGAGAGGTGAACACCTTAATGAGCTTCATCTGAAGAACAACAGCAGCTTTTATCTGACGGGAGACCAACGCCTGAGCTACGGTGGCTAACAGTTAGCAAGTTTTAACCTACTCTCTCTCTGACTCTCTTAGATACACACACACACACACAGCCCAGGTTGTGCGTCTTCTCTGTTGTAAACCTTGTAATAACAGCTTGTTGTGTACAGTTAACATCCTTGTTGCTCAGATCACTGAAGTCAAGCCAGCCCACACGTTGTTTTAAGGTGCGCGCATATACGGCACATTACGGCAAGAGCGAGAAAGTGCCCGTAAAATGAAAGCAACGCCCCCGAAACGTCTGATGTTGCATTTCAAAATAAGAGCCGGCCTTTCAAAATAAAAGCCTTTAACACTGCATTTGTATACATTTACAGTATTATTTTAAGAAAAACTGCTAGTTATTACTGTACCATTCCACTTCAGACTGATTGTACTCGACCTGAAGATGATACCCAGAAAAAATCAGACCAATCTGATGTGGAATTTCAGAATAAAAGCCCTCTGAACTTGCATATTTTTGTGTACATTTACAGTATCATTAAAAAAAAACTGCTAGTTATTACTGTACCATTCCACTTCAGACTGAAAGTACTCGACCTGAAGATGACATCCAGAAAAAATCAGACCAATCTGATGTGGAATTTCAAAATAAAAGCCCTCTGAACTTGCATATTTTGAAGTATTTTGTGTACATTTACAGTATCATTTTTTTAAAATGCTGGTTATTACTGTACCATTCCACTTCAGACTGAAAGTACTCGACCTGAAGATGACACCCAGAAAAAATCAGACCACTCTGATGTGGAATTTCGGAATAAAAGCCCTCTGAACTTGCATATTTTGAAGTATTTTGTGTACATTTACAGTATCATTTTGTTTTAAACTGCTAGTTATTACTGTACCATTCCACTTCAGACTGAAAGTACTCGACCTGAAGATGACATCCAGAAAAAATCAGACCAATCTGATGTGGAATTTCAGAATAAAAGCCCTCTGAACTTGCATATTTTGAAGTATTTTGTGTACATTTACAGTATCATTTTTTTTAAACTGCTAGTTATTACTGTACCATTCAACTTCAGACTGATAGTACTCGACCTCAGGATGACACCCAGAAAAAATCAGACCAATCTGATGTGGAATTTCAGAATAAAAGCCCTCGGAACTTGCATATTTTTAAGTATTTTGTGTACATTTACAGTATCTTTTTTTTTTAAACTGCTAGTTATTACTGTACCATTCAACTTCAGACTGATAGTACACGACCTGAAGATGATACCCAGAAAAAATCAGACCAATCTGATGTTGAACAATAAAAGCCCTCTGAACTTAGATATTTTTGTGTACATTTACAGTACCATTTAAAAAAAAAAACAAAAAAAAAAACTGCTAGTTATTACTGTACCATTCAACTTCAGATTGATAGTACTCGACCTCAGGATGACACCCAGAAAAAAATCAGGGCGATCTGATGTGGAATTTAAATGATACTGTAAATGTACACAAATCACTTAAAAATATTAAAGTTCAGAGGACTTTTATTCTGAAATTCCACATCAGATTGGTCTGATTTTTTCTGGGTGTCATCCTCAGGTCGAGTACTATCAGTCTGAAGTGGAATGGTACAGTGATAACTAGTAGTTTTTAAAAATGTATACTGTAAATGTACACAAAATATTTTAAAATATTAAAGTTTAGAGGGCTTTTATTCTGAAATTCCACATCAGATTGGTCTGATTTTTTCTGGATGTCATCTTCAGGTTGAGTACTATCAGTCTGAAGTGGAATGGTACAGTAATAACTAGCAGGTTTTTTTAATTAATGCAGTGTTCAAGGCTTTTATTTTGAAAGGCCGGCTTTTATTTTGAAATGCCACATCAGACGTTTCGGGGTCATTGCTTTTTTCATTTTATGGGCACTTTCTCACTCTTGCCGTAATGTGCCGTATATGCGCGCACCTTAAAACAACGTGTGGGCTGGCTTGACTTCAGTCTCAGGTGTGAGTGTGGATTGTGTTAAAGGTTTGTTGTGTGATGTGAGCGGTGCTCCAACATGTGATCCTGTTATTGATCCGAGTTGTGTGTTAATAACAGCTGGTGTCAGGACGGCATGGATTGTGGGGAAAAGGTGTTGCACATGTTTAAGACTTGGATCTGTGTGAACCATTGTGCATGAATGTGTTTGTTGTGAGGTTGTTGTGTGATGAGCTGTCTGAGGTGCCGACCCCCCACAGCCCTGGTCTTGGTCTGTGAGCGCCTGCCTACCCTGTCCTACAGCCTCAGTGTGGATCAGTAGAATATCAGCCTCATGTCTGCAGCTCAGTATCAACACAACTTTCACATCACATTCATCTGAGCACAGAAATAAAACAGAGTCTGACCTCAGAGTCTCCAGTCTACAGTCTGGACTCTCCAGAAAACCACTCAGATGCTTCACTCCTGAATCCTGCAGCTCGTTGTGGCTCAGGTTCAGTTCTCTCAGGTGGGAGGGGTTGGACTTCAGAGCTGAGCCCAGAGAAGAACAGCTGATCTCTGACAAACTGCAGCACTCCAATCTGAATAAAGAATAAAAGAAGAAGATGAAATGATTGATGATTGATCAGATGTGTCCTGATCAATGATCAGTGTGTAAATGAGTAGAGGGACTTTGTCCTTGTGTTGTTGTGGATCATCATCATGTGGCCTTCTACACACATCATCCACATGTCAGCACAGATTCATCAGCTGCTGCTGACCTCAGATCAGTCTGTCAATATACAATCAATATCTGATCAATACCTGATGGACTAAACACTGACTACAACTCTGATTCAGGACTGAACTGGATCAAAGACACACACACACACACACACACACAGAGGATGATAAACTGTGTGTGTGGTTAGTAGTTGCATGAATTCAGATTTTTTAAAGTCGACTCTAATGTTATGAAAGTCGAGTCGACGTCGACTAGTCGCCGATGACGTCGTTCATTTTTTTTTTTTTTAAGTATATATTTTTTGCCGTTTTTGCCTTTATTTGATAGACAGTGATATAGACAGGAAAGGGGGAGGCAGAGAGAGGGGGAATGACATGCAGGAAGGAAAGGTCTGCCCGACGCGGGATTCAAACCAGGGACGCCTGCGTTGAGGACTGTAGCCTCTACATGGGGCGGCCACCTTAACCACTGCGCCACGCACCGCCCCAACGTTGTTCATATTTTCCTGTCATAACTAAAATCACAGGAGGAGGGAAACGCTTTGCAACAATCTGTATCCACTGACAGGTTGATAGAAATCAGTACAGAACAGCAGGTAAATAAACAACCAGCTGTAAATCAGTTTTTTTGTAACATACACTCCTATAGAAGTGAAAAGAAAATACTGGAGCTACTGTGTGTTAGGGAGGAAAACGACACAAGCAAAGGTCTGTAAGCCAATCACCATCACAGTCCTGCTCAGTCACAGTTTTTGTTTTTCGATTCTGGTTGATTGGTTGTTATTGTTTGTTGTTGTGTGCGACATAGAGCTGCCTATACGAGCAGAGTTTTTTTTTGTGCTACCTTCACAACTTTCTTTTCATCAACGACCTGTGGAACACTTGCGTGCCGATCCGTGGAGAGCGATCAAGGATCAACACTGATCTGTTTCCAGTGCTCGTTCCCAAAAGACAAAGGTAGAAGCTATACACAACCTAGAAAGTCAAAGTGTTGTTTTGATGGGCTTGTGTGTTGTTTTTGTTGTCCTTTTGTTTTGTTTAGTTTTTTCTCTGTCTTATGAATATGTCTGCTATGTACTGTTGATATTAATAATAATAATTATTAATCTAATGTTACCCCCGGGAAAAGGGTGGGGTCAAGGGGAATGGATAAATGGAATTGTAATGAAATAAAACAAAATAAAAAATTGATTAAAAAAAAAACAAAAAAAAACACTGATCTGTTGCACCACTACTCCCTCCCTCATGATCATCCACATCCTCAACTAGAATAAAATGAATAACCAAGTTTATCAAGGCCGTGCATCAGCAACAGAAGACAATTTAAATCAATTAGGGTGACGGATTAGTTTCATTCAGCCACTCAGCTGTTGTTTCAAGCAGCTCTCCACATGTGCTGCCAAAATCACCTGATCAGCGACGAGTCGACATCAAGCTCAAAATGTCATTGTGGAGCAGTAAAGTTGAGTCTGTGCAATACACACACACACACACACACACACACACACACACATCTGCTCAGCTTCAGCTACAGTTGCTGATCCAGCTGTTCTGTTAGCAGCTTCATCTGAGAGCAGCTCATCATCATCATCATCATCATCATCATCATCATCATCATCATCATCATCATCATCATCATCATCATCATCATCACCACACTGACCTCTGAGTGACCTCTGACCCTTCACCTTCTACCAGCTGCAGTAACATGGAGTCACAATCAGTCGCTGCTTCAAACTGAACTTCACACATTTGAACTGAACACAGACAAAAGTCCAACAGGTCCAGTCAGTGAACTCACCTCAGAGTCTCCAGTCGACAGTTTGGACTCTCCAGTCCAGCACACACAACCTTCACTGATGAATCACTCAGTTTGTTGAGACTCAGGTCCAGTTCTGTCAGGTGGGAGGGGTTGGACTTCAGAGCTGAGGCCACGACTTCACAGTGACTCCCTGAGAGTTTACAACCAACAAGTCTGTGAAGAGAGAAAATATAAAATGAACAAGTGGGAGAATCCTTGCGTTTCAGCTTGGGGACAAACTGCAGACCGGTGCGTCTTGGGCCGGAGACAGATGAGCAATAGACAGAGGAAGGACGCTGGAGGACACGGTCAGTTTTAGCTCCAGCGTCCTTCCTCTGCCCGAAAATATAAAATGTGTCAGAATCAAACCAGATGAAAGCTGCAGTAAAAACACAGCTGATGCATCTGATGACGGGACGTGATGATGTGATGAACATCTGAGCCTCAGCTCATCTTTTCTGACTGAGTTTGACAGGATCCTCATCACTTAGGTGATCAATGAGGAGCATTGATGCTGATCTACCAGTGATATTCTGCTGCTTCACCTCACTGTAGCTGGGTTTCCATCCAAGTCGTATCGAATTTAAAAGCGGATTTTGTGAAAATGCGCAAAAAGCAAAGCGAATTTATGCCCGTTTCCATTCATTAGTGTTTTGCGATTAGGAGGAGTGCACCGTGAGATTACGTCATAAGAGAGCGTGAATGTATCCAACAGTTGACACTCAGCTGACACTCAACATCATGGACAATTTACGTACTTTCCGGACTATAGACGCACCTGTATAATCCGCTACATTTTAATAGAAAATACATATATAGGCCGCACTTGAATATAAGCTGCAGGTTTTCATGTTGTAACATGAGATATTTACACAGAAAGACAGTAGGGAACTGTGACAGTCTGCTCGCTTTTCCGCTGTTTTGGTTATGCTCCTCTCGCCCATGTGCATCTGTTTACATACGAAGCCGGTGAAAAATCAATAAGTTACATAACAATGTTACGGCGTGTGTTTGTGTAGTCTTAACCGTCATAAACAAAAGATTATGGGTTAGCGCGTTTGTGTTGCGGTGCAGAGAGGAGAGCTGGGAGACCGGGGCGTCGCTGGGTGAAGTCCAGCAGCTTCACCCACAAACTCTGCCTCAATTCGCATAATCTGTTTCCATCACAAAAAGTCGCATTTCCTTTAATCGATACCCCCTCCAAGCGTATAAACTTTTATGCGCATTTACTGCCTTTATTCGAATTTCTGGCGTTTCCATTCAAGTATTTATGCGCATTTTCACAAAATGCGCATAAGAAAAGGTGGATGGAAACCCAACTATTGATGAGTTATACAACAAATATGATTGGTCAACAAGAAATGTAGAACGTGCTCAAATCAGCATGACAACACGCCTCACTCATCACTAAAAATATTATTCCACCATGTCATGTTGTTCTATCCATCTCCATGGTAACCATCCATGGATTCTTATTTTTATTTTTTTAGAAACGTTATGTTACTCGTGAAAATAACTCACAAACTAATGCTGCGTTCCAGGCAGGCTTTTGATCCCATAAGTTACAACTTCAAGTCACGACTTACAACTTTGTAGCGTTCCAGGCAACCCCTAACTCATGTTTTTCCGACCTGTTACCCGTGAAAGTCACTATAACGGCAGTTGAACTCGTAACTTCCGATCTGTGAACTCGTACCAGATCGAACTGGTACTGTTCACAGGTCGGAAAAACACGAGTTATGGGTCGCCTGGAATGCACCATAAATCAACCTCCTGTAGAGTTCCTGTCAGCTGCCAAATTCAAATTTTAGAACAATTAAAATAAAGAAATAACCATGTTTTAGTTAACATACTGTAAAGTGTACCGTTTTAGCCAAGAGGGTATTCTCCCTTCTGTACTGTATGTGTACAAAGTCAGAGAGACACTAGTTGTGATCGCGGTGAAAATATGAATATTATTAGCCTAGAAATCTAGACGCACCCTAGCGGCAGCAAAAATATTTGCTCCGTAGGTGGGTCTAGACCAAGGGGGCAGTTGTCGGTCTGAGAAGTGAAGCTCACTTCCGCGCTCAAAAAACTGCAATCCCCTCGGATTCCTCTGGGGGCTGGTGTCAGAAGGGAGCATTCCCCATAGACCCCCATGTTAAAATCGCCGACTTTACATCCTCAGTAAACATGTTAAAAGCCTGGTGTCAGAACGTTTTTTCGTCTCAATCGATAGTTTCTACCCCCGCACACACTCTGAGGGGGGTGAATTTTTTTTTAACTCTACAGTTTTACTGTTATTAGGTTAAAATTCTGGCCAATCAGGGCGCGGAAACGTTGAGTGACAGGTCCGAGCAGCTCCGTGGACAGCTGCTTCGAGGCCAGTGGGCGGGTTCTCGGCCGGCCAATCCAACATGGCGCTGTTCAGGCCGCCATATTTGAGTCACAAAAACGACTCCCCAAAACCAATGGGTGACGTCACAGGTGCTACGTCCATTCTTTTTACAGTCTATGGTCTAGACACGAGCCATAGGAACTTTTTGAGTCTCGAACACCGATTGTGTTCACCAATCACAGCGCTCTATCTGTTTAGAGAGTCGTTGGGTGGGCTTAAGGCGATGGCGACATACATTTTAATTGGCTTGTCAGGCTAACGTCATCCTGCTCCTGCTCTTTGCTCTGATTGGTCGTAGCGCTACCCTATTGCGTGCAGAGGCAGTTTGAAAGACAGCCTTCATCCCGCCCCCTGGATTGAGCCGAGGTCTACCGGTCGTTTCCAGACTATACATTTTAGTGATATAGTCTGGCTTGTCAGGCTAGAATATTATGGCATTGGAGCTGAATATTTCATTGGATAAAATGGAAGATATTACCTCTATGTTTTTCTGTCTCTCTTTTTTTGCGATTTTTGGGTTTTGAAATAATCTGGAGTAATTGAAATGTTTGACTTTCCCCATCAGCTGTGCCGGCGATGCAGTATTAATTTACTTGGGGAAAGTCTGAGACCACGATAAAACATTAACGTCAGTTCAGAGTTCACTCATGTGGGACAAGAAAATGTTTTCTGTTGCTAGGTCGTTACTAAGGGTTGGATTATTTGCTGTAGAGGTAAACTAGGTTCCATTGCATAGTAGTATACTGACGTGACTGATTGTGTTTCAGGTCTTAGTCGGACCCCATGTATTTCCATGGAAACGGGAAGCAGACTCGCAAAAACATCTCTAGCTAACACCGCTTTGACTACACTAGATCCATGGAGGTAACTGTAGTAACCCGAGTGGTTGCCTTGTTTAGCAATAATACACGCAGACGTAGGATACCATGTTTGCTCATTTACTCACATTTGCAGCTACATACACGCATTAGCCAGCAGGCAGAACATTGTGGGTACACAACAGGTGTGCCTATTTTACCGTTTGCCTGGAAAGGGGTGCGAGTTGACGGTATTCTGTAAAATTTGTGGGTTTTGTTATTTTGTTATTACAAAACATTAGTGCAACTAACAGTACAAAAAGACATGATCACGGCGCTTGCTGCTCTCTTTCTGCAGGTGACATGCGCAGTAGAATGTCAGTGACGTAGACGTATAATCCCTCTATATTGATCATGTCTAGACTTACCGAGCCTTCCTGCAGTTCCTCACAGCTGGGATCAGTCTCAGTCGTCCCTCCTCTGATGTGTTGTACTTGCTCAGGTCCAACTCGTCCAGAACCTGCTCTGACATCTGCAGCATGTAGCCCAGAGCTGAACACTGGATCACAGAGAGTTTCTCCTTTGATCTGTTCTCTGACTTGAGGAACTGTTGGATCTGCTGATGAACTGACTGGTCCTTCATCTCCGTCAGACAGTGGAAGATGTTGATGCTTCTGTCAGGAGAGATCTTTGTCTTCTTTTCCTTCAGGTTGTTGATGGTTCTCTGGATGGTTTCTGGACTGTTGTCTGTCTGACCCAGCAGACCTCCTAACAGCCTCTGGTTGGACTCCAGAGAGAGGCCATGAAGGAAGCGAACAAACAGGTCCAGGTGACCGTTTCTACTGCGGAGGGATTTCTTCAAGACTCTCTGCAGGAAGTCATCCAGGGTTAGAGGACTGTTATTGATCAATGGAGGACTGTTATTGATCGATGGATGACTGTTAACCATTGATGGATGACTGTTATTGATCAATGGATGACTGTTATTGATCGATGGATGACTGCTATCGATCCATGGATGACTGTTATCGATCAATGGATGACTGTTATTGATCGATGGATGACTGTTATCGATCCATGGATGACTGTTATCGATCAATGGATGACTGTTATTGATCGATGGATGACTGCTATTGATCCATGGATGACTGTTAACCATTAATGGATGACTGCTATTGATCCATGGATGACTGTTATCGATCAATGGATGACTGTTATTGATCGATGGATGACTGTTATTGATTGATGGATGACTGTTACCGATCCATGGATGACTGTTATTTATCCATTGATGACTGTTAACAAGTGAAGGATGACTGTTATCAATCAATGGATGACTGTTATAGATCGGGGGATGACTGTTACCGATCTGTGGAGGACTGTTATCGATCCATGGATGACTGTTATCGATCAATGGATGACTGTTATTGATCGATGGATGACTGTTTTTGATCGATGGATGACTGGTATTGATCGATGGATGACTGTTATTGATCCATGGATGACTGTTATTTATCCATTGATGACTGTTATCAATCAATGGATGACTGTTATCAATCAATGGATGACTGTTATTGATCAGTGGATGATTGCTATCAATTGATGGATGACTGCTCGCCTTGATTCCATCAGAGGAAGGCATTGTGCTCTTCTCACTCTCTTCGTAGTCTTTTCCCAGGAAGTTCTTGAGGACCTGTGTGTTCCTGTTGGTGAAACAGTGGAACATGTAGACTGCAGCCAGAAACTCCTGAACACTCAGATGAACAAAGCAGTACACTGTTTTCTGGAAGATCACACTCGCTCTTTTGAAGATCTCAGTACAGAGTCCTGAGTTCACCAAGGCCTCTGTGACATCCAGACCACACTGTTCCAGGTCTTCTTGGTAGAACATGATGTTTCCTCTCTCCAGCTGTTCAAACGCCAGCCTCCCCAGCTTCAGAAGAACTTCCCTGTCGGCCTCCGTCAACTCCTGTGGACTCGTCTCATGTCCTTCACCGTACTTGTTCTTCTTCCTCTTTGTCTGGACCAGCAGGAAGTGTGAGAACAGGTCAGTCGTGGTCTTGGGCAGCTCTCCTCTCTGGTCTGTGGTCAACATGTGCTCCAGAACTGTAGCACTGATCCAGCAGAAGACTGGGACTTGACACATGATGTGGAGGGTCCTGGACGTCTGGATGTGTGAGATGATTCTTCTGGACAGATCTTCATCACTGGACCTCCTCCTGAAGTACTCCTCCATCTGGGCGTCAGTGAAGCCTCGGACCTCTGTTACCCTGTCAACACATGTAGGAGGGATCTGATTGGCTGCTGCAGGTCTGGAGGTGATCCAGACAAGAGCCGAGGGAAGCAGATTCCCCTGGATGAGGTTTGTCAGCAGCACGTTGACTGATGACGTCTGTGTGACATCAGACACAACCTCCCTGTTGTTGAAGTCCAGTGACAGTCGGCTTTCATCCAGGCCGTCAAAGATGAAGAGAAGTTTACAGACAGCCAGCTGCTCTGCTGTGACCTTCTGTAATGTTGGATGGAAAACATGGAGCAGCCTGAGAAGACTCAACCGCTGATCTCTGATCAGGTTCAGCTCCCTGAACGAAAGCAGAACCAGCAGACTGACATCTTGGTTCTCCAAGCCCTCGGCCCAGTCCAGAGTGAACTTCTGCACCGAGAAGGTTTTTCCAACGCCAGCGACGCCGTTGGTCAGAACCACTCTGATGGGTCTCTGTTGGACAGGTGAGACCGTAGAGACGTCCTCTCTCTGTTGGACAGGTGAGACCGTGGAGACGTCCTCTCTCTGTTGGACAGGTGAGACCGTAGAGACGTCCTCTCTCTGTTGGACAGGTAAGTCTTTAAAGATGTCGTTGCACTTGATTGGAGTGTCATGGAGGGTCTTCTTCTTGGACGTTGTCTCCAGCTGTCTCACCTCATGTTGGGTATTAACCTCTTCACTCTGTCCCTCTGTGATGTAGAGCTCAGTGTAGATCCTGTTGAGGAGGGTTCCACTTCCTGTTCCACTTCCTGTTGCCTCAGTTCCTTCAGTCACTCGTTCACATCTGCTCCTCAGACTGATCTTATGTTGATCTAAAACCTCCTGCAGACCACGATCTGCTGAGAGAGAAGAGACAGAGTCAGACAGAAGACAGAGAGTCTGACAATCTGATCAGATCATTTTCATCAGCTACAGAAAAACTACAGACAACAAAGAGAAGGTTTGAATCATCATCTTAAATGTCAGTGCTGTGTGATGGAACAATGACTCTGGACAAAACAACAGGTCCTGGTTTCACAAATGACCACATCAGCAGACAGATGTTCAGTCTCACTTTGTCCACAGCTGCTCTGATTGGCTGTCTGCAGTCCACCTCTGGTTCTGGGTCTTTTTCCACACTGGGGACAGGAGGGGGGTCCTGAAGAACCAGACTGGTCCCAGTCTAAGGTGAAGCACTGTCTGCAGAACCAGTGTCCACAGCTGGTGGAGACTGGATCCTTCAGGACGTCCTGACAGAGACCACAGCAGGACAGCTGCTGGTCCACAGAGACACCACTCCTCTTCCTCCTGTCAAGACATTTCTGGATCAACAACATGTCACAGCTCCACATCTGAGCTCTGATTGGTTAACCACCTCGAGCGGCCGGGGCTTCAGTAAGCAGAGGAGCAGACAGAGAAAGCAGAGGAAGACGAGTGCAGAGAGACGAGCTGAATGAAGACCTGGTCCTGAACTGGTCTGGTTTCTGTCTCTGTTTATCTGTTGACCTTAAATCTGGTGTTTTCCTCTGAACTTCTCTGTGACTCTTTCAGACATGGATCATGTGTTTGACGTTGGTTCTGGACTGAAGCACCCTATAATGTAATAATTTCCTGAAAATTTAATAACACCTGAAAATGTAATAAAATTTGTACTTAACTCGATTGAAAATGTAATAAAACCCAATAATGTAATAACTCAACCAATAATGTAATACCTTACTACATTATTGGGAATTTATTACATTTTCAGATCGTTTTTTTTTTTCAAAACTGATAATGTAATACTTGACAAATTGTCATACTTATAGTATATTATGATATTTACCTAAGTGAAGAGGTACCTCGGGTCTCCAGTGTGGGGAGAATACGTCAGTCCAACCGCCCAAAAGTCTGACTGCCCATTTCTCTGACTGAAAAAATTACGGCTTTGAGGGATGTAAACAGCCTAAGCAGCGGAACTTGCATCCGCTCCCATTCATTGCTGCCGTGGCGATGCGGGGAAAGACACAACTACCGCAAAACAGGTGCAATTAAACTGAAAATCTTCAGATTCCTTCTTTTAGACCTAAAATGTTAGGAAAATACACCCCCAAGTTGAATTTGCCTGGAACTCTCCTTTAAATCGGAGAAATGGTAGGTTGGACTAATGGACGCAAAAATATAGAAATGTATGGTCAGAGAAATGGGAAGTTGGAGAAAGTTGGAGGTAAGTCCATCACCCACTCAGTAAGACCAGGATGTAGTTGCATGTCCCTGAGTATCTGCACTTGTGCATATGGCTGTATGGTACTCAAGGTCTGCAATTTAACCCACTGGGAATTTATTACATTTTCAGGAGGGCTCCTGAAAATGTAATAAATCCCCCATAATGTAATAATGTATTACATTATCAGTAAAAATGTTATTACAATATCAGTCAGGACATTTTATTACATTATTGGTTGAGTTATTACATTATTGGGTTTTATTACATTTTCGATCGGTTGAAGTGCAAATTTTATTACATTTTCAGGCGTTATTACATTTTCAGGAAATTATAACATTATAGGGTGCTACAAGCTTGTAGAAACCAAAAACGTAATAACGGCCAATAACATAATAACAGCCAAAAACGTAATAATTTTGGCCATTTTAAATGTAATAAAGCCAATAATGTAATAACACGCCAATAATGTAATAAAACTTTTGAGCCAATAACGTATTAACATTTTGCCAATAATGTAATAAGTGATTACATTATTGGCTGGTTATTACGTTATGGCCTAGTATTAAACAAACCTTTGACAATGTAATAACTGGTGCCGATAATGTAATATTACATAAATATGACTGCAGTTCTTGGAAATAAAAGGCTTTTTTGTGCAGTTTGCTAATCAAAAATAGGTATAGTGGATGACATAGTCGTCATATTTATTCATCCAAGATGTACTATCTTTCACCTCTCTCTCTCTCTCTCTCTCTCTCTCTCACTTCTACCATGCTTAATGATATGTTTGCAAACGGAAGAAGTAAGCATTGTAGGCTATCAACAACCTCTAAAACATAACCAAACTTGTGTATTGAATGGTGTCTGTCAGCCAGTTTATGTTTCAGTCATGTATAACTTCCTGCCTCAGACAAACCATGTGAAATGTGATAATCCCAGCATGGCTCGGAGGAGCAATGGAGTTGATTTGGTTTTACCATTGATTTTCTTTAATTAACATATTTAGCCATCATTTGTCCAACTTGATGGTTAGCGTTATCTCCAGAACACCCAAATGAAGTTCCAAATGAAGTGGCAGCACAATTGTACACGTTCAGAAATCTCTTTCTCAAAGAAATGTTTTCTTTTGCAGCACCAATCAACAAATAGATCACTACTATAGAAACCAGCTGTTGGAGATCTAAAATGAAATCTCTGCAGGTTTCATACGTCTAACTTTGATTTTCATGTTTGAAAATTACTACATCAAAACATTGAGCTTAAAGGTCCCATTTAGATAAAGTGACATTTCACATGTTTTTTGTTTTTTCTACAGTGATGATAAAGCAGCTTTAGGTTCTATATTAATACTGTGAAAGTCTAAAGGTATGTTTGTATTGCTCCATACAGTATAAAGGTAATTTTTTTTTTTTTTTTTTTTTTTTTTTACATTTGTGAATGAAAAAACTACCTTTATACTTTCACAGTATAAATATAGAACCTATGTTGCTTCATTATCACTGCAAAAAACAAAAAAAACATCAAAATGTCACTTTATCCAACACGGGACCTTTAAGCTCAAATTCAAATAGAAAGAGAATGGTAAAACCAAATCAACTCCATTGATCCTCCGAGCCATGCTGGGATTATCACATTTCACATGGTTTGTCTGAGGCAGGAAGTTATACATGACTGAAACATAAACTGGCTGCAGACACCATTCAATACACAAGTTTGGTTATGTTTTGGAGGTTGTTGATAGCCTACAATGCTTACTTCTTCCGTTTGCAAACATATCATTAAGCATGGTAGAAGTGAGAGAGAGAGAGAGAGAGAGGTGAAAGATGAGAGTACATATCTTGGATGAATAAATATGACGACTATGTCATCCACTTACCTATTTTTGATTAGCAAACTGCACAAAAACTGCAAAAAAGCCTTTTATTTCCAAGAACTGCAGTCATATTTATGTATTATTACATTATCGACACCAGTTATTACCAGCCAATAATGTAATCACTTATTACATTATTGGCAAAAAGTTATTATGTTATTGGCTCAAAACTTTTATTACATTATTGGTGTGTTATTACATTATCGGCTTTATTACATTTAAAATGGCCAAAATGATCACATTATTGGCTGTTATTACGTTATTGGCCGTTATTACGTTTTTGGTTGCTACAAGCTCTTTAACTAACACTATGAGTGTTATGTAATGACTGAATCATCTTCAGCTCAGTTTACAGTAGAAACAGTCTCTTACCGTGACTCTGGAGGTCCAGGTCCAGACTTGAAATCAATAGGATGTCCCATTGACCGGTCACTCCTCATAGACCAGCAGGTGGGTCCAGGTCCAGGTCCAGACTTGAAGTTTATAGGTTCTTCTTTGGACCGGTCACTCCTCATGGACAGACAGATGGATCCTGGAGACTCTGCTCTCAGTCTGTGGTTCTGACCTCTGCAAACACAAACATGTTTTTATTCACATCACATTGATCACTGATCACATGGACAGTAACCACACCCCACCTTACAATAACTGTGAACTGGTCTTTGCATTGCTGCAACACACAGTATACTACCTCTGACCATGTTCTCTGATGCCCCTGTTTCTGTTTTTGTCTTTCTGTATCTGGTTTCTTACTGTGACTCTGGAGGTCCAGGTCCAAGACTGAAGTCTGGACGATTTCCCATGGACCGGTCACTCCTCATGGACAGACAGATGGATCCTGGAGACTCTGCTCTCAGTCTGTGGTTCTGATCTCTGCAAACACAAACATATTTGCATGTCTCTGAGTATCTGCACTTGTGCATATGACTGTATGGTACTCAAGGTCTGCAATTTAACCCACTGGGAATTTATGACATTTTCAGGAGGGTTCCTGAAAATGTCATAAATGCCCATAATGCAATAATGTATTACATTATCAGTAAAATGTTATTACAATATCAGTCAGGACATTTTATTACATTATTGGTGGAGTTATTACATTATTGGGTTTTATTACATTTTCGATCGTGTTAAGTGCAAATTTTATTACATTTTCAGGAAATTATTACATTATAGGGTGCTACAAGCTCTTTAACTAACACTATGAGTGTTATGTAATGACTGAATCATCTTCAGCTCAGTTTACAGTAGAAACAGTCTCTTACCGTGACTCTGATGGTCCAGGTCCAGACTTGAAATCAATAGGATGTCCCATGGACCAGTCACTCCTCATAGACCAGCAGGTGGGTCCAGGTCCAGGCCCAGACTTGAAGTTTATAGGTTCTCTTTTGGACCGGTCACTCTTCATAGACAGACAGATGGATCCTGGAGACTCTGCTCTCAGTCTGTGGTTCTGACCTCTGCAAACACAAACATGTTTTTATTCACATCACATTGATCACTGATCAGTTCTCTGAACACAGATGCATTGTGGGAAGTCTCCAGTGACGTCAGCATCCAGCACCACACACTGTAGTGAAGGATGGAAGCAACACAGCACCATCATAGACAACAGTGTAGAGTCAGTCAGACATTAAATGTGTCCAGTGTCCAGCTGCTGAACATCTGTCTCACATCAGCTCTACACAGGATCACACACTAACACTGACACACACACACGGAGAGGACACACACACAGGCAGGCTTGGGGAGTAATGGATTACATGTCATGGCGTAAGAGAAAAAAGAAGGAAACTGTAATCTGTTACAGTATCAACTTTATTTTTATCTATTTATTTATTTATTTATTTATTTACAGTACAGAAAAAAACATGTCATCAGATTGCTGGTCTATTTGATAAAATGGGGATTACTTCTTGTCAGGATTACATTTTAAAATGTTGCCGTTTTCCTCCTCCACTATTATTTTTTATTTCCTTCATGACGTCCTGTCAGCTTCAGGACTCTGACTGACCGGTGACTCATGGTCGTTTGTCACGGGAGTTTGTCCATTGTGTTTTATTTTGAAATTTACCGGCTGCTCGGTGAGTTTGACTTCCTGTTTTGAGTGATCTAATCGACGTGGATTGATGTGTGTTGGTTGTGTGATATTCTTAATTTGCATATTTTGTATTAAAGTAATCCAATAGTAACTCAAAGTAATCCAGTACATAACTTTAATTGTGATACTTGGAGTAAGTTACTGATTACATTTTTAAAGTAACCCTCCAAACCTGCACACAGGTCTAAATCTGGTTTCTTACTGTGACTCTGGAGGTCCAGGTCCAAGACTGAAGTTTAGAGGTTGTCCGTTAGACATGTCACTCCTCATGGACAGACAGATGGATCCTGGAGACTCTGCTCTCAGTCTGTAGTTCTGACCTCTGCAAACACAAACATGTTTTTATTCACATCACATTGATCGGTGGACACACACACATTTCCTCTTCTGTGACGTCACACACACTTCAGGTTTTTATCTGGTCTCTTACTGTGAGTCTGGAGGTTCATGTTTGGACCGGTCACTCTCCAGAGACTTTGATCTGTCCTCCTGTTCCTCCACATTAACACTCATCTTCAGGACTTCAGTCAGTCTGAGAGGGAAACCAGTAACACACACACACACACACACACACACACACACACACACACACACACACACACACACACAGAATCAAGACACACCCAAATCCACCGAGGACAAACTATAATCACGTCCTTGTTTGATCCAGTCGTTGACCTCCACCACTCATAGTACCCAAGATGGCGGCTGTGTTGACGTGTTGACAAGCCTGAATGCAGCATCTACGTGTATGTATCTATGACTTTGACATTAAATCCATGTTCATCCAGTCACCGTGACCTTTGACCTTTGATGTTTGTTCTGAGTTTGAAGAAGTTGTGTGGAGGTGAATCTGAGACAATGTGCTGACGTATGTACGGACTACGTCTGACTCTTCTTCCCTCCACAGTCCACACAGACACACTGACTCTCACACTCTGACACAACAACAACAACAATAAAAAAAAATAAAAATAAAATAAAGTTCTTTTCACACTCACCCGCCTCAGACTTCAGTCTCTCTCCTTCTGCTCCGTTCACTCTAAAATGGCGTCTGAACAGTTTTACCTCCTCTCTCTGCAGTTACAATCATTTATTACTCAGTTTAAAGTTCATCTCATGGACTTTAAACTGAACAATAAATTATATTGAGGAAGTCACTTTCTACAGTAGAGTGGCGCCATCTGCTGGGTAACTCCTGGTATTACACCTGTATGGACAGGTGAACTCTGACACCATGAATAAACAGTGAGCTGAGATCCAGCTGTGGTAGAAGAGCTGCTGAGAGATTTAAAGACACTCCACTACAAGTTACAGCTCAGTCTGTTCTCTGTCTTATTCATCACACATGTTGTCATCAACTAATTTGTGTCTCAGTGTTGTAACTTAACTCGCCCCGGTCTGGCAACACGACCATATATGGAAAACACAACCACAACTAAATGTAAGTCCACACAGAAACCAGGAGGATACAAGGAGAATCATGATGAACTCCTTTTAGAAATGCACTCATTGACATAATGTGTTCCCTAGCCCCTTACCCTAACCTTAACCATTACTCTTAACCTAACTTAAACCTAATTATAACCTAAAGTCTTAACCCTCAAACAGCCCTTGGAAAAAGTGAGGAACGGCCAAAATGTCCTCACTTCCCCTAAATGTCCTCACTCTGTTGGTTAAAAACTCTCGACGGTCCCCACAACGTAGTAAATACAAGAACACACACACACACACACACACACACACACACACACACACATCTTACAGGTGTTTTTCTGTGGGGAACAGAAGCTGATTGTGCTGAGTTCATCTCTGACTCTGGGATTAGAAAGAATAAATTATCGTGTGTGTAACAAGTGGGCGTGTCACTGGTGGCCAATCACATTATCAGCATTATTTTCATCCCTCTCTCTGATTGGTTCAGGACGGCTACTTGCTACAGTGGACCTGATGTGTTCAGAGGAGGAGGAGGAAGAGGAGGAGGAGTTTCTAATCTTGAGTAAAGCTTGACAGTGATTTTAAACTGGACCAACAGATCAACTCTGTTGTCAAAACCAGTTTTTGAGTCCTGGTTTTGGTTCTGGTCCTGGTTCTGGTCCTGGTCCTGGTCCTGGTCCTGGTCCTGGTTCCTGGTTCTGGTTCCTGGTCCTGGTCCTGGTCCTGGTTCCTAATTCAGGTCCTGGTTCTGGTCCTGGTCCTGGTCCTGGTCCTGGTTCTGGTCCTGGTCCTGGTCCTGGTCCTGGTTCTGGTCCTGGTCTCCGTGGTCACCTCCCTCATAGGTGAAGCAGCAGCAGCAACGAGCATCAGGCTGAGCAGCAGAAACAGGATGGAAGGTCTGGGGTCGACTGATGCCTCATTCATGTTCAGGGGTTCAGTCGCCACTCGGCTAAAGGTGCAGTTCACGTATTACAGAACGGTCTCTGACCTGGAGGAGTTATGCTGCGTTCATAACAACTCGGAGGTCGGGATTCCCAACTCGGAAATGTCCGACTTCCGACATCATTGCGTTCACGCTGCAGGAACTCGGAAGAAAAGAAACATGGATACCTGAAGGAAGTTTGGCGTATTGTTGTGGCTCATCGCTGAATACGAGAAATAAATGCAGCAGTAAATGATGTTTATTTTGGAGGAGAGGAGACGCCGCAGATGAGTGCACATATAATGTTACGGCCTTGATAACAGTTAAACGTTATTTCCAGACTGCAATTTCACACCATACAACAATCACAGCTTAATATAAACGTATTTCATAGAGGCTACTGCAATAATACACAAAAATATGCATTAAAACCTCAACAAATAACTTAAAATGTCTAAATTCTAACCGTTTAAGACGAGGTCCGCCATGTTTTGATGTTGTCGTAACGTCAAGTCGGAAAGTCGGAGCTCTGATATGATACCCGAGTTCCCGACCTGTAATTTCCGAGTTCGACGCCGTTCAATTCATTTTTTTACAACTCAGAGCTATTTTTTTTTCCGACTTCCGAGTTGTCTTAAACGCAGCATTAGTGTGTGTGTGTGTGTGTGTGTGTGTGTGTGTGTGTGTGGTGTTTTATGTTGTGTAGTCGACCAGTCTCTGCTCCTCAGTCTCTGAAACACTGAATGTTTGTTCATGTTGCTGCTGTTGATCTGTATGTGGCTGATTTGATGCTTCTGCTTTTATGGAGGTGAAGTATTTGATGAATTAAAGGGAAAGTTAAAGGTCAAAGGTCTCTCTTCTCTCCTCCCCCTCTCGCTTCCTCCCTCCCCCCTTCTCTCTCTCTCTCTCTCCCCTTCCCTCCTCCCCTCTCTCTCCTTTCTCTTTCTCTTCCTCCCTCCCTCTAAGTCTCTCCCTGTCTCCCCCTCTCTCTACGCTCCCTTTCTCCCCCTTCTCTCTCTCTCTCCTCCCGCACTTCCTCTATCCTCTCCCTCTTTCTCTCTGCCCCCTCCCTAAGTCTCTCCCCCTCTCCCTCCCTCTTCTCTCTCCCTCTCTCCTCTTCCCTCCCCCCTCTCTCTCTCCTCTCCCTCTTTCTCTCTGCCCTTCTTCCCTCCCCCTCTCTTCTCTCTCCCCCTCTATCTTCCTCCCTCCTTCCAAGTCTATCCCTGTCTCCCCTCTCTCCCTTTCCCCCTTTCTTTCTCTCTCTCCTCCCCCTCTTCCTATCTCTTTCCCCTCTTTCCTCTCTCTCTCCTCTCCTCCCCCTCCCTCACTCTCTCTATCCTCTTTCTCTCCTCCCCCTCTTCCTCTCTTCTCTCTTCTCTCTCCTTCCTTTACTGTAGT
>NC_140912.1:34552051-34574551 GCF_045865225.1 Trachurus japonicus
GAAACAGCTACAGATCAGACTCACCACAGAGTCTCCAGTCGAAAGTCTGGACTCTTCACAAGATCATGAAGCTGCTGCAGAGATGAAGAGCTCAGGTTGTTGTTGTAGTCCAGGTAGCTGGGTCCTCTCAGGTCCAGGAGTCTCAGGTGGGAGGGGTTGGACTTCAGAGCTGAGATCAGAGAAGAACAGCTGATGTCTGACAACCTGCAGTTCCACAATCTGAATAAAGAATAAAAGAAGAAGATGAAATGCAGATCTCACACACACACACACACACACACACACACACACACACACACACACACACACACACACACACACACACACACACACAGCTGCAGTGATCAGATCATTGATTATTGATCAGACTGAGTGAAATGAGCTGAAAGTGAAGAGTCATTGTCAGTGTGAGAGAAGAACAAGTGGAAACATGAGACAACAACTATTTCAAACGTCCTTCATTCATGACATCAAAGTCAATGATTCAAGTTCTGAGTGAAGATCAATCAGGTTCAGTTGTGGATCAAAGATCTAAGATCTACAACAGTAACAGTCAGTGAACTGACCTCAGAGTCTCCAGTCTACAGTCTGGACTCTCCAGAAAACCACTCAGATGCTTCACTCCTGAATCCTGCAGCTTGTTTCTGCACAGGTCCAGGAGTCTCAGGTGGGAGGGGTTGGACTTCAGAGCTGAGACCAGAGAAGAACAGCTGATCTCTGACAAACTGCAGTTCCTCAATCTGAATAAAGAATAAAAGCAGTGAGTTGAGGACAAAGCTCCTTGTTGACAGCATTCAGTGTCTCATCATCTGTTCAGAGCTGAAGAAGCTTCAGAAAGAACAAGTTTAGAAAATCAAAGTCCATCAGCTGAAGCAACAGGAAGCAGGTTAAACAGTCACATCGAGAGAAAACAGCTCATTAATATTCATGAGAAGCTGCTGCTGCTTCAACACAGACGCAGTGACTCCGCCTCTTCACCTGTCAGCTCCACCTGTGGCTCCATCCAGACAAACTCATGTTGTGCAGCCACATTGATCAGAGATTTACTGACCATGCTCAAGACAACAAACATGTGAGGCTGAACTCTGTTACCATGACAACTAACGAGTAGAAACACATGTCGAATGAAGCTCAGAGACAGAAAAACCTGAAACACACCAGCTTATTATGGGATGTTGGCTTTGAATGTTTCACTATAAACATCACAGAGCCTCAGGAAAGAGATGGAGCCAGCAGCTATTGATTATAGATCAGTTATTGTCTGATACATCACATGTGTTTCTGTAGTGGAGGTGAAACATGAAGAGAAACAGAGACTGGACTAAAAACCAGTGAGGTGCAGTCAGGGCTTTGATTTATTCACTTCATCTAAAGTTGGATTCTTTTGGACTTTCAGATAACTTTACTACAAGTTCAATGTGTCAGAATGTGGTGATTTTCATGGTCTAATAAAAGCCAGTAAACAGAGCTAGCTTCTGTCCAGGCAGCAGCTGCACAAACCACTCAGCCATGTGTAGTATTACAGAGCAAAGGCCCAGAGCTGCTCTGCCTCTTCTGTCAGTACGGTGTGTATGTGGCTGTTTGCACATGTGCAGTAAGTTCCCACAGAGAGTTCACATGGAGGTGAAAAGGCACAACGCTACGCTGCCTCTTCACTTAACTGCACCATGTCTGAGCTGCACTTCTGTTCACGTTGCCTTGGTGAATGGTCAACACACAGACGTGTCCCCTGGCTTTTTAGCCTCCAGCAGTTTAGCAGCTAATTCAACTGCAGTGATGCTCCACTGGAGAGGTGAACACCTTAATGAGCTTCATCTGAAGAACAACAGCAGCTTTTATCTGACGGGAGACCAACGCCTGAGCTACGGTGGCTAACAGTTAGCAAGTTGTAACCTACTCTCTCTCTGACTCTCTTAGATACACACACACACACACAGCCCAGGTTGTGTGTCTTCTCTGTTGTAAACCTTGTAATAACAGCTTGTTGTGTACAGTTAACATCCTTGTTGCTCAGGTCACTGAAGTCAAGCCAGCCCACACTTTGTTTTAAGGTGCGCGCATATACGGCACATTACGGCAAGAGCGAGAAAGTGCCCGTAAAATGAAAGCAACGCCCCCGAAACGTCTGATGTTGCATTTCAAAATAAGAGCCGGCCTTTCAAAATAAAAGCCTTTAACACTGCATTTGTGTACATTTACAGTATTATTTTAAGAAAAACTGCTAGTTATTACTGTACCATTCCACTTCAGACTGATTGTACTCGACCTGAAGATGATACCCAGAAAAAATCAGACCAACCTGATGTGGAATTTCAGAATAAAAGCCCTCTGAACTTGCATATTTTTGTGTACATTTACAATATCATTAAAAAAAAACTGCTAGTTATTACTGTACCATTCCACTTCAGACTGATAGTACTCGACCTCAGGATGACACCCAGAAAAAATCAGACCAATCTGATGTGGAATTTCAGAATAAAAGCCCTCTGAACTTTGATATTTTTAAGTATTTGTGTACATTTACAGTATAATTAAAAGAAAACTGCTAGTTATTACTGTACCATTCCACTTCAGACTGATAGTACACGACCTGAAGATGATACCCAGAAAAAATCAGACCAATCTGATGTGGAATTTCAGAATAAAAGCCCTTCAGACTGAAAGTACTCGACCTGAAGATGACACCCAGAAAAAATCAGACCAATCTGATGTGGAATTTCAGAATAAAAGCCCTTCAGACTGAAAGTACTCGACCTGAAGATGACACCCAGAAAAAATCAGACCAATCTGATGTGGAATTTTAGAATAAAAGCCCTCTGAACTTTGATATTTTGTGTACATTTACAGTATAATTTAAAAAAAAACTGCTTGTTATTACTGTACCATTCCACTTCAGACTGAAAGTACTCGACCTGAAGATGACACCCAGAAAAAATCAGACCAATCTGATGTGGAATTTCAGAATAAAAGCCCTCTGAACTTTGATATTTTGTGTACATTTACAGTATAATTTAAAAAAAAAAACTGCTAGTTATTACTGTACCATTCCACTTCAGACTGATAGTACTCGACCTGAAGATGATACCCAGAAAAAATCAGACCAATCTGATGTTGAATTTCAGAATAAAAGCCCTCTGAACTTTGATATTTTTGTGTACATTTACAGTATCATTTAAAAAAAAAAAAAAAAAAAATGCTGGTTATTACTGTACCATTCAACTTCAGATTGATAGTACTCGACCTCAGGATGACACCCAGAAAAAAATCAGGGCGATCTGATGTGGAATTTAAATGAAACTGTAAATGTACACAAATCACTTAAAAATATTAAAGTTCAGAGGGCTTTTATTCTGAAATTCCACATCAGATTGGTCTGATTTTTTCTGGGTATCATCTTCAGGTCGAGTATTATCAGTCTGACGTGGAATGGTACAGTAATAACTAGCAGTTTTTTTTAAATGATACTGTAAATGTACACAAAATACTTCAAAATATTAAAGTTCAGAGGGCTTTTATTCTGAAATTCCATTAAAAGCCCTCTAAACTTTAATATTTTGAAATATTTTGTGTACATTTACAGTATAAATTCTTAAAAACTGCTAGTTATTACTGTACCATTCCACTTCAGACTGATAGTACTCGACCTCAGGATGACACCCAGAAAAAATCAGACCAATCTGATGTGGAATTTCAGAATAAAAGCCCTCTGAACTTTGATATTTTTAAGTATTTGTGTACATTTACAGTATAATTAAAAGAAAACTGCTAGTTATTACTGTACCATTCAACTTCAGACTGATAGTACTCGACCTGAAGATGATACCCAGAAAAAATCAGACCAATCTGATGTGGAATTTCAGAATAAAAGCCCTTCAGACTGAAAGTACTCGACCTGAAGATGACACCCAGAAAAAATCAGACCAATCTGATGTGGAATTTCAGAATAAAAGCCCTCTGAACTTGCATATTTTGAAGTATTTTGTGTACATTTACAGTATCATTGTTTTTTAAACTGCTAGTTATTACTGTACCATTCCACTTCAGACTGATAGTACTCGACCTGAGGATGACACCCAGAAAAAATCAGACCAATCTGATGTGGAATTTCAGAATAAAAGCCCTCTGAACTTGCATATTTTTAAGTATTTTGTGTACATTTACAGTATCTTTTTTTTTTAAACTACTAGTTATTACTGTACCATTCCACTTCAGACTGATAGTACTCGACCTGAAGATGACACCCAGAAAAAATCAGACCAATCTGATGTGGAATTTCAGAATAAAAGCCCTCTGAACTTGCATATTTTTGTGTACATTTACAGTATCATTTAAAAAAAAACAAACAAAAAAAATCTGCTAGTTATTACTGTACCATTCAACTTCAGATTGATAGTACTCGACCTGAAGATGATACCCAGAAAAAATCAGACCAATCTGATGTGGAATTTCAGAATAAAAGCCCTTCAGACTGAAAGTACTCGACCTGAAGATGACACCCAGAAAAAATCAGACCAATCTGATGTGGAATTTCAGAATAAAAGCCCTCTGAACTTGCATATTTTGAAGTATTTTGTGTACATTTACAGTATCATTGTTTTTTAAACTGCTAGTTATTACTGTACCATTCCACTTCAGACTGATAGTACTCGACCTGAGGATGACACCCAGAAAAAATCAGACCAATCTGATGTGGAATTTCAGAATAAAAGCCCTCTGAACTTGCATATTTTTAAGTATTTTGTGTACATTTACAGTATCTTTTTTTTTTAAACTACTAGTTATTACTGTACCATTCCACTTCAGACTGATAGTACTCGACCTGAAGATGACACCCAGAAAAAATCAGACCAATCTGATGTGGAATTTCAGAATAAAAGCCCTCTGAACTTGCATATTTTTGTGTACATTTACAGTATCATTTAAAAAAAAAAAAAAAAAAAAAAATCTGCTAGTTATTACTGTACCATTCAACTTCAGATTGATAGTACTCGACCTCAGGATGACACCCAGAAAAAAATCAGGGCGATCTGATGTGGAATTTAAATGATACTGTAAATGTACACAAATCACTTAAAAATATTAAAGTTCAGAGGGCTTTTATTCTGAAATTCCACATCAGATTGGTCTGATTTTTTCTGGGTATCATCTTCAGGTCGAGTACTATCAGTCTGAAGTGGAATGGTACAGTAATAACTAGCAGTTTTTTTTAAATGATACTGTAAATGTACACAAAATACTTCAAAATATTAAAGTTCAGAGGGCTTTTATTCTGAAATTCCACATCAGATTGGTCTGATTTTTTCTGGATGTCATCTTCAGGTCGAGTACTATCAGTCTGAAGTGGAATGGTACAGTAATAACTAGCAGGTTTTTTTAATTAATGCAGTGTTCAAGGCTTTTATTTTGAAAGGCCGGCTTTTATTTTGAAATGCCACATCAGACGTTTCGGGGTCATTGCTTTTTTCATTTTACGGGCACTTTCTCGCTCTTGCCGTAATGTGCCGTATATGCGCGCACCTTAAAACAACGTGTGGGCTGGCTTGACTTCAGTCTCAGGTTTGAGTGTGGATTGTGTTAAAGGTTTGTTGTGTGATGTGAGCGGTGCTCCAACATGTGATCCTGTTATTGATCTGAGTTGTGTGTTAATAACAGCTGATGTCAGGACGGCATGGATTGTGGGGAAAAGGTGTTGCACATGTTTAAGACTTGGATCTGTGTGAACCATTGTGCATGAATGTGTTTGTTGTGAGGTTGTTGTGTGATGAGCTGTCTGAGGTGCCGACCCCCCACAGCCCTGGTCTTGGTCTGTGAGCGCCTGCCTACCCTGTCCTACAGCCTCAGTGTGGATCAGTAGAATATCAGCCTCATGTCTGCAGCTCAGTATCAACACAACTTTCACATCACGTTCATCTGAGCACAGAAATAAAACAGAGTCTGACCTCAGAGTCTCCAGTCTACAGTCTGGACTCTCCAGAAAACCACTCAGACCCTTCACTCCTGAATCCTGCAGCTTGTTGTTGAAGCTCAGGTCCAGGTGTCTCAGGTGGGAGGGGTTGGACTTCAGAGCTGAGACCAGAGAAGAACAGCTGATCTCTGACAAACTGCAGCTCCACAATCTGAATAAAGAATAAAAGAAGAAGATGAAATGATTGATGATTGATCAGATGTGTCCTGATCAATGATCAGTGTGTAAATGAGTAGAGGGACTTTGTCCTTGTGTTGTTGTGGATCATCATCATGTGGCCCTCTACACACATCATCCACATGTCAGCACAGATTCATCAGCTGCTGCTGACCTCAGATCAGCCTGTCAATATACAATCAATATCTGATCAATACCTGTTGGACTAAACACTGACTACAACTCTCTGATTCAGGACTGAACTGGATCAAAGACACACACACACACACACACACACACACAGACACACAGAGAGGATGATAAACTGTGTGTGTGGTTAGCGGTTGCATGACTTCAGATCTTTTAAAGTCGACTCTAATGTTATGAAAGTCGAGTCGACGTCGAACAGTTGCTGATGACGTCGTTCATATATATTTTTTTAAGTATATATTTTTTGGCGTTTTTGCCTTTATTTGATAGACAGTGATATAGACAGGAAAGGGGGAGGCAGAGAGAGGGGGAATGACATGCAGGAAGGAAAGGTCTGCCCGACGCAGGATTCGAACCGGGGATGCCTGCGTTGAGGACTGTTGCCTCTACATGGGGCGGCCGCCTTAACCACTGCGCCACGCACCGCCCCAACGTTGTTCTAAAATCACAGGAGGAGGGAAACGCTTTGCAACAATCTGTATCCACTGACTGGTTGATAGAAATCAGTACAGAACAGCAGGTAAATAAACAACCAGTTGTAAATCAGTTTTTTTGTAACATACACTCCTATAGAAGTGAAAAGAAAATACTGGAGCTACTGTGTGTTAGGGAGGAAAACGACACAAGCAAAGGTCTGTAAGCCAATCCAATATCGTCCGGCTGCGGACACAAATGGGCGTTACTGTCGACCCGTTGCCGAGGCCAGGAACGCCCCCTTCGCAGCCAGGAACGCCCCCCCCTCTCCCCTTCTTCTTCGTCTACCCCTAATACATCCATGGTCTACCCGCGCTTGTCAACATCCGGGGGTTAATAGCTGGGTTAACATAGCCACATCCGCTAGTCAGTTTATACGACAGGTAGCGTAGAGCTACCATTAGTAAGCTAAGCAAGATAAAGAATGTTAATTTTAATTTAATCTTTCGTTTGATTTACATAGTCAGTTTGATTACGATCGAGATTTTTTTTTAACTTGATTTAACCTAATGGATTAAATTGACCGAATCTGTTCCCTTCGTCTTGACTAGGCTACTCGTTCTGTCCTCTTTTGATCCTCCTCCATGTTTTTCTTTCCTTTCCTTCATCCTTCCTTTTGACCCATCTGTTGAACTATCTTACCTCCATTTACCTTCCTTTCCTCCCAGGTTGGCATTTCAGTCTTTCCAGCTCACATTCGGATTTCTGTACACACGTTAGGCTGCAGAGCCTCCAGACAGGGCTGCTGTGTCCATAACGCTGCACACATGAAGCTTCACTTTTCATTCAAATAAACTAATGCAACTGCCACAATAAGATTTCATCAATGAAACCAGCATTTATCTCCTAAAAAGAGTTAAACCAGCCGGTGGTTTACCTCTAAAAACCTACGGATAAGTTCATTAACAGTCGTTTTCCCCCGCGAGGTGACGGAGTAGTCTGGCCGGTCGAGCACGTCAGGAGACGGGGTTGCTGCCTCTGTGATGTCCCGGTCACAGCTCATATTTATCCAATATTTATTTTATCCAAACGACGGCTGTTTAGAAGTTAACCTCGAAGCGAAGCTCCAGGTCCGAGCAGTGACCGCGGCATCACAGAGGCAGCAGCCCGGCTCCTGACGTGCTCCGCCGGCCAGCCTGCAATCGTCACCCCGGGGAGAAAACGACTGCTAATTAACTTACCCGATGGCTTTTAGAGGTTTACCACCGGCTGCTTAAACTTCTTTTAGGGAATAAATGTTGGTCTCTTTGATGAAATCTAACAACTGTGGCAGTAGCAGAAGTTTGTTTGAATAAAAAACCATGGTTGGACAGTGCTGCCTTGGGGTCAGTCTACGCACAGAAAACACCACATTTACATAAATAAATAAATACTTTAAAATGAGCCAGGCCTGTCTCAGAGCTGGCAAGACTCTCCGGTGGCATATTGAACGATTAAATGCCGTTAACGGGACGAGAGAGCAGTCAAAACGGCAGCTCCAAGCTAGCTACAGCGAGGGTAGGTTCATTTCCTGTTTACAAAGTAAAAGCACCTAAGCGATAAAAGGCAACGGGTATTTTATTTTGTGAAAATAACCGGAAGTGCGTTGCTCACTACGGCTAGTTTTACTAGCGCCAGAGAACGCCGACTTCGTCGGAACAAATTTGTAAACAGCGGGTATTTTGTCAGATTTTCAACACAGTGGGGATCTAAACGACCACTTTCTCGCCTGAAAATGTTTCAAATGTTGCTAAAGTTATATATTTACAGAGTTTAGCAGCAGCTAGCCGCTCGCTAGAATGCTACTTCAACCGGAAGTACGTCACATGAAAGGCTACCAGCCAGGAACGCCCATAGGCGTTCCCGTGTCATGACGGGAACGCCCCTGTCCGCAGCCAGACCCTTCTCAGCCAATCACCATCACATGTAGCGAACCACAGCCAGACAATGGTGAAGCTTGATGTTTTCAAGAAGCCTTTATTTATGTTCAGCCGTCATCCTTATTTGAACATAATTCTCCTTTTCCTTTCACTCATATCCGTTCTTCTTTCAACACCGTAGAGCTAAAGGACAGATAAATGAAATAAAATGAGCTCTTATGAAGTAAATAAAATAACCTTTGTGAATGATTTTCACCAAAATATGCCTTATGACAATATATATGAACCTTAATCAACATTTTACATGAGATAATGACAATAAAACGTTTGCCATAGACACATAACAGATTCAAAGACTATTGTTAGCTCAACATCACCACCATGAGGCCAAACATATGCACACTACACAGAGGCTAACATTAGCATCGCTATTAGCGTATGACAATTAGCATTTTCCCCACACATAGCCGGACATAAAACATGTTGTTTACACAATACCTTGTTCCCAATTCCAGCTGGGTGCTTAACCATTTTATGTAGAACCCTTTAGGAGCAGACTTATCATGCCTCACTGCACAGTTTGCCGTCTGCTTTGAGAAACGTAAAGAAAACAACGATACGGGAGCTTGTTACTTCCGGCGCCGGATCGCCAAAATAAAAGCACAGGAAGTGAATCTCTTTTTACCAGAAAGTCGTTTTTAGAGTTACTTACATCACAGTCCTGCTCAGTCACAGTTTTTGATTCTGGTTGATTGGTTGTTATTGTTTGTTGTTGTGCGCGACATAAAGCTGCCTATACGAGCAGAGTTTTTTTTTTTTTTGCGCTACCTTCACAACTTTCTTTTCATCAACGACCTGTGGAACACTTGCGTGCCGATCCGTGGAGAGCGATCAAGGATCAACACTGATCTGTTTCCAGTGCTCGTGCCCAAAAGGCAAAGGTAGAAGCTATACACAACCTAGAAAGTCAAAGTGTTGTTTTGATGGGCTTGTCTGTTGTTTTTGTTGTCTTTTTGTTTTGTTTAGTTTTTTCTCTGTCTTATGAATATGTCTGCTATGTACTGTTGATAATAATAATAATTATTATTAATCTAATGTTACCCCCGGGAAAAGGGTGGGGTCAAGGGGAATGGATAAATGGAATTGGAATGAAATAAAACAAAATTAAAAATTGATTAAAACAAAAAAAACACTGATCTGTTGCACCACTACTCCCTCCCTCATGATCATCCACATCCTCAACTAGAATAAAATTAATAACCAAGTTTATCAAGGCCGTGCATCAGCAACAGAAGACAATTTAAATCAATTAGGGTGACGGATTAGTTTCATTCAGCCACTCAGCTGTTGTTTCAAGCAGTTAGCAAGTTTTAACCTACTGACACTTAGACACTTTTACACACACACACACACACACACACACACACACACACACACACACACACACACACACACACACACACACACACACACACACACACTCAGACACACACACACACAGCCCAGGTTGTGTGTCTTCTCTGTTGTAAACCTTGTAATAACAGCTTGTTGTGTACAGTTAACATCCTTGTTGCTCAGGTGTGAGTGTGGATTGTGTTAAAGGTTTGTTGTGTGATGTGAGCGGTGCTCCAACATGTGATCCTGTTATTGATCCGAGTTGTGTGTTAATAACAGCTGATGTCAGGACGGCATGGATTGTGGGGAAAAGGTGTTGCACATGTTTAAGACTTGGATCTGTGTGAACCATTGTGCATGAATGTGTTTGTTGTGAGGTTGTTGTGTGATGAGCTGTCTGAGGTGCCGACCCCCCACAGCCCTGGTCTTGGTCTGTGAGCGCCTGCCTACCCTGTCCTACAGCCTCAGTGTGGATCAGTAGAATATCAGCCTCATGTCTGCAGCTCAGTATCAACACAACTTTCACATCACATTCATCTGAGCACAGAAATAAAACAGAGTCTGACCTCAGAGTCTCCAGTCTACAGTCTGGACTCTCCAGAAAACCACTCAGAGCCTTCACTCCTGAATCCTTCAGGTAGTTTCCACTCAGGTCCAGGTGTCTCAGGTGGGAGGGGTTGGACTTCAGAGCTGAGACCAGAGAAGAACAGCTGATCTCTGACAAACTGCAGTCCACCAATCTGAATAAAGAATAAAAGAAGAAGATGAAATGATTGATGATTGATCAGATGTGTCCTGATCAATGATCAGTGTGTAAATGAGTAGAGGGACTTTGTCCTTGTGTTGTTGTGGATCATCATCATGTGGCCTTCTACACACATCATCCACATGTCAGCACAGATTCATCAGCTGCTGCTGACCTCAGATCAGTCTGTCAATATACAATCAATATCTGATCAATACCTGTTGGACTAAACACTGACTACAACTCTCTGATTCAGGACTGAACTGGATCAAACAAACACACACACACACACACAGGATGATAAACTGTGTGTGTGGTTAGTAGTTGCATGACTTCAGATTTTTTAAAGTCGACTCTAATGTTATGAAAGTTGAGTCGACGTCGTTCATATCTTTTTTTTTTTTTTTAAGTATATATTTTTTGGTGTTTTTGCCTTTATTTGATAGACAGTGATATAGACAGGAAAGGGGGAGGCAGAGAGAGGGGGAATGACATGCAGGAAAGGTCTGCCCGACGCGGGATTCAAACCGGGGACACCTGCGTTGAGGACTGTAGCCTCTACATGGGGCGGCCGCCTTAACCACTGCGCCACGCACCGCCCCAACATCGTTCATATTTTTACCGTCATAACTAAAATCACAGGAGGAGGGAAACGCTTTGCAACAATCTGTATCCACTGACTGGTTGATAGAAATCAGTACAGAACAGCAGGTAAATAAACAACCAGTTGTAAATCAGTTTTTTTTGTAACATACACTCCTATAGAAGTGAAAAGAAAATACTGGAGCTACTGTGTGTTAGGGAGGAAAACGACACAAGCAAAGGTCTGTAAGCCAATCACCATCACAGTCCTGCTCAGTCACAGTTTTTGTTTTTCGATTCTGGTTGATTGGTTGTTATTGTTTGTTGTTGTGCGCGACATAAAGCTGCCTATACGAGCAGAGTTTTTTTTTGGCGCTACATTCACAACTTTCTTTTCATCAACGACCTGTGGAACACTTGCGTGCCGATCCGTGGAGAGCAATCAAGGATCAACACTGATCTGTTTCCAGGGCTCGTGCCCAAAAGGCAAAGGTAGAAGCTATACACAACCTAGAAAGTCAAAGTGTTGTTTTGATGGGCTTGTGTGTTGTTTTTGTTGTCCTTTTGTTTTGTTTTGTTTTTTCTCTGTCTTATGAATATGTCTGCTATGTACTGTTGATAATAATAATAATTATTATTAATCTAATGTTACCCCCGGGAAAAGGGTGGGGTCAAGGGGAATGGATAAATGGAATTGTAATGAAATAAAACAAAATAAAAAATTGATTAAAAAAAAAAAAAAAAAACACTGATCTGTTGCTCCACTACTCCCTCCCTCATGATCATCCACATCCTCAACTAGAATAACATTAATAACCAAGTTTATCAAGGCCGTGCATCAGCAACAGAAGACAATTTAAATCAATTAGGGTGACGGATTAGTTTCATTCAGCCACTCAGCTGTTGTTTCAAGCAGCTCTCCACTTGTGCTGCCAAACTCACCTGATCAGCGACGAGTCGACATCAAGCTCAAAATGTCATTGTGGAGCAGTAAAGTCGAGTCTGTGCAACACACACACACACACACACACACACACACACACACACACATCAGCTTCTCCGGCCTCAGATCTACATCACATCTGCTCAGCTTCAGCTACAGTGGCTGATCCAGCTGTTCTGTTAGCAGCTTCATCTGAGAGCAGCTCATCATCATCATCATCATCATCATCATCATCATCATCATCATCATCATCATCATCATCATCACCACCACCACCACACTGACCGCTGAGTGACCTCTGACCCTTCACCTTCTACCAGCTGCAGTAACATGGAGTCACAATCAGTCGCTGCTTCAAACTGAACTTCACACATTTGAACTGAACACAGACAAAAGTCCAACAGGTCCAGTCAGTGAACTCACCTCAGAGTCTCCAGTCGACAGTTTGGACTCTCCAGTCCAGCACACACAACCTTCACTGATGAATCACTCAGGTTGTAGTTTTCACTCAGGTCCAGTTGTGTCAGGTGGGAGGGGTTGGACTTCAGAGCTGAGGCCACGACTTCACAGTGACTCTCTGAGAGTTCACAACCAACAAGTCTGTGAAGAGAGAAAATATCAAATGTGTCAGAATCAAACCAGATGAAAGCTGCAGTAAAAACACAGTTGATGCATCTGATGATGTGATGAACATCTGAGCTTCAGCTCATCTTCTCTGACTGAGTTGATCCTCATCACTCTGACAGGATGGACGGGACCCTGAAGCAAAGCCTGCTCACTCTATATTATCCCTTACGTAATGTTTTCAAAGTCAAACTAAGAATAATGAAAAGAAAAATTGTGTTTATCTGAACTACTGATCTAAACTGCTAATCAATAATTATATTGATCATTTCTGGACTCACCGAGCCTTCCTGCAGTTCCTCACAGCTGGGATCAGTCTCCATCGTCCCTCCTCTGATGTCTTGTACTTGCTCAGGTCCAACTCGTCCAGAACCTGCTCTGACATCTGCAGCATGTAGGCCAGAGCTGAACACTGGATCTCAGAGAGTTCCTCTGATCTGTTCTCTGACTTGAGGAACTGTTGGATCTCCTGATGAACTGACTGGTCCTTCATCTCCGTCAGACAGTGGAAGATGTTGATGCTTCTGTCAGGAGAGATTTTATCACTCTTCATCTCCTTCAGGTTGTTGATGGTTCTCTGGATGGTTTCTGGACTGTTGTCTGTCTGACCCAGCAGACCTCCTAACAGCCTCTGGTTGGACTCCAGAGAGAGGCCATGAAGGAAGCGAACAAACAGGTCCAGGTGACCATTTCTACTGCAGAGGGATTTCTGCATGGCTCCCTGCAGGAAGACATCCAGGGTTAGAGGACTGTTATTGATCTGTGGATGACTTTTATTGATCTGTGGATGACTGTCATTGATCTGTGGAGGACTTTTACCGATCACTGGAGGACTGCTTGCATTGAATCCAAAAAAATTCTGAAGCTTCTTAAACAAAGACTTCTGTTTTGGTTTCTCTCTCTGTTTGTAGTTTTCTTCTTTTTCTTCTTTGCCGCCGCTGCTACTGCCGCCACCGTCTTTTTCTGCTAAGGACAAGTCACTGAAATAATGTTCCTTGACTTGTTCTCTCAGGAACTTCTTGAGGACCTGTGTGTTCCTGTTGGTGAAACAGTGGAACATGTAGACTGCAGCCAGAAACTCCTGAACACTCAGATGAACAAAGCAGTAGACTGTTTTCTGGAAGATCACACTCTCTCTTTTGAAGATCTCAGTACAGAGTCCTGAGTTCACCAAGGCCTCTGTGACATCCAGACCACACTGCTCCAGGTCTTCTTGGTAGAACATGATGTTTCCTTCCTCCAGCTGTTCAAACGCCAGCCTCCCCAGCTTCAGAAGAACTTCCCTGTCGGCCTCCGTCAGCTCCTGTGGACTCGTCTCATGTCCTTCACCGTACTTGTTCTTCTTCCTCTTTGTCTGGACCAGCAGGAAGTGTGAGAACAGGTCAGTCGTGGTCTTGGGCAGCTCTCCTCTCTGGTCTGTGGTCAACATGTGCTCCAGAACTGTAGCACTGATCCAGCAGAAGACTGGGACTTGACACATGATGTGGAGGGTCCTGGACGTCTTGATGTGTGAGATGATTCTTCTGGACAGATCTTCATCACTGGACCTCCTCCTGAAGTACTCCTCTATCTGGGCGTTAGTGAAGCCTCGGACCTCTGTTACCCTGTCAACACATGTAGGAGGGATCTGATTGGCTGCTGCAGGTCTGGAGGTGATCCAGACCAGAGCCGAGGGAAGCAGATTCCCCTGGATGAGGTTTGTCAGCAGCACGTTGACTGATGACGTCTGTGTGACATCAGACACAACCTCCCTGTTGTTGAAGTCCAGTGACAGTCGGCTTTCATCCAGGCCGTCAAAGATGAAGAGAAGTTTACAGACAGCCAGCTGCTCTGCTGTGACCTTCTGTAATGTTGGATGGAAAACATGGAGCAGCCTGAGAAGACTCAACCGCTGATCTCTGATCAGGTTCAGCTCCCTGAACGAAAGCAGAACCAGCAGACTGACATCTTGGTTCTCCAAGCCCTCGGCCCAGTCCAGAGTGAACTTCTGCACCGAGAAGGTTTTTCCAACGCCAGCGACGCCGTTGGTCAGAACCACTCTGATGGGTCTCTGTTGGACAGGTGAGACCGTAGAGACGTCCTCTCTCTGTTGGACAGGTGAGACCGTAGAGACGTCCTCTCTCTGTTGGACAGGTGAGACCGTAGAGACGTCCTCTCTCTGTTGGACAGGTGAGACCGTAGAGACGTCCTCTCTCTGTTGGACAGGTAAGTCTTTAAAGATGTCGTTGCACTTGATTGGAGTGTCATGGAGGGTCTTCTTCTTGGACGTTGTCTCCAGCTGTCTCACCTCATGTTGGGTATTAACCTCTTCACTCTGTCCCTCTGTGATGTAGAGCTCAGTGTAGATCCTGTTGAGGAGGGTTCCACTTCCTGTTCCACTTCCTGTTCCCTCAGTTCCTTCAGTCACTCGTTCACATCTGCTCCTCAGACTGATCTTATGTTGATCTAAAACCTCCTGCAGACCACGATCTGCTGAGAGAGAAGAGACAGAGTCAGACTGAAGACAGAGAGTCTGACAATCTGATCAGATTATTTTCATCAGCTACAGAAAAACTACAGACAACAAAGAGAAGGTTTGAATCATCATCTTAAATGTCAGTGCTGTGTGATGGAACAATGACTCTGGAGAAAACAACAGGTCCTGGTTTCACAAATGACCACATCAGCAGACAGATGTTCAGTCTCACTTTGTCCACAGCTGCTCTGATTGGCTGCCTGCAGCTCACCTCTGGCTCTGGGTCTTTGTCCACACTGGGGACAGGAGGGGGGTCCTGAAGAACCAGACTGGTCCCAGTCTGAGGTGAAGCACTGTCTGCAGAACCAGTGTCCACAGCTGGTGGAGACTGGATCCTTCAGGACGTCCTGACAGAGACCACAGCAGGACAGCTGCTGGTCCACAGAGACACCACTCCTCTTCCTCCTGTCAAGACATTTCTGGATCAACAACATGTCACAGCTCCACATCTGAGCTCTGATTGGTTAACCTCCTCAAGGGGGCGGGGCTTCAGTAACCAGAGGAGCAGAGAGAGAGAAAGTAGAGGAAGACGAGTGTAGAGAGACGAGCTGAATGAAGACCTGGTCCTGAACTGGTCTGGTTTCTGTCTCTGAGGTTTGTTGTGAACCTTCAGAGTCTGATGGATCTGGTTCCTGGTTTCTCTCTGTTTCCTTCACACGAGTCTAATGACTGAATCATCTTCAGCTCAGTTTACAGTAGAAACTGTCTCTTACCGTGACTCTGAAGGTCCAGGTCCAGGTCCAGACTTGAAGTTTAGAGGAAACTCTCTGGACCAGTCACTCTTCATGGACAGACAGATGGATCCTGGAGACTCTGCTCTCAGTCTGTGGTTCTGACCTCTGCAAACACAAACATGTTTTTATTAGGGCCGGGACTCGATTAAAAAAATTAATCGAATGAATTAGAGGCTTTGTAATTAATTAATCGCAATTAATCGCATTTTAATCGCATATAAATATTTGACCTGAGAACCGTGAACAGTTTTTTTTTCACATGGATTTTAGTATACCATTGAATGACTGAATACATAAGCTTAAGCATTCAAGGTGGTACTTAACCAAGACCAACAGACTAGGGATGCAAATTATCGATTAATTCATTAATCGATATTTGATACATACAGATTAAATGGTCTTTCCTTCCAATACACTATGATGATTACTGTAGTATTTAACTAGGCTACTTAAATCACAGTAGCATAAACTGATTTGTTGAACTCAGCCTGATGTAAACATCAATAAAACTCAGTAACCAATCACACAGCAGCTCCATGTTGTCCCTGTGTGATGTTCAGGGACAGGTCAGGACAGTCTGAAGACAGAGCTCTGAGGGTGAAGTCCTATCATAATGAGATGAGCTGCACCTGTGACAGTGACAGGTCATAGATATAGCGCTGCAGCTGAGCGCATTCTGTGTATCTATGTGCAGGCAGAGATCAGAGATGGTGTTTTAAATAACCATGCTAGCATTTCACCAGCTCTCATCTCTGCCAGTCTCTCTTTTGGTGAGAAAAAAAAAAAAAAAAAATCGATTTTTTTTATAAGTGTGATTAAAATGCGTTAATTTTTTTAACGCGTTAATTTTTTTGTAATTAATTAATCGTAATTAACGCGTTAAAGTCCCAGCCCTAGTGTTTATTCACATCACATTGATCAGTGGACACACACACACACACACACACACACACATGTTTCCTCTTCTGTGACGTCACACACACTTCAGGTTTTTATCTGGTCTCTTACTGTGAGTCTGGAGGTTCATGTTTGGACCGGTCACTCTCCAGAGACTTTGATCTGTCCTCCTGTTCCTCCACATTAACACTCATCTTCAGGACTTCAGTCAGTCTGAGAGGGAAACCAGTAACACACACACACACAGAATCAAGACACACCCAAATGCACCGAGGACAAACTATAATCACTTCCTTGTCTGATCCAGTCGTCGACCTCCACCACTCATAGTACTTTGACATTAAATCCATTTTCATCCAGTCACCGTGACCTTTGACCTTTGATGTTTGTTCTGAGTTTGAAGAAGTTGTGTGGAGGTGAATCTGAGACAATGTGCTGACGTATGTACGGACTACGTCTGACTCTTCTTCCCTCCACAGTCCACACAGACACACTGACTCTCACACTCTGACACATCAAAAACAACAACAACAATAATAATAATAATAATAATAATAATAATAATAATAATAATAATGTTGTGTTGACACTCACTCGCCTCAGACTTCAGTTTCTCTCCTTCTGCTCTTCATTCACTCTAACATGGCGTCTGAACAGCTGCTCTGTGTTTACTGGAAATCCCACAAGTTCATGGTGCCAGAGGGAGGGGAAGTCACTTTCTACAGTAGAGTGGCGCCACCTGCTGGGTAACTCCTGGTATTACACCTGTATGGACAGGTGAACTCTGACACCATGAATAAACAGTGAGCTGAGATCCAGCTGTGGTAGAAGAGCTGCTGAGAGATTTAAAGACACTCCACTACAAGTTACAGCTCAGTCTGTTCTCTGTCTTATTCATCACACATGTTGTCATCAACTAATTTGTGTCTCAGTGTTGTAACTTAACTCGCCCCGGTCTGGCAACACGACCATATATGGAAAACACAACCACAACTAAATGTAAGTCCACACAGAAACCAGGAGGATACAAGGAGAATCATGATGAACTCCTTTTAGAAATGCACTCATTGACATAATGTGTTCCCCAGCCCCTTACCCTAACCTTAACCATTACTCTTAACCTAACTTAAACCTAATTATAACCTAAAGTCTTAACCCTCAAACAGCCCTTGGAAAAAGTGAGGACCGGACAAAATGTCCTCACTTCCCCTAAATGTCCTCACTCTGTTGGTTAAAAACTCTTGACGGTCCTCACAACGTAGTAAATACAAGAACACACACGCACACACACACACACACACACACACACACACACACACACACATCTTACAGGTGTTTTTCTGTGGGAACAGAAGCTGATTGTGCTGAGTTCATCTCTGACTCTGGGATTAGAAAGAATAAATTATCATGTGTAACAAGTGGGCGTGTCACTGGTGGCCAATCACATTATCAGCATTATTTTCATCTCTCTCTGATTGGTTCAGGACGGCTACTTGCTACAGTGGACCTGATGTGTTCAGAGGAGGAGGAGGAGGAGGAGGAAGAGGAGGAGGAGGAGGAGGAGGAGGAGGAGGAGGAGTTGTTTCTAATCTTGACAGTGATTTTAAACTAGACCAACAGATCAACCAGTTTTTGAGTCCTGGTCCTGGTTCTGGTCCTGGTCCTGGTCCTGGTTCTGGTTCCAGCTGGTTCTGGTCCTGGTCCTGGTCCTGGTCCTGGTCCTGGTCCTGGTTCCAGCTGGTCCTGGTTCTGGTTCCAGCTGGTTCTGGTCCTGGTCCTGGTTCTGGTCCTGGTCCTGGTCCTGGTCCTGGTCCTGGTTCTGGTCCTGGTCCTGGTCCTGGTCCTGGTTCTGGTCCTGGTCCTGGTTCCAGCTGGTTCTGGTCTTGATCCTGGTCCTGTTCCTGGTTCTGGTCCTGGTCCTGGTCCTGGATCCAGCTGGTCCTGGTCCTGGTCCTGGTCCTGGTTCTGGTTCTGGTTCTGGTCCTGGTCCTGGTCCTGGTCCTGGTCCTGGTTCTGGTTCTGGTCCTAGTTCCTGGTTCCTGGTCCTGGTCCTGGTCCTGGTCCTGGTCCTGGTTCCTGGTTCTGGTTCTGGTCCTGGTCCTGGTCCTGGTCCTGGTCCTGGTCCTGGTCCTGGTCCTGGTCCTTGTCCTGGTCCTGGTTCTGGTTCTGGTCCTGGTCCTGGTCCTGGTCCTGGTCCTGGTCCTGGTCCTGGTTCCTGGTTCTGGTCCTGGTCCTGGTCCTGGTCCTGGTCCTGGTCCTGGTTCTGGTTCTGGTCCTGGTCCTGGTCCTGGTCCTGGTTCTTGTCCTGGTCCTGGTCCTGGTCCTGGTCCTGGTCCTGGTCCTGGTCCTGCTTCTGGTCCTGGTCCTGGTCCTGGTCCTGCTTCTGGTCCTGGTCCTGGTCCTGGTCCTGGTCCTGGTCCTGGTCCTGGTTCTGGTCCTGGTCCTGGTCCTGGTCCTGGTCCTGGTCCTGGTCCTAATCCTGGTCCTGGTCCTGGTCCTGGTCCTGGTCCTGGTCCTGGTCCTGGTCCTAATCCTGGTCCTGGTCCTGGTCCTGGTCCTGGTCCTGGTCCTGGTCCTGGTCCTGGTCCTAATCCTGGTCCTGGTCCTGGTCCTGGTCCTGGTCCTGGTCCTGGTCTCCGTGGTCACCTCCCTCATAGGTGAAGCAGCAGCAGCAACGAGCATCAGGCTGAGCAGCAGAAACAGGATGGAAGGTCTGGGGTCGACTGATGCCTCATTCATGTTCAGGGGTTCAGTCGCCACTCGGCTAAAGGTGCAGTTCACGTATTACAGAACCGTCTCTGACCTGGAGGAGTTACGCTGCGTTCAAAACAACTCGGAGGTCGGGATTCCCAACTCGGAAATGTCCGACTTCCGACATCATTGCGTTCACGCTGCAGGAACTCGGAAGAAAAGAAACATGGATACCTGAAGGAAGTTTGGCGTATTATTGTGGCTCATCGCTGAATACGAGAAATAAATGCAGCAGTAAATGATGTTTATTTTGGAGGAGAGGAGACGCCGCAGATGAGTGCACATATAATGTTACAGCCTCGATAACAGTTTAACGTTATTTCCAGACTGCAATTTCACACTATACAACAATCACAGCTTAATATAAACGTATTTCATAGAGGCTACTGCAATAATACACAAAAATATGCATTAAAACCTCAACAAATAACTTAAAATGTCTAAATTCTAACCGTTTAAGACGAGGGCCGCCATGTTTTGATGTTGTCATGACGTCAAGTCGGAAAGTCGGAGCTCTGATATGATACCCGAGTTCCCGACCTGTAATTTCCGAGTTCGACGCCGTTCAATTCATTTTTTACAACTCGGAGCTATTTTTTTTCCGACTTCCGAGTTGTCTTAAACGCAGCATTAGTGTGTGTGTGTGTGTGTGTGTGTGTGTGTGTGTGTGTGTGTGTGTGTGTGTGTGTGTGTGTGTGGTGTTTTATGTTGTGTAGTCGACCAGTCTCTGCTCCTCAGTCTCTGAAACACTGAATGTTTGTTCATGTTGCTGCTGTTGATCTGTATGTGGCTGATTTGATGCTTCTGCTTTTATGGAGGTGAAGTATTTGATGAATTAAAGGGAAAGTTAAAGGTCAAAGGTCTCTCTTCTCTCCTCCCCCTCTCGCTTCCTCCCTCCCCCCTTCTCTCTCTCTCTCTCTCCTCTTCCCTCCTCCCCTCTCTCTCCTTTCTCTTTCTCTTCCTCCCTCCCTCTAAGTCTCTCCCTGTCTCCCCCTCTATCTACGCTCTCTTTCTCCCCCTTCTCTCTCTCTCTCATCCCCCACTTCCTCTATCCTCTCCCTCTTTCTCTCTGCCCCCTCCCCCTAAATCTCTCCCCCTCCCTCCCTCTTCTCTCCCTCTTTCTCTCTCCTCTCCCTCTTTCTCTCTGTCCCCTCTCTCCCTCCCTCCCTCTTCTCTCTCCCTCTCTCCCTCTCTCCCCTTCCCCCCCCCCCCTCTCTCCCCCTCTATCTTCCTCCCTCCCTCTAAGTCTCTCCCTTTCCCCCCTTTCTTTCTCTCTCTCTCCTCCCCCTCTTCCTCTCTCTTTCCCCTCTTTCCTCTCTCTCTCCTCTGCTCCCCCTCCCTCACTCTCTCTATCCTCTTTCTCTCTGCCCCCTCTAAGTCTATCCCTCTCTCCTCCCCCACTTCCTCTATCCTCTCCCTCTTTCTCTCTGCCCCCTCCCCCTAAGTCTCTCCCCCTCCCTCCCTCTTCTCTCCCTCTTTCTCTCTCCTCTCCCTCTTTCTCACTGTCCCCTCCCTCCCTCCCTCCCTCCCTCTTCTCTCTCCCTCTCTCCCCATCCCTCCCCCTCTCTCTCTCCTCTTCCTCTTTCTCTCTGCCCTTCCTTCCCTCCCTCCCCCTCTCTTCTCTCTCCCCCTCTATCTTCCTCCCTCCCTCTAGGTCTCTCCCTGTCTCCCCCCTCTCTCTTCCCCCCTTCTCTCTCTCTCTCTCCTCACCCCTCTTCCTCTCTCTCCTCCCTCCCTCCCTCTCTCTCTCCCTCCTCTTTCCTCTCTCTCTCCTCTTCTCCCCCTCCCTCACTCTATCTCTCTATCCTCTTCCTCTCTGCCCCCCTCTAAGTCTCTCTCTCCTCCCCCTCTTCCTCTCTCTTCTCTCTTCTCTATCCTCTCCTTTCTCTCTGCCTCCATCCCTCTGTCTCTCCTTTTCTCCCCTCTCTCTTCCCATCCCTCTCTCTTCTTTCTCCTCTCTCCTTCCTTTACTGTAGTGAAGTTGTATTTTGATGATGTTTTATTGTCCAATCACGTCCCATCGTTTGTAGCTCATTAACAGCGTCACATGTAAACGACACTAATAACCATTAAACATTAATTATCTAGATCTAATAACTCTGAGACCAGATTGACACAGTGAAGTCAGTGATGTGTAAAAAGCTGCTGTAACTCTGATCGACCACCAGGTGTCGCTGTGTTCACATGTCTGAAGCTTCGTCAGGTTTTGTGAATGAGTTTGTGTCCTGGTTTAATAACTCATGACTCTTCAGGCTGCGTTCAAGGAAACCGGTTTTTCCTCAGACTCCAGTGAAGTGGATTCACGTCACGTTCAGGTGAGTCAGGTGATCTGACGCTGCTCGTCTCCTGACGTCGGATCAGACCGAGGCTTCATGTGTGTGTGTGTGTGTGTGTTCTTGTTCTTACTACGTTGTGAGGACCGGAGAGAGTTTTTCACCAGAGTGACGACATTTTTGAGAAGTGAGGACATTTTTTTTGGCCTCACAAAGACAGCAATACAAGAGTGTGTGTTTCTAGTTCTGGTTCTTTCTGGTTCAGGTTTAGTTCTCTGTCCTGATCTTCAGACTGTAGATGTTCCCTCTCCTCCCTCGCCGACACCGACAGGACAAGATAAAAAAAAAAAATCTTTATATCCATGTTAAGTTCTGAA
>NC_140912.1:34577051-34622051 GCF_045865225.1 Trachurus japonicus
CGAACAGAATAATAATAAACAGTGACATCATTTACGTTTCATGTGTGAATTTTTTTTATTTATTTTTGGTTCAAAACTTAGTTTCACATTACAAAAACTGTTTTTCATAATAAAATGCAATCTATAAAGCATATCTATATTATACACCAGGGGGAATTTACAAGTTTACAAAAAAATGTTCAAGTTTTCACATATATTGAAAGTCTTAATCACTTTCTGGTTGCTTGAAAATTTTATGGAGGTTATGTATTGCTTGAGCTCACCGGTAAAAGAAGGTTTTTTTTTTTTTTTAAATGAACTTACATTTGTGAATATGAAATTTTGCCATTAAAATAATAAGGTTGATAATAAAAGTTCTGTTGGCTTTTTCCTTGTTTTTTTTTTTTTCAGGTCAGGGAGCGCAAACAGTAGTACATTCCTCCAAAACAAAATAAAATCACCATCAACATTGACAGCAACAAAATTACAAATATCACTCCATAGTTTTTCACGTGTGAATTAAAAAACTAAAACTGACAGTTCTTGCATTTATTCATAATCTCTTGTTCGACAACACATTCACTGTAAAACCATGAAAAAAACCTCCTTTTATTGTAATTTGCGAAAATAAACACTTTCATTTTGAAATGTAACTGAGCCTGACACCTAAATAATATTTATTTTTTCATGTTGTTGTTGTTGTTGTTGTTTTAGCTGCTCTGCAATGATATTCTGATGTGTTATGACTACATGTTGAGTCTTGAAAGAGCAAATATTGAAAAAAAAAAAGAAGAAAAAAAAACGTACAGGAAATTATGTACATATGTGTGTTAAGTTATAAAATAAAGGCTAGGGTTTCTTTTGTAAATCATACTTATCAATAATACTAAATAGTTTAATTAAATGGCATCTTTCTGTTTAATAAGACTGAGGGCGAAAAGAAGAAATTCGTTATAAAACATGTATTTTGGTCTTTTGCTGTGTTTGCTTGTTGTGCACGACAAGTGGATGTGGCAGTAGGCTACTTACAGTAACACAGTAAAATTACTTACTGTATTTACAGCACAACAATAAAAGTAGTTTCTCTTGACAGCATCAGAGTAAAAGTACTTCTTACAAGGTATCACAGTGAATACTATAATATAGGAGCAGAGTAAAAGTTTCTATAATGACAGTATCACAGTAAAAGTATTTAGTTAGGAGTTAGTGGAGTAAAAGTACTTCCTGTACCTGAGTGACAGGTGAAGCTCATTGTTCCTGTTTGACTCAACACCTTTACCTGTGACTGGATCACTGATGATTGACACATTGAAGCTGCTGCAGCGTTTTCTGAGTCTGTGATGTCATAGATGATGTCATACGTGATGATGTCACATCCTGACAGGTTCACCTGCTGCACTTTACACTTTATTTCACTCCCACAGTCTCATCAGCTGTGGAAACAGCTACAGATCAGACTCACTGCAGAGTCTCCAGTCGAAAGTCTGGACTCTTCACAAGATCATGAAGCTGCTGCAGAGATGAAGAGCTCAGGTTGTTGTTGTTGAAGTAGCTGGTTGTTCCTTCCAGCTGCAGTTCTCTCAGGTGGGAGGGGTTGGACTTCAGAGCTGAGACCAGAGAAGAACAGCTGATGTCTGACAACCTGCACCAGCCCAATCTGAATAAAGAATAAAAGAAGAAGATGAAATGAAGAACACACACACACACACACACACACACACACACCTGAAGTGATCAGATATTGATTATTGATCAGACTGAGTGAAATGAGCTGAAAGTGAAGAGTCATTGTCAGTGTGAGAGAAGAACAAGTGGAAACATGAGACAACAACTATTTCAAACGTCCTTCATTCATGACATCAAAGTCAATGATTCAAGTTCTGAGTGAAGATCAATCAGGTTCAGTTGTGGATCAAAGATCTAAGATCTACAACAGTAACAGTCAGTGAACTCACATCAGAGTCTCCAGTCTACAGTCTGGACTCTCCAGAAAACCACTCAGACCCTTCACTCCTGAACCATGAAGGTTGTTTCCACCCAGGTTCAGTTCTCTCAGGTGGGAGGGGTTGGACTTCAGAGCTGAGACCAGAGAAGAACAGCTGATCTCTGACAAACTGCAGCACTCCAATCTGAATAAAGAATAAAAGCAGTGAGTTGAGGACAAAGCTCCTTGTTGACACAACATGGAGCTGCCTGTGTGATTGGTTACTGAGTTTTATTAATGTTTACATCTGGCTGCTGAGTTCAACAAATCAGTTTCAGTTTATGCTACTGTGATTTAAGTAGCCTAGTTAAATACTACAGTAATCATCATAGTGTATTGGCAGGAAAGACCATTTAATCTGTATGTATCAAATATCCATTACAGTTTTTTACGATTGAATAAACACTAAAATCTAAAGTTTTGCCCAATTATCAAAACCTTACACTCAAGGAGCAAAACTTGGCCCCAGATTTGCACCACTGTAAGCACAATGAGTCCGTTCACACTTTGTGCAAAACAATACACACCGTGATTTGAAACACTAACACACACGTCTATGCATTAGACACAAAAGTATATCAAGATGTCACTTCCTTGCAATTCTAAAGCACTGACTGTCAAATTACCACACCTATGAGCCAGTTGATTGAACACTGCCATCAGGTGTGCAAACACAAGATTGCTTAATTGTAGACACACCAATCAGGTTTAAGCACTATAAAAATGCAGCAGGTGAGTTCACCAAGCTTAACCAAAATGGAAGGAAGAGGAAGAGGAAGAGGAAGAGGAAGACCTCAAGCAGGAGTAGGTGAAGCTCAAAGGAGAAGAGGTCCAACTTTAAGCAATGAAATTCACGCAACTCTTGTGGACCATGTTGTGAACCATGGATTGACGCTCTCAGCAGATTCACCGTGGCATCTGTCATAAGGGCATTCAGACTGGAAATGTGTTTACAGTTGTGCAAATCCGAGCGATGTTTTGCAAATTTACTGTGTGCTTCACCCATACTACTCTATGCACTTAGAAGCAGAATTAGCCGAAAGTGTTTAAGGTTTTCAACAGCAGAGTGTAACTGGTGCAAACAGAGTTAAGTCATATGCAACGTGTGTGTTTCATATGGTAAAAAAATATGGTTTTGATAAGTTAGTGTATAGCTTTTACAAGAGTGGTTCATTTTGCAAAGGAGTTAAGGTGTTTTGCTAATTGGGTATGTGGTTGTGCTATTCGTGTGTTGGGTTTTGCTAAACAAAACAAAACAATCAAAATTGTGTTTATTCAATCGTAAAAAACTGTAATGAATTAATCGATAATTTGCATCCCTAGTCTGTTGGTCTTGGTTAAGTACCACCTTGAAAAAAAACAATGTTTTGTTGCTTAAGCTTATGTATTCAGTCATTCAATGGTATACTAAAATCCATGTGAAAAAAAAATGCTTCTCACTGTTCTCAGGTCAAATATTTATATGCGATTAAAATGCGATGAACTGCGATTAATTAATTACAAAACCTCTAATTAATTAGATTAATTTTTTTAATCGAGTCCCGGCCCTACTATAAACATGACAGAGCCTCAGGAAAGAGGTGGAGCCAGCAGCTATTGATTATAGATCAGTTATTGTCTGATACATCACATGTGTTTCTGTAGTGGAGGTGAAACATGAAGAGAAACAGAGACTGGACTAAAAACCAGTGAGGTGCAGTCAGGGCTTTGATTTATTCACTTCATCTAAAGTTGGATTCTTTTGGACTTTCAGATAACTTTACTACAAGTTCAATGTCCCTGATGGTCTCAAGTGTGTGTCATTTTTCACTCTGGCTGTCCCAGCCATGGTTATTTTGTACAGCACATGTACATGTAACTCATTAAAAAAAATAAAAACTGTCTTAGTGTCTCTCTCTCTCTGTCACACACACACACACACACACACACACACACACACACACACACACACACACACACACACACACACACACACACCTGCAGTGATCAGATCATTGATTATTGATCAGACTGAGTGAAATGAGCTGAAAGTGAAGAGTCATTGTCAGTGTGAGAGAAGAACAAGTGGAAACATGAGACAACAACTATTTCAAACGTCCTTCATTCATGACATCAAAGTCAATGATTCAAGTTCTGAGTGAAGATCAATCAGGTTCAGTTGTGGATCAAAGATCTAAGATCTACAACAGTAACAGTCAGTGAACTGACCTCAGAGTCTCCAGTCTACACTCTGGACTCTCCAGAAAACCACTCAGACCCTTCACTCCTGAATCCTGCAGGTCGTTGTGGTTCAGGTCCAGTTCTCTCAGGTGGGAGGGGTTGGACTTCAGAGCTGAGACCAGAGAAGAACAGCTGATCTCTGACAACCTGCAGTTGATCAATCTGAATAAAGAATAAAAGCAGTGAGTTGAGGACAAAGCTCCTTGTTGACAGCGTTCAGTGTCTCATCATCTGTTCAGAGCTGAAGAAGCTTCAGAAAGAACAAGTTTAGAAAATCAAAGTCCAACAGCTGAAGCAACAGGAAGCAGGTTAAACAGTCACATAGAGAGAAAACAGCTCATTAATATTCATGAGAAGCTGCTGCTGCTTCAACACAGACGCAGTGACTCCGCCTCTTCACCTGTCAGCTCCACCTGTGGCTCCATCCAGACAAACTCATGTTGTGCAGCCACATTGATCAGAGATTTACTGACCATGCTCAAGACAACAAACATGTGAGGCTGAACTCTGTTACCATGGCAACTAACGTGTAGAAACACATGTTGAATGAAGCTCAGAGACAGAAAAACCTGAAACACACCTGCTTATTATGGGATGTTGTTTGAATGTTTCACTATAAACATCACAGAGCCTCAGGAAAGAGGTGGAGCCAGCAGCTATTGATTATAGATCAGTTATTGTCTGATACATCACATGTGTTTCTGTAGTGGAGGTGAAACATGAAGAGAAACAGAGACTGGACTAAAAACCAGTGAGGTGCAGTCAGGGCTTTGATTTATTCACTTCATCTAAAGTTGGATTCTTTTGGACTTTCAGATAACTTTACTACAAGTTCAATGTGTCAGAATGTGGTGATTTTCATGGTCTAATAAAAGCCAGTAAACAGAGCTAGCTTCTGTCCAGGCAGCAGCTGCACAAACCACTCAGCCATGTGTAGTATTACAGAGCAAAGGCCCAGAGCTGCTCTGCCTCTTCTGTCAGTACGGTGTGTATGTGGCTGTTTGCACATGTGCAGTAAGTTCCCACAGAGAGTTCACATGGAGGTGAAAAGGCACAACGCTACGCTGCCTCTTAACTTAACTGCACCATGTCTGAGCTGCACTTCTGTTCACGTTGCCTTGGTGAATGGTCAACACACAGACGTGTCCCCTGGCTTTTTAGCCTCCAGCAGTTTAGCAGCTAATTCAACTGCAGTGATGCTCCACTGGAGAGGTGAACACCTTAATGAGCTTTCATCTGAAGAACAACAGCAGCTTTTATCTGACGGGAGACCAACGCCTGAGCTACGGTGGCTAACAGTTAGCAAGTTTTAACCTACTCTCTCTCTGACACTTAGACACACACACACACACACACACACACACACACACACACACACACACACACACACACACACACACACACACAGCCCAGGTTGTGTGTCCTATCTGTTGTAAACCTTGTAACAACAGCTTGTTGTGTACAGTTAACATCCTTGTTGCTCAGGTGTGAGTGTGGATTGTGTTAAAGGTTTGTTGTGTGATGTGAGCGGTGCTCCAACATGTGATCCTGTTATTGATCTGAGTTGTGTGTTAATAACAGCTGATGTCAGGACGGCATGGATTGTGGGGAAAAGGTGTTGCACATGTTTAAGACTTGGATCTGTGTGAACCATTGTGCATGAATGTGTTTGTTGTGAGGTTGTTGTGTGATGAGCTGTCTGAGGTGCCGACCCCCCACAGCCCTGGTCTTGGTCTGTGAGCGCCTGCCTACCCTGTCCTACAGCCTCAGTGTGGATCAGTAGAATATCAGCCTCATGTCTGCAGCTCAGTATCAACACAACTTTCACATCACATTCATCTGAGCACAGAAATAAAACAGAGTCTGACCTCAGAGTCTCCAGTCTACAGTCTGGACTCTCCAGAAAACCATTCAGACCCTTCACTCCTGACATTTGAACTGAACACAGACAAAAGTCCAACAGGTCCAGTCAGTGAACTCACCTCAGAGTCTCCAGTCGACAGTTTGGACTCTCCAGTCCAGCACACAGAACCTCCACTGATGAATCACTCAGGTTGGTGGTTTCACTCAGGTCCAGTTCTGTCAGGTGGGAGGAGTTGGACTTCAGAGCTGAGGCCACGACTTCACAGTGACTCTCTGAGAGTCCAAAATGAACAAGTCTGTGAAAAGAGAAAATATTAAATGTGTCAGAATCAAATCAGATGAAAGCTGCAGTAAAAAGGTCTGTGTATTTCGCAGCCATTCGATTTGTCCTTTAAACAGAACTGTCAAAAAATGAAAGTAAGCTAGTGGTAATTTGGTTTTCCATTTCAAACAAAAAAAAAACAACAACAATTCAGGCTGGTTTTTTGGTTTTTGGTTTTAAAACCAAAAAAACGAGGAGACCAAAATTAATTTTGAATGTTACAAAGTCTCTCTTTTCGTTTTTGATAATAATATTAACGCCGATGACAGACCGGAAGTGTCTGAACTTCAAAATAAAAGCCCAATGCATTGTCTTACAGCCATTTAAAAACTTGTTTCCCCCTCGTAAATGTTGTGTTTTAAGCATATGCATACATTTTCGCAGCTGTTTGCCGCTGATACGTGTGTGTGTTTGTTTATAAAAAACATATATACTGTATTACGATCTGCTGCAGTAAGGCCACCGCTGGGGCTGGGTGATAGACCAACTCCTACTCCCGACTCATTCCGACCCTGAGATCTCCAACCCCGGGCATATTTGGCAGCTGGCAGCGGCCCCTTTATGGTTCTTTTCTACTCTTTTCAGCCACATATCCAGTCCCAGACCTCGGTTAGTCAGGGATTTCATCGGGCTCCCAGGACTTCCTCCCCGGCACAGGGCACTTTGTCGGCCGTACTCCAGGGATTTTTGTCCTGATCGTGTCCAGTTGGTCTGGATTTATTTTTGCATTTGGTGTGCACGTAATGGAAGAGTAATGACAGCTCCTTGCCGGTGAAACACAATAAACTGCACGGCTTCTTGCATATTTGTTTCATGACATGGCTGGTGGAGCCTATATACACAGCCGTATACAGACATGTGGAGCAGGCGGCAAATTGATATGAAAGCTGGTTCAGGACATCTTCGTCCATGGACATGATCCTTTCCCCTCTGAAGCCGCCCAACAGTGGGCTGTTAAGTTAAAGGGCAACTTCGGTTTTTTTTCAACCTGGGCCCTGTTTTCATATGTGTTTCTGTATATGTGAGTGATGGATAATACTTTTATTGAGGTGGCTCCAGTATTGAGCCGGGCAGGCAGCCTGCAGCCCAGCTAACGCTCTTCAACCGGGCAAGTGGCTCCCGTCAAAGTTCGCCCTATAAACGGGCATTTTTTTCAAACTGACAAGCTCAGATAGTTACAATGAGTGTCCGACAACATACTAGAAAGGAGAAATGAACCTAATAGTCTCTGCCTTTAGCTGGAGGTCGCTGTTTGCTGTGATCTGTGTCCAAATCTCACCATGCCAGAAATCTCGTTCTGAAATCTTGCGATAACTCGCGGCAAAACACCGGTGGGGAATACTGTTACCTGACTGAGGTGAAGAGAGACGACCAGAGAATTTACAAATTGTAACAATAAAATGTTGGGCTGCTCTTAGAGCAGCTTTCACAGAGCTTTCACAAGTTAGGGCTAACAGTTAGCTGTGCTAAATGGATGCTAACACTCCTGTGGATGCACTGCGCCGTTGCCGTGCCGACCACAGGGTCTGCTGTGACCACTTTGACCGGGATGACTACTGCCAGTCAGAAGAAGAAGAAGAGACGTGCTAAAGGTAGATCATGATCACGTGTGTTAGCTGGGCTGCAGGCTGCCTGCCCGGCTCAATACTGGAGCCACCTCAATAAAAGTATTATCCATCACTCACATATACAGAAACACATATGAAAACAGGGCCCAGGTTGAAAAAAACCGAAGTTGCCCTTTAACTTAACAGCCCACTGTTGGGCGGCTTCAGAGGGGAAAGGATCATGTCCATGGACGAAGATGTCCTGAACCAGCTTTCATATCAATTTGCCGCCTGCTCCACATGTCTGTATACCGCTGTGTATATAGGCTCCACCAGCCATGTCATGAAACAAATATGCAAGAAGCCGTGCAGTTTATTGTGTTTCACCGCCGGCGAGGAGCTGTCATTACGCGAGACTATTACGCACAGCGCAGAGGTGATTCCACTAGTGGGGGGGGGGTCCTCTTGCCCCTCCCATAGAAATTTGCAGCAGTGACAGAACATGTAACTTATAAAAGAAGCCGCACCAAATGCAAAATAAATCTGAATCCAGCACTCGTAAAAGTAGGGAGAGGGATGGTCCAGACCAACTGGACACGATCAGGACAAAAATCCCTGGAGTACGGCCGACAAAGTGCCCTGTGCCGGGGAGGAAGTCCTGGGAGCCCGATGAAATCCCTGACTAACCGAGGTCTGGGACTGGATATGTGGCTGACGCCCAGTCTCTCCACTCCTCTCCCACACTTCAGCACCTGTGTTGGCTCGCACCACCGGCCGTTTTTTTTTTGTTTTTTTTTGATTGAATGAATGAAGTAGGCCTATAACTAATAATAATGCAACGTAACTAAATACGCGTATGAGTAATCAGAGAACAGTAGGCTGTTTACGCTACTTTTTAGTCATTTAAAACGAGGAGCGAGCCGAGCCGAGCCGACACTGTGCAGCCCAGGACAGGTGCTGAAGTGCGGATGAGAGGAGTGGACAGACCGGGCAGGAGCAACCAGCCCAGAGGCGTCCCGTCGGTCCTCGGCCGACTTTAATGTCACAAGACACCCACTATATTTGCATAGAATATTTTTTGGCAACCAGAAAAACAATGTTTGACCCGGCGTTTATTTGGGATGGGCGTTTAATATAAAAAATATTTTGCTACACCCGGCGGTTAATTGGGACCGGCGGCAATTTGGGACTCGGCCATTATTTGAAGTTTTACGGTATATGCTTAAAGCAGAAGTAAGTGATATATTTGTGTTAATATAAGTCTTAAATAGTTATATCTTCCGACAGCAATCACTTCTATAGAGTGTTTGGTCTGAAACACGGGTCTGTCAGTCACTCTGCTCTGCTCTGAGCCCAGGAGAAAACTTTTCTCGTATCCTACAGTTTTTATCCAATGAGGAGAGAGAACGGCATGCAGGGCTGTGTGTGCAGCCAAGGGACGCCGTGAATGTGGCGACGTAGGGACGAGGACTGTTATGGTGCGTTCAAGGAAACTCGTAACTCGTGTTTTTCCGACCGTGAAGTCATACCAGTTCGATCTGGTACGAGTTCACCGGTCAGAAGTTACGAGTGGCAGTTATAGTGACTTTCACAGGTAAAACAGGTCGGAAAAACACGAGTGGGTTGCCTGGAACGCTACAAAGTCGTAAGTTGTGACTTGAAACTGTAATTTACGGTTTCAAAAGCCTGCCTGGAACGCAGCATTAACCAAAACGACCGGATCGCTTACTTCTGCTTTAATGTTTGGGTGCAATAAAGTCACTGTTAACAAAATCAACATCTAATCTGTCCCTTCAAAATAAAGTTAGTAACGTGTCTGTTTGGAGCAGCTGCTGACACCTGTGCAGCTGCAGTGACGGTTTCCTCATCACTAAACCTGAGCCACCATCTGATCTTCCCTCCCTCGTTCACGTCGTGACGACTGGACAAAGTCTTTTGGACATATAGGTATTGTATATTCTGTGTTTTTCCTCTCTTTAACCGTCTCGTTTCAGTTTTTGCTGGTCAACCTGCATCTGGTGCACACCAGCTGTTTCTCTCGCGCTTATTGCTCACTCGCTCACTCTCGATCCGCATAAATGAGCCTATAAATAAAAAGGAAAAAACACAGACGCGCAAATTGAAATGACCTATAGTGTCTAACAATTCAATGACCACAGCTGATCACCAGCTTGTCTGGCCCCACCTGTCACGTCTCTATGAGCACAACTATGGGCTTCTTTTTTTTTTGAATTAATAAAAAATTAATGCTCGTGAGTCCGGCCGGATCGGGTCCAGGCTCCAACACTGGTTGGACCTGCGGCGACGTGTCTAATTTAATGACCAGTGAGTTGACAAGTCTTCGTGGTTGCTGCTCTGTGCAGTGTCCCGTCTTGTCCTTGACCCAATATTTTACCCTTCAGCTCCGCGGATCACGTCTCTAAAAATGTATGATCTTTGTGAGTGCGTGCAAACTTCCGGGTCACGTAAACCCGACAAATTAGGCTAAATATTAAAATCAAATTCAGTCCTGTGGCCCGTTTTTCCATTTCATATTTTTGTTCGAAGCCTAAAATTGAAATATGAAAAACCAGACATTTTTTCGTTTTTTGTGTTCGATTAAAAAACGAAAAAACAAAATAATCTGTCACTTTATGATTTTGATATCTAATTGAAAATCGAATGGCCGCAAAGTACACGATTTCGGTCTCTTCGTTTTTTTTTTTTTTTTTTAAGTACTTTATTTATTCATTTTCAAAACATCCAGGTACATAACAACCCAAACAATTACCACTTCTTTCCCACCCCCCTCCCCCAAAGTAGGTTAGGGAGAAAAAGAAAGAAAAAAGACAGATAAAAGGAAAAAAAAGAAGAAAGAAAAAAAAAAAAAAAAAAAGGGTGAAAGTTGTACTCTACGGTATTACAGTTTGGCCATCCATGACTGTATACAATTATATACATTTGTGTAAATTATGGACAAATAAATACTCAAACATAATCAAGAAATCAAGGTGTCATGAGGGTCCTCTCAGCTGTGTGATGTGATCAAGAAATGGTTGCCATATTTGATGGAATCTGTCTGATTTTCCTAATAACTCAAATCGAATTTTTTCATATATAAAATATTTGAGAACTCAGTGAGCCAGGCTTCAAAACATGGGGATGTTTCTTTGTTCCAGACTTTAAGAATAATTTTCTTTGCAACAACCATTCCATACTGTATTGATAAGGCTTTCCAGCGACTAAGAGTATCAAGCTGGTGAGACCAGCCAAAGATACCTGTCTCTGGGTCTGGCGTGAGATCATATCCGTAAACCTCAGAGTAGAAATGGAAAACATCATGCCAAAATCTACCAAGTTTGTTACAAAACCAGAACATATGTGCCAGTGTACCATCAGTCTGTTTACATTTTACACATAATGGTGAAGTGGATGCATAGAATGAATGCAGTTTAACACGTGAATAATGGAGTCTATGTATAACCTTATACTGTATTAGCTGATGTCTTGAATTAACTGAACATGTATGTATGCTATGAAGACATTTACGCCATGCATCTTCTGAAATGGTGGTACCTATATCCTTCTCCCAGGACTCTCTCAGATATTGCGTACTTGGAGCAGTTTGAACTGCAAACACATTTACAAACATGGACACCAGCTTTTTGGTCTCAGGTTTCTTTGTTATAAGAGAGTAGATTTCATCTGGCGAGTTATAGGTTTCAAAGTTTGAGATGTTTGCTCTAGTATAGTTCCTGATTTGCAAGTATCTGAAAAAGTGAGATGCTTGTAAATCAAATTTTCTTTTAAGTTGGTCAAATAAGGCAAAAACATTGTCAATATATAAATCTTTCAGAGTAACCAGACCTTTCCCTCTCCAGGAAGAGAAAACAGAATCTGACTGAGAGGGGCGAAATGCATGATTGTGACAAATGGGGGCAAAAATAGAAGTGTTAGTTAAATTAAATGTTTTTTTAATCTGGTACCACACCTTTAATGAATGTTCTACTATAATCCCAATCCCTTTAAATGGTCCAGGCCTTCTCTTTGCTGTATTGAGTAGTGCTGGGAGGGAGGTACCAGTGACGTCCTGTTCTATGGCAAGCCATGATGGTGTAGTAGCATTAAGTTCTGTCGGATAAGCTTGCTGCCAATACACAAGTGCTCGTGCATTAGCTGCCCAATAATAATGTTGAAAATAAAGGGAGCGTCAGTCCACCCAGTTCCTTTGGCTTACAGAGGTGCTTCTTACTTATTCGATGTGGTTTGTATCCCCAAACGAAAGGCATAGTGATTGAGTCCAATGTTTTAAAAAATTTTTTAGACAGAAAGATGGGTACATTCTGAAATATGTATAGGAATCTAGGTAAGGTCACCATTTTTATAGCATTAATTCTGCCGATCATTGACATGGGCAGTGTTCGCCAAAGTTCAATATCAGTTTTAAGTTTATCAATCAGAGCCTTGTAGTTCAGTGTATAGAGCTGATCAAATTGTTTGGGGATTGTAGTGCCAAGATATTTAACATGGGTGGTCCCCTTTACGGGTAGATTTCTGAGAAAGTTGGGATTTAAGTCCTCACTCAGAGGCATAAATTCACATTTCTGCCAGTTTACAGTATATCCTGATAGCTTACCAAAGGTTTTAATTTGATCCAATAAAGCTGGAAAAGATTTTTCAGGCTGCGACAAGAACAGGATCACGTCATCAGCGTACAACGCTATATAATGATCTAATTTACCCAGATGTATAGGGATAATTTTTGGATTACATCTAATACTTATTGCAAGGGGCTCAATACACAAAGCAAACAACAGAGGGCTTAGGGGGCAACCCTGTCTAACACCACGGTGCAGGTTGAAAGGGTGAGATCTGTCTGAGTTGGTAAGGATTGATGCAGTTGGATACGCATAAAGCATCTCTACCCATGAGCTAAAACTTTCACCCAGGCCAAATTCTCTGATTGTTAAAAGCATGTATTTCCAATCTTCCAATCCAACCTGATCAAATGCCTTGTGCGCGTCAAGTGTAAGTATTGCAGATTTTGACTTGTTTTGTTTGCTATATACAATATTCAGTAATCTACGGACATTAAAAAAAGAAAATCTCCTGGGAATAAACCCCACGTGGTCTGGGTGTATAATAGTTGCAACATGTTTATTCAATCTATTAGCTAGGATTTTGGAAAAGACTTTGAGGTCACTCCCGAGAAGAGCAATAGGCCGATAAGACGATGGATCAGTCTGATCTTTATCTTTTTTCAATATTAAAGAGATGTTTGACGTATATAATGAGTCTGGTAGTTTTTTATTCCTTATCGATCCTTTAAACATTCTCAATAATAGAGGGGCCACATCATCAATAAATGCTTTATAAAAGTCAATGCCCAGGCCATCAGGACCAGGTGACTTTCCACTCGGAAAATCCTTTATAGCCGTGATAACCTCCTGTAAAGTAATTTCCGCATTGAGTTCATTTTGTGCATCACAGTCTATTTTAGGAAGCGAAAGGGAGCACAAGAATTGAAGAGTATCCCCTTCTGTTGCGGAGGTTTGGGATTTATATAAATTTTCATAAAAGTCCCTGAAGCACTTATTAATTTCAACAGGGTCTGTAACAATAGAGCTCGTCTGACTTTTAATTTCGTGAATAGCCCTGCTAGCTTGTGCTCCTCGTAGCTGGCGTGAAAGAAGAGGGCCAGGTTTATCTCCCAATTCAAAATGTTTGTGCCTCACTTTCAACAACAAAGTATTAATTTGTTGAGAGAGAATACAGTTATATTCATGCTTTAACTTAACGATTTCCTTCAATAAAGGTGAGGATGGAGCCTCTCTATACTGTTTTTCAAGGAGGGTAAGCTGTGGATCTATAACTGATAATCTCTGTCTCCTCTGTTTTTTTTGTGCAGTTTCATAGGATATGACAAAACCTCTTATCACAACCTTAAAGGCCTCCCACAGTGTTGAATCTGAAACATCACCTGTATCATTAAAAGCTAAATAGTCCTTTATCGAAAGCGAGCATTTTTCCAAAAATATTTTGTCATTAAGAAGACTTGGATTGAATCGCCAATTATAGTGTGGTTTTTTCCATCCGAAGTCCATGCCTACAGAAACTGGGCTGTGGTCTGAAATTAAGATATTGTGATATTTAGATGACTTAATAAATGCTGTCAACTTAGAATCAATTAAGAAGTAATCAATCCTTGTGTATGTATTGTGAACTTGTGAGAAAAAGGAATATTCTTTCCCTGTGGGATTGTGAATCCTCCAGATATCAAGCAGATTAAGCGACTTCATTAGATTATTCAGCATATTTGTGGAGTTCGAAGGATTAACTGGGCGAAGTGAGGACCTGTCTAAAATGGTGTCTAAGACGCAGTTGAAATCACCACCTGCAATCAAGTTGGTTGTTGCTAGGTCAGGTATCAGCCGGAAAACACCTCGAAAAAACCCAGGGTTGTCAAAGTTTTGTGCATATGAGTTAAGGAGGGTAACGTGAACAGACAAAATTTTGCCAGTCACAATTATGAAACGACCACACCACGTGCCTTGGCTGAAAAGGTTGACTGAAATATTTGTCCTATCCAGCTACACCTAAGTTTTGAGGCCTCTGTGTGTCTAATATGTGTCTCTTGCAGAAATAAGATATCAGCATTCAAATCACGTAAATGAGAAAATACCTTGGCTCTCTTTGATGGGTTGTTTAAACCTCTGACATTCCAAGAAGTTAGATTAACAATGTTATTCCTATGATCATTCGTTGGGCCACTCATGACACCGCTACCACATGAAAAAGGAAGATGCCATTGTATTCAAACAAAAAAAATGAGTACAACGTGAACCAAACTGATAGAACATACCCTTCGAACTCCCTACTTTGCCCCCCCCCCCAAAAAAAAAGGGTAATATAAACCCCACATGGCAGCGGAGCTGCTGAGAAAGGAGCCTGTACATGCGGTAAAGCACCTAACAAAGCAAACTAACATTATCCCCCATGTCAACTCCTTACCACTCTCCTGTAAGTGAATTATAAACCCTCCTTATAAATCAGGTAATATGCATTTTGAAAACTATTTTCAAAAAAAAAAAAAATTAAGAACAAGAGACAAGAGTAACAAATGTAAGTAACAAAGCAAATTTTAAAGACTGCCTTTTCCTTTTTTTTTTTTTTTTTCCTCAAAAGCGCATAATGTCTTTGTAAGATATGAGCCAATCATAGTAGAACTGATAGCAATAACCAAAAGTGACCTTACACATACGTCATAATGTTAAGGCAAACTATGTGAACGTAAAGTCTGAGTCTGAGTAGTGCAATTATTGCAAAAACACGTTGGCTTTTGCCTCACTGTTCATTTTGTCCATCCATAGTGAGAATATCCACACCTGTGCAGGTAAGCCTGGCTCTTGATCCAGTCGCACTGGCGGCATCCGGTCACTCGGCGTTGTCAGCTGCTGAAGGCTGCATGTGTCTGTCAGCGTAGGTGGCTGCCTCTTTTGCTGATTCAAATATCTTGGTTTGACCAGCATGAGCAAAAATCAGGCGTGCAGGAAACAGGAACCCATGGCGGATACCGGCCTCCTTAAGTTTCAGTCGAACTGCATCAAACTCCTTGCGGTCCTTCATCACTTCTGCTGTGAGGTCTGGAAAGATGCTGATGCGCTGCCCCTCGTAGTTTAGCGGATCATCGTTGCGAGCCACTCAGATTATCTTCTCTTTCACGGTGTCGTGATGTATCCTGGCGATCATAATGCGTGGTCGGTTGCTTGGAGCGCCGATGCGGTGGGCACGGTCCACTTTAATCCCCTGGGGGAAATGCGCGGCTCCGAGGAGTTTAGGCAGCAAGTCAGACACAAACGTAGTTGGGGAGCCTCTCTCAATTTTCTCTGGCAGACCCACAATTTTAATATTTTGTCTCCTCGAGCGGCCCTCTAGATCGTTCACTTTAGCTTTCAGTAGTTTGTTTTGTGCACACAGGTCATCGTGGCTTTTTTCCAGGTCGGCCAGGCGTCCATCAAACTCACCGTGCCAGGTTTATAATGCGGGAGGTGTTGGAGGCGACGGCAGTTTTAAGCCCAGCGAGAGTTGTCTCCAAGTTGTCAAACCTTGCGTTCATCGAGTTTTCCATCCGTCTAATGGCCCCCAGGATGGGCGACAGAGAGGGCTCCTCGTCTAGTGCATCTGTTATAGCATGCACAGGGCTGGTGGAGCCAGGTGAGCTAGCGTTAGCATTAGCAGGCTCGATCGATGGATTGTCTTCAGTCTCTGAGAGAGACTCTGGTGTTTTTGGAGTCGGTTTCCTGGTTTTAACCATTCTTCGAGATGTTAGAAACGGATTTCACCGTCAAAAAGTGCAGAAAAGGAGAGTTAAATACTTATATCAAGTTGTAGTGGAGGAGCTGATGGAAAACACAACCTACTACATCGCTGGCTCTCTAGCGCCCCCCTTCGTTTTTTGGTTTTAAAACCAAAAACCAAAAACCAAAAAACCAGCCTGAATTTTAGTTTTTTTGTTTTTTTGTTTGAAACGGAAAACCAAATTACCAGCTTACTTTCGTTTTTTGACAGTTCTGTTTGAAGTAAAAATCGAATAGCCCCCAAGTACATGGACCTAAAAACACAGTTGATGCATCTGATGACAGGACGTGATGATGTGATAAACATCTGAGCTTCAGCTGATCTTCTCTGAGTTTGACAGGAAACATTGATCCTCATCACTCTCACAGGATGGATGGGACGTTGAAGCAAAGCTTGCTCACTCTATATTATCACTTACGTAAAGTCGAAATAAAAATAATGAGGAAAACAGAAAAACTCTGTTTATGTGAACTACTGATCTAAACTACGGATCAATAATTATATTAATCATGTCTGGACTCACCGAGCCTTCCTGCAGTTCCTCACAGCTGGGATCAGTCTCAGTCGTCCCTGATCTGATGTGTTGTACTTGTTCAGGTCGAACTCGTCCAGAACCTGCTCTGACATCTGCAACATGTAGGCCAGAGCTGAACACTGGATATCAGAGAGTTTCTCCTTTGATCTGTTCTCTGACTTGAGGAACCGTTGGATCTGCTGATGAACTGACTGGTCCTTCATCTCCGTCAGACAGTGGAAGATGTTGATGCTTCTGTCAGGAGAGATTTCATCAGTCTCCATCTCCTTCAGGTTGTTGATGGTTCTCTGGATGGTTTCTGGACTGTTGTCTGTCTGACCCAGCAGACCTCCTAACAGCCTCTGGTTGGACTCCAGAGAGAGGCCATGAAGGAAGCGAACAAACAGGTCCAGGTGGCCATTTCTACTGTTCAGGGATTTCTCCAAGACTCTCTGCAGGAAGTCATCCAGGGTTAAATCTATACCATTATCAGAAAATTGTCCACCTTCTTCTTCTTCTTCTTCTTCTGATTCTGAATCTGAATCTGAATCTGAATCTAAATCTGAAGACAAGTCACTGTTATGTTCCTTGACTTGTTCTCCCAGGAACTTCTCTAGGACCTGTGTGTTCCTGTTGCTGAAACAGTGGAACATGTAGACTGCAGCCAGAAACTCCTGAACACTCAGATGAACAAAGCAGTAGACTGTTTTCTGGAAGATCACACTCTCTCTTTTGAAGATCTCAGTACAGAGTCCTGAGTTCACCAAGGCCTCTGTGACATCCAGACCACACTGCTCCAGGTCTTCTTGGTAGAACATGATGTTTCCTTCCTCCAGCTGTTCAAACGCCAGCCTCCCCAGCTTCAGAAGAACTTCCCTGTCGGCCTCCGTCAGCTCCTGTGGACTCGTCTCATGTCCTTCGTACTTGTTCTTCTTCCTCTTTGTCTGGACCAGCAGGAAGTGTGAGAACAGGTCAGTCGTGGTCTTGGGCAGCTCTCCTCTCTGGTCTGTGGTCAACATGTGCTCCAGAACTGTAGCACTGATCCAGCAGAAGACTGGGACTTGACACATGATGTGGAGGGTCCTGGACGTCTTGATGTGTGAGATGATTCCTCTGGACAGATCTTCATCACTGGACCTCCTCCTGAAGTACTCCTCCATCTGGGCGTCAGTGAAGCCTCGGACCTCTGTTACCCTGTCAACACATGTAGGAGGGATCTGATTGGCTGCTGCAGGTCTGGAGGTGATCCAGACCAGAGCCGAGGGAAGCAGATTCCCCTGGATGAGGTTTGTCAGCAGCACGTTGACTGATGACGTCTGTGTGACATCAGACACAACCTCCCTGTTGTTGAAGTCCAGTGACAGTCGGCTTTCATCCAGGCCGTCAAAGATGAAGAGAAGTTTACAGACAGCCAGCTGCTCTGCTGTGACCTTCTGTAATGTTGGATGGAAAACATGGAGCAGCCTGAGAAGACTCAACCGCTGATCTCTGATCAGGTTCAGCTCCCTGAACGAAAGCAGAACCAGCAGACTGACATCTTGGTTCTCCAAGCCCTCGGCCCAGTCCAGAGTGAACTTCTGCACCGAGAAGGTTTTTCCAACGCCAGCGACGCCGTTGGTCAGAACCACTCTGATGGGTCTCTGTTGGACAGGTGAGACCGTAGAAACGTCCTCTCTCTGTTGGACAGGTGAGACCGTAGAGATGTCCTCTCTCTGTTGGACAGGTAAGTCTTTAAAGATGTCGTTGCACTTGATTGGAGTGTCATGGAGGGTCTTCTTCTTGGACGTTGTCTCCAGCTGTCTCACCTCATGTTGGGTATTAACCTCTTCACTCTGTCCCTCTGTGATGTAGAGCTCAGTGTAGATCCTGTTGAGGAGGGTTACACTTCCTGTTCCACTTCCTGTTCCCTCAGTTCCTTCAGTCACTCGTTCACATCTGCTCCTCAGACTGATCTTATGTTGATCTAAAACCTCCTGCAGACCACGATCTGCTGAGAGAGAAGAGACAGAGTCAGACTGAAGACAGAGAGTCTGACAATCTGATCAGATTATTTTCATCAGCTGCAGAAAAACTACAGACAACAAAGAGAAGGTTTGAATCATCATCTTAAATGTCAGTGCTGTGTGATGGAACAATGACTCTGGAGAAAACAACAGGTCCTGGTTTCACAGATGATCACATCAGACAGATGTTCAGTCTCACTTTGTATACAGCTGCTCTGATTGGTTGTCTGCAGCTCACCTCTGGTTCTGGGTCTTTTTCCACACTGGGGACAGGAGGGGGGTCCTGAAGAACCAGACTGGTCCCAGTCTGAGGTGAAGCACTGTCTGCAGAACCGGTGTCCACAGCTGGTGGAGACTGGATCCTTCAGGACGTCCTGACAGAGACCACAGCAGGACAGCTGCTGGTCCACAGAGACATCACTCCTCTTCCTCCTGTCAAGACATTTCTGGATCAACAACATGTCACAGCTCCACATCTGAGCTCTGATTGGTAAACCTCCACAAGGGGGCGGGGCTTCGGTAAGCAAAGGAGCAGAGAGAGAGAAAGTAGAGGAAGACGAGTGTAGAGAGACATTTTCTGGTAATGTCACTTTGATCAATGTCAAGTTGTCATAATAAAGGCATCCCAAACCAATTTAATGTCAAGTTGTCATGACAAATATATTTTCTGGTAATGTCACTTTGATTAATGTCAAGTTGTCATAATCAAGACATCCCAAACAATGAATGAATGACACTTAATGACAGCAGTCATAAACGTTTACAACATTGACATAATGTTTATGACACGTTCGTGACTGTGTTATGACACTGTTTTGACAGTGTCATGTCACTCTTATGAGGATACTTCAAGTAAAGTGTTACCGTTCTGTCTCTACAGGAAATGACCTCAACTGCAACACTTCACTCAGTTCACAGCTTGGTAACATTTCTCTTACTTTGTCTCTGGTGGTCCAGGTTCACGACTGAGGTCTGGAGGAAGTCCAATGGACCGGTCACTCCTCACAGACCAGCAAGTGGGTCCAGATCCAGACTTGAAGTCAATAAGTTCATCTCTGGACCAGTCACTCCTCATGGACAGACAGATGGATCCTGGAGACTCTGCTCTCAGTCTGTGGTTCTGGCCTCTGCAAACACAAACATGTTTTTATTCACATCACATTGATCACTGATCAGTTCTCTGAACACAGATGCATTGTGGGAAGTCTCCAATGACGTCAGCGTCCAGCACCACACACTGTAGTGAAGGATGGAAACAACACAGCAGCATCATAGACAACAGTGTAGAGTCAGTCAGTCATTAACTGTGTCCAGTGTCCAGCTGTTGAACATCTGTCTCACATCAGCTCTACACAGGATCACACACTGACATACACACACACACACACACACACACATACAGAGGACACACACACAGACAGGCTTGAGGAGTAATGGATTACATGTCATAGCGTAAGAGAAAAAAGAAGGAAACTGTAATCTGTTACAGTATCAACTTTATTTTATTTATTTATTTATTTATTTATATAACCCGGTTAAAAATATAGAGAGATAAATAATGGGTTAATAAAAGCACTCATTTATTATTTATTTATATTTGTTTATATTTTTTTATATCCGGTGATAAATACTTATTTTTGTATTATTTTCTTATTTCATGTAATAAAGATATATTTTTGTGGTAAAGAATGTAAAAAATAATATTTCAAAGAGAAAATAGGATATTTTTGTTGAGTTAACTTAGTGTAGGGAAAAGCCAATCAGTGATTGAGGTTACAGGTCGACCGGATTTGGAAAAGGACTCAGCCGGAAGAGAAGGAAAAAGGACAGAGCAACGTGGAGGGAGCAGAGAAAAAGGAGGAGTTGCATGGCGGTGAAAGCGTTACGGCAGAGCCAAAGACTTTAAGAACTAACGACGCTGTTTGAAGAACGTAAGTCGAGACCAACAGACAGTGAGTCTCAGAGTGACTGTTCAGTCAACACAGGCTGTGTTCGAAATCACCCACTCACTCACTCACTCCCTATCCACTACATCATGTACACGATGTAGGGAACGACGGGAGGAGAATTCGGACACTAGACGGTAATTTTCTGGACGTGGTTGCGTCAGCTGATGCGCCAGGTGTTGCTGTGACGGAAGCAGACGCGCCGAGAATCATGTAAACAAACCATGGACGTATGAAACAAACCGGACACATAAAAAATAAAATAATAAAAACCAGACACTTGCGGGAACATTTTAGGATGTGATTCTGTGTGGTTGTGTTACTCGGACAATAAACTGTTGAAATATCGGAAGTTTGGTTTGGTAAACTACTGTTGTGTGTCCCGACCGTGAGCCGTTAGCGGCTCTGTGGCTATTAGCTTAGCTCGTCAGATCGTATTTACTGCATATTCTACTACAGTTTCTTAATTAGATTGATTTAATGCTGCCTGTTAATGTTCGGATGCTGCTGCCCAACTCCTGCTCCTCGGGCGAGGCAAACGGAGCGAAGGCAAATACGTCTGAGGAGTTTTTTTGGTAAATTGCCTAAATAAATCGTAGCTAACATGCTAATTAGCTTCCTCTTCTTCTCTGGCAAAACAAGACCGCATTGCATTGTGGGATACGGGAGTAGAAAGTAGTGTACATCCATAGACTGTAAAAAAAAATGGACGTAGACTTCCGGTCTGAAAAGTGAAGCCTATGCGGAAGTGACTTTACGTGCAATCCCAGCCGCATCCTGCAGGGGGTGGCTGCAGAAAGCCCTGGTTCCAATCCACTCCCATTCATTTTCAATCATGAAATACTCGCTCAATAATTTTTTTTCTCAACTGATAACGGTCTAAACAGCTAAAGTTCATCATCCTTAAATATGACCTGGTGGTCCTTCTGAAAAAAAATCTATAATTATTTAGATATTAGTCCTTCCTGGTTGGTATAACCGACCAATCACCTTCCAGCACGGAATATGATTGACAGCCTGATGACTGAGACGTCACAGGTCAGACACAGTGGATCAGACACCGAGGATTAACACCGGAGGGGACCTCCCGTCGTTTGCGTATTGTGTTCAGTCAGTTTTAATTTAATTTCTGATATTTTGTCGATATGTGTGGATGATAGACAGCACAGGTGCAGTGCTGGCAGTTAATTAATTTCAGCCAGTTTTCGTTTCACCTTGTCCGACGGTGCTAACAGACCCGGAGGGAGCTGATATCACGGTTAAGTGAGTATTTTTTTCTTTTTCTTAATGTGTAAAAATGATATCTAATTTGTTGTATATTCCAGAAGACCACTGATTACTTTCCCGTACGTGTGTTCTCCTGTGTGTTCTGACCGGAGAACATGAGACTGTCACCGTCCAAGACAAGTTAATTTATAGTTAATGTGAATAATCGAGTCACACGGCTAACGTTAGCTCCGCGTTAGCTCCCGTGTTAGCCATGCTAACCGTTAGCTCGTCTCCGACTTTTACCGGACCGGGATAAATCCGGTTTAATATTTAACGACCACGGCGTCATGTTGGCAGGACAGTGATCGGTAGGATCGGTCTACAAGCTGCAACCCCCCCAGGTTTATCCATCAACTTGCTATCTTGCTGGTGTCATACTGTACTGATAAATACAACATATAGAGGTGGGGGTTTGTCATTTACTGCTGTAAATTCACACACAAATGTCTTTAATTGAAGCAGACAGTCATGCACCTGCCATGTTTTAATTTAAGTTCTTGTGTTTTACTGTGATTCTAAAGGAGCCACAGTGAGAACTGAGTGACCGGTGCCAACAGAAGGAGGACATCATGTGAAGTTATGGAGCTGTGATGATGATGAAACCAGAAAACCTCTAATGAGAGAACAGACCAACTGTTTGTTTATTATTCCATGTCCACATTTGACCTCACACTTTTTAGGATGAACTTAAAATTGACAGTGAAGATTTGGAAGCAGCTATTTTCATAGTCCAGTTAATACAAATGTTTTATTCAGTCGATGATTGTTATCATTGAAAATGTAATAATAAAGAAAGTTACTGTGATTAAATTGTAGTATTTCTTTTACATATTTACCATAACCTCATGGTCAATGTAATGTGACACTTTGGTGAATTATTGTTTTCAGTATCATAGATTAGTTGACAAGACACATCAGGAAAGCACAAGCTCTGATATTCATCTCTGGATGCTTTATTATTTCAAGGAGGGTAACAGGGTATTTTTCTTGTGTGTAGTGAAAGCATACATAGAAATAGTCCTGGAAAGTTTTTTCCTGAATTTATTATTGATTACAGCAGTGTGTCGTGGTGTTAATGTTACTGTAAAGGCCCATTAAAAATCAGTAAAGCAAATCTTAGTAAATAAATCAATTTCATGTTTAAACTGCACTAGTAATTTCAGCATTTCACAGCATTGAAAACGTTTTATAAGCTGTGGATGATGTAAAGGTGAGCCATACTGTCAAAAGACAAGCTTGTATTATATTAGCTGAATTTACAGTACAACATCATGTTGGTAACCTGCAAAAAATATGTGCATATATATATATAATAGGAATGTAAAATAATAGCTAATAGCTGGGTGAATGCTGTAACGTGGTCGACAGGTCGGAGCTCCGGCAGCCGATCATCGGTGATGCAGGTGAGGTAACATCAAGTCCAGGAGCGGTCACCCACCAGTCTCAGTCCATGACAGTTTAATGTGTTGCAGCTTCACAGTTTGAGAAAAACTATAGTCTCTGGGTTCTGTAAAACAATTTAAAACAATATCAAAATACGTTTCACAGCTTTACATTAGCTTATTAATGCTAACATCGGCTACAATAATGTGACACATTACTCCTCATGGGATCTATATGTAGTTCAAACATGGACATGTATTTAATAAGCTTCTGAGATTACTTTCACCGTTAAATATAAAGTTTACCTCGAGTTGTAGATGCTAACGGTGTTAGCAGCGTAGCCGCTCGGCAGTTAGCCGGTGTTGCTGGGTAAACTAGCAGCCTCGGAGACACGGGTCCGACCCGCCCCTCGACCTCCTTAGCTCCGCCCCCTCGTCCAAATATGGTTTCTTCTGGCTCCAAAAATCAAAAATGGCGGCGCCCTGAAAGCCAATCTCCGGGCTTCACAAACGGCCCTTCACAAACCAATGGGTGACGTCACGGAGGGTTGCCACTTGTGTACATCGCTTGTTCACTCAGTTTCGCGGTGCATTGTGGGTGTTTTGTCATTCACTACATAGTGGATGAAATTAATCGCGGAGAATTCGAACAACACTACAAAATGGCGAACACACGATATAGTGCACTACATCTGTGATAGGGGGCGATTTCGAACACAGCCTGTCGAGTTTTGAGTTTGCATGAGGACTATTCTGGAAAAGAGTGTCCGACGAAGAAGCGCAGCTAAAGCTAAAGCTAAAGCTAATGTAGCTCACGTTAGCACACCTGACGGACTTCAGCACCGAGCCGCTCGCTCAGCCACTCGCCTGGGTGAAGCCTGTTAGCCTGCTGTGTGTATCCAACCTGCATGAGGAGACCCGCGGTGAGTGTCTGCCACGGACGCTGCCGGGAGAACGGGACGCTGTCGGAGAAAACGGGAAGCTGGCTGGAGAACGGGAGGAATCGTCAACGACCGACGTCGTAGCAACACGCTAGAGATGCGCGGATAGGCAATTATTTCATCCGCAACCGCATCACAAAAGTCGTCATCCACCCGCCATCCACCCGAACCAACGTTTTTTCAAAACCACACCCGCCCGCCATCCGCCCGTTGTTATATATCTAATATAGACGATGCAAGGCGTGAGCGAGGTTAGAAAGCTTTTGCCTGTTAAAGAAAGGAGACTGATCCAATGCAGCAGAGACATTCAATGCGTGCCACGCATTAATATCTCTTGGCCACGCATTAGTGGCCAAGAGATAATATTATTTATCATTATTATAATATTATTGTCATTTCCATGAAGAAAGTGTTGACTATTGTTGCCAATGCCCTCAGATCAGGAGTGCGTTCCTCACACTTTGTGTGCGCAGTTGCAGCAAGCAGAACGATGCTTTTAAGAAGTAAAAAAATGTTTATGGCCTATATTTTCGTTAGGTAAAAAAATGTTCTGAATTTATTTCAATAAATATTAACTTGTTAACGTTATAATGCTCAATTAGGGACGAGGGCGGGGTGCACAGTGAAACAGTGAACAATTTCGCGACAAAGATGAACCTTTATTGATAGCCTATCTGCAGCCATGACAAAATATCAGACAATCTCCATTGTCAACGACAGGCAGGAAAATAAAGACAAACAAATAGCCTATGTTGTAGGCATAGGCATAGGCTCATACGTTTTTAAGTTGAAATAAAAAAAATAAAAATAAATTAAATAAATAATAACAATAAATTGCCTGCAACTTGGCCAAGGCAAATTAGCTGAAGGGGGGAAATCAAACCCATCAGACTGCACTTTATCATCAAACTTGAATTATACTAATGAAAATAGACAGTCGCGACAAACAAAGCAGGCTAAATAGCCTTACATGTAGCCAATCAGAGATGCGCTTCACTTGAAAGCGAGGCCAAATAATTAACACACAGTAGTATATCTCGAATAGAAAAAAACAACAATAAACAACGCAATTGCCTTAATTCCTTTGCACTGTAGTGCGCCCAAAACAACAGCTACGTAACCATCAAAATTATTCAGCTGACCGAACTCAATATAGGTTAGACATGGGCTTATTTGGTATAGCCTAGGTAACGTAGACTAATTCGTTTAACATATCCAACCGTATGTCTACTTAGATTTTTTATTAGCACTGTGCAGGAATAAAATGGCATCTACAGTGCCAGGATTCAGGCGAGAGCGCCTGGCCTCTAAAATGCGCCCTGCTGCGCTGAAGGAGCGCTCACTTGCGGCACTTGTTGCTGGGACACATAGGATTCTCTTGGCAAGGTGTTGTAGTCGTGGGAATGATTGTCCTTGTTTCCCCCAAAAGGAAAGTAGATTTTCCTCTGCTGATCCGTCGAGATGGAAGTTTGTAGAGAAATAATCCTCTACTTCATCAACAAGCACAGGTGTATCCTCCTCCCATTCTGTGAAGTCAATCCTTTTCTTCTTCGGTGATGCGCCATCAGCTCCACCTACAAAAGACCGATAAAATCTATTATAGCCTAATATTTTACACCTATAAAACAGTCAATCAACATAACATAAACTTAATAGCCCAGGCAGGCAGGCAAAGTATCAACTCACCTTGCTCTGTTGCTGATTGGGGCTCGGTGACAGGTGGCTCGGTTGCAGGGTTTTCTTCTCCATCACGACTGACACAGACGCTTTCCTCTGGAAGAAGTTCCCGAACTTGCTTAATCACCTCTCGTCTGTCCTCTTCTGCCAGCATTTTCAGCGACTTAAATTTCGGGTGGAGAAAAGTGGCGATTTTGTGAGTAGCAGTCGGGTGCATCTTCTCATCAAGCAGAGCAGACGCGCGAGAGCGGAGAGTTTTCATGTAAGGTGGGTCTCCAAACTTGGGCTCACAGTGTTTTTTCAGCTTGAAAAACCAGAGCAGAACCATCTGAATGGTTGGGTAATGTTCTCCTTCAAGCTCGCTGATTGCTGACTTGAAAAGGGTGAGAAACTCAATCAAGTGTGCGAGTTGATCCTGGTGAATGCCATCGAGGCGATGTTCTTGATCTTTGCTCCGTAGAAGCTCTTTGATGTCTTGGTATTGTTTCTGGATTGATTCCAACATCATGACTTTACTGTTCCATCGCACATCACATTCTTGATTCACGGTGTGCTTTAGGCTGGCGACGGCACCGGTTCTTTTCAGATATGCAACAAGCTCTTTGCAGTAATCGATCATGTCCACGACATCTTCAATGCCCTCGGAGTCACCCTTTCTACTGAAGGTGTGTCTCAGCACCGTGTTCAGGATGTGTGCGGAGCACGGAATCCAGTGGTAGGAGCGGAGTGCGGCTTTTATGTTAGGGCCCTGGTCACTGACAAAAACTACCTTAGCTGGCTGTATTCCGTAGGACGTCAGTACACTGGTTATCTGCTCATGAAGGTTTTCGCTCAGTGTTGGGTCAAACTCCACTGTTGACAAAACACGACTTTCCAGCTTCCACTCACTGACGTAGTGACACGTAAGGACTGTGTATGCCCTTTTTTTAAATTCATCTGTCCACATATCGGTGGTTACAGAAATACCTCCGTTGTTGCTGATGACTTTCTGGATGTCCTCCGAAAGTGTCTGCTTAGCAGTGGAAGCCTGCAGCTTTGCCCGATCACACACAGTTTGCCGATGGGGCAGGATGGCACCAGCATCAACGGTACCGCACTTAGCGCCTATGTCAATCAGCGTCTGGGCCACTTGTTGAAACCCTTTACCCGAGACTATATCAAACGGGCGCATATCAATAGTGCACAGGTCCACACATGCATCTGTCAGCCTTGTTTTAACATCCTGTGGCACTCTTCTGGGATCACGGCGGACGAAACTGCTCAGGGTGTTTGTGGAGGTTTGGGGTTTTGCACAAATGTGATGCACCATGTTAGATGTCCCGGTTTTGTGACTGTCGTAGACATAAACAGCGTCGCAGCTCTTGCAAATCACGTAGCCAGCATTGCTATCATCCTGATTTACAACCTCATAAAAACGATTCCAGGCCGAACTTTTCTGGTCTTTTTTTTCCCTGGTCTTTAGTACTCCCTTTTTTAGTTTGTCGCGTACCACGTTTGCCGCCGGCATTGCCATCTTTTTCGTTTTTCTTCTTCTTCTTCTGTTGTGTTGTGTTGTGTTTACCGGAGGTTGCAACCAACTAACAGGAGCATTTCCGCCACCCCCTGGACTGGAGTGTGAACAGGAGAATGACAGGAAACAAAATTATTCTCTCATGCGCAGCAGTGGAGTTTCACTGCAGTGCCTGATGAATAATTGACTGTTTCAAAGAGTGCTGCTCGTTTTTCCCATGTGGGTAACAATATTTAACTATGTATATATATTTCCGAATTGGTTCAACCGCCACCCGCCCGAATCTAATTAAAATCTATTTTTTCGTCATGTCACCCGCCCGACCCGCGGTTTATCCGCGGACTCCGCGGTTGTGTCCGCAAACCGCGCATCTCTACAACACGCTGTATCGGGGAAGAGACGAGGACGACGCCATTACAGCCGTGAGTTTGGTTTTCTTTGGCGCCGAGGCGCGAAGCAGCCATTGTTGTTTTCTGGCTCCAACGCACACAAGCCACGTCTCAGGCCTGCAACGATTTACTGATTAAAGGGTACCCATTTTATTTTCATTCGCTTATTGAAGAAAAAGTGCCGGCTTTAGAGGTAATATTTTATTTGTGGTTTTGAAACTGAACTGTGTTGAGTGTGCACAGAAAGAAAAGAAAGTACAGTAAGCAATTGAACTGACTGAAATACTGTTCATTGGGGTTTATTGATCCATTTACAGGTTTAAAAGGATAAAATAAGACAAAGATTTGCAATTGAATAATTTTTATTTTTTTTTATTTTTCATATTGTTAAAATATTTGTGTGTTTAATATTTACTAAAGTAAATTGCTGAAACTTACCTGTTGATATTCATTTTTCATCTGGTATCTTATGAGTATTTTTGTTTGATTCAAGAGTGCTTTTTAGGGAAGCTTAAAAAACTTAAAGGGTACCTATAGGTAAGAAAAACACATTTGATTTTTAGTTCATTTATTACAGAAGTGATAAATACAAGCTAAAAGCAGTAGTAACAACACATTTTGGGGTTAAATAAAAGTAGTTAACAAGGGAATAAATAGACAAGTTCATAAATACGTTATTACAGCCTACTTAACTATTATTATTAATTAACCTAAAGAGAAAGTGATTTCTTAAACTTAAAGAACTTGGGGAGCGCACCTCAGTAAATAGACCTGACGTCTAGAGGGCGCTACATATATTGAGTATATGTTTAAATGAGGATTACTTCTTGTCAGGATTACATTTTTAAAATGTTGCAGTTGTCCTCCTCCACTATTATTTTTTATTTCCTTCGTGACGTCCTGTCAGCTTCAGGACTCTGACTGACCGGTGACTCATGGTCGTTTGTCACGGGAGTTTTTCCACTGTGTTTTATTTTGAAATTTACCGGATGCTGAGTGAGTTTCACTTCCTGTTTTGAGTGATCTAATCGATGTGGATTGATGTGTGCTGGTTGTGTGATATTCTTTATTAGTATATTTGGTATTGAAGTAATCCAAAAGTAACTAAAAGTAATCTGGTTGATTACTTTAATTGTGATACTTAGAGTAAGTTACTGATTACATTATTTTTCAAATGTAGTTTGTAATTATACTGGATTACATTTTTAAAGTAACCCTCCAAAGCTGCACACAGGTCTGAATCTGGTTTCTTACTGTGACTCTGGAGGTCCAGGTCCAAGACTGAAGTCTGGAGGACGTCCCATGGACCGGTCACTCTTCATGGACAGACAGATGGATCCTGGAGACTCTGCTCTCAGTCTGTGGTTCTGACCTCTGCAAACACAAACATGTTTTTATTCACATCACATTGATCAGTGGACACACACACACACACACACACATGTTTCCTCTTCTGTGACGTCACACACACTTCAGGTTTCTATCTGGTCTCTTACTGTGAGTCTGGAGGTTCATGTTTGGACCGGTCACTCTCCAGAGACTTTGATCTGTTCTCCTGTTCCTCCACATTAACACTCATCTTCAGGACTTCAGTCAGTCTGAGAGGGAAACCAGTAACACACACACACACACACACACACGCAGAATCAAGACACACCCAAATCCACCGAGGACAAACTATAATCACTTCCTTGTCTGATCCAGTCGTTGACCTCCACCACTCATAGTACTTTGACATTAAATCCATGTTCATCCAGTCACCGTGACCTTTGACCTTTGATGTTTGTTCTGAGTTTGAAGAAGTTGTGTGGAGGTGAATCTGAGACAATGTGCTGACGTATGTACGGACTACGTCTGACTCTTCTTCCCTCCACAGTCCACACAGACACACTGACTCTCACACTCTGACACAACAACAACAACAACAATAATGACAAAAATAATAATAATAAATAATAATAATATATGTAATAATATTGTTGTGTTGACACTCACTCGTCTCAGACTTCAGTTTCTCTCCTTCTGCTCCGTTCACTCTAAAATGGCGTCTGAACATTTTTACTTTCACTTCCTCCTCAGCAGTTACAGGAAATCACACAAGTTCATGGAGACAGAGGGAGGGGAAGTCTCTTTCTACAGTAGAGTGGCGCCACCTGCTGGGTAACTCCTGGTATTACACCTGTATGGACAGGTGAACTCTGACACCATGAACAGTGAGCTGAGATCCAGCTGTGGTAGAAGAGCTGCTGAGAGATTTAAAGACACTCCACTACAAGTTACAGCTCAGTCTGTTCTCTGTCTTATTCATCACACATGTTGTCATCAACTAATTTGTGTCTCAGTGTTGTAACTTAACTCGCCCCGGTCTGGCAACACGACCATATATGGAAACCACAACCACAACTAAATGTAAGTCCAAACAGAAACCAGGAAGATACAAGGAGAATCATGATGAACTCCTTTTAGAAATGCACTCATTGACATAATGTGTTCCCCAGCCCCTTACCCTAACCTTAACCATTACTCTTAACCTAATTTAAACCTAATTATAACCTAAAGTCTTAACCCTCAAACAGCCCTTGGAAAAAGTGAGGACCGGCCAAAATGTCCTCACTCACAAAAATGTCCTCACTCTGTTGGTTAAAAACTCTCGACGGTCCTCACAACGTAGTAAATACAAGAACACACACACACACACACACACACACACACACACACACACACACACACACACACACACACACACACAAACACACATCTTACAGGTGTTTTTCTGTGGGGAACAGAAGCTGGTTGTGCTGAGTTCATCTCTGACTCTGGGATTAGAAAGAATAAATCATCATGTGTAACAAGTGGGCGTGTCACTGGTGGCCAATCACATTATCAGCATTATTTTCATCTCTCTCTCTGATTGGTTCAGGACGGCTACTTGCTACAGTGGACCTGATGTGTTCAGAGGAGGAGGAGGAGGAGGAGGAGGAGGAGAAGGATGCAGTCTCTGAAACACTGAATGTTTGTTCATGTTGCTGCTGTTGATCTGTATGTGGCTGATTTGATGCTTCTGCTTTTATGAATTAAAGGGAAAGTTAAAGGTCAAAGGTCTCTCTTCTCTCCTCCCCCTCTCGCTTCCTCCCTCCCCCCTTCTCTCTCTCTCTCCCCTTCCCTCCTCCCCTCTCTCTCCTTTCTCTTTCTCTTCCTCCCTCCCTCTAAGTCTCACCCTGTCTCCCCCTCTCTCTATGCTCTCTTTCTCCCCCTTCTCTCTCTCTCCTCCCCCACTTCCTCTATCCTCTCCCTCTTTCTCTCTGCCCCCTCCCTAAGTCTCTCCCCCTCTCCCTCCCTGTTCTCTCTCCCTCTCTCCTCTTCAATTTCAATTTCAATTTCACAAGCTTTATTGGCATGACTGTCATTACAATATTGCCAAAGCATTACAAAAATGGTAAAATAAACATACAATATAAATAAATAAACAGATAATATAATAATACAGATGATACTAATGAACAAACAGTGTAGATATCATTTAGCAGGTAAAACTCAACAGGAGCAGCAACTGCTCATATAGAGGAGCTCATGTTGAGCAGCTCTTCTCTCTTTTTGTGACAGGCACAAACATATTTTGCTGCTTCTAAAGCAGTGGCTCTTTGTTCTCCTAACAAATGACATAATTTGTCCTGGTCTGAGAGTTGGGTGAAGTTGGGTGTTGTTAGTGTGATGTTAGTGTATGTCTGTGTCCTGATGTGTGTGTATGCGTCACAGTGCAGCAGGAAGTGCTGCTCTGTCTCTACCTGTCTATGTGGACAGAGCTGACAGAGGCGCTGGTCTCTGGGCAGCCAGGTCTGTCTGTGGCGGCCGCTCTCTAAAGCCAGGCTGTGGCCGCTGAGTCTGTACATAGTCAAGGTTTTCCTCAGTCTGGGGTCAGTTACTGAACTCAAGTAATCTGCCATGGAGTATTCTCTGTTTAGGGCCAAATAGCATTGCAGTTTGCTTTGGGATTTGGTTGTACATGTCCAATAGTTGATGTAATTGTCTTTTTGTTTTTCTATAATTTGGTGGGGCCGGATTGTGTGAGGGTGGTCTTGGTGCTCGGTGCTGGTGGAGCTGAGCCTGTGGACCAGCTGGCTGAGGGGACTCCTGTCTTTGCTCTCCTCTTGGCACTGCAGGGCTTTATAGTGGTAGGAGTTGGGGTCGCTGGCTTTGAGGTGTTGATAGAATTTGATTGCTCTTTTTTGGATCCGAATTAAAAGGGGAAATTGGCCTAATTCAGCTCTGCATCCGTTATTGGGGGTGTTCCTATGGACTTTGAGGATGTTTTTGCAAATCTCGGTATGCAGGCTTTCGATCGGGTGTTTGTCCCATTTTTCAAAGTCTTGGGTTACAAGAGGACCCCACACCTCACTACCATATAGTATAATAGGTTCAATTACCGATTTGAATATTTTCATCCAGACTCTAACAGGGATATCAATGCATGAGGATTTTTTAATGGACCAGAAAGCTCTTCTGCCCTTGTCTCGCAGATCGTTAATGGCCAGATTGAAATTTCCTGTGGCTGTAATGTTTAATCCCAGGTATGTGTAGTTGTGTGTGTGTTGTATGTCTGTAGAGTCCAGGAGGAACCTGTGTTGGTCTTTCTGACACTTGGGTCGTTTCTGGAAGACCATGACTCTGGTTTTGTCCAGGTTAATGGTCAGGGCCCAGGTCTGACAGAACTTTTGCAGATGATCTAATTGCTTTTGTAAAGCCTCCTTAGATGGAGCGAGCAGGATTAGATCATCTGCAAAGAGTAGACACTTGACTTCAGTGTCAGAGAGGGTGAGACCAGGGATGTCCGACTCTACCAGGGATTTGGCCAAATCATCAATATAAATATTGAACAGGGTGGGGCTGAGACTGCAGCCCTGCTTCACCCCTCTACTTTGGGGGAAGAAGTCGGTTTCCATGATTCCAATTTTTACAGCGCATTGATTATTTATGTACATTGTCTTGATTATATCATAGGTTTTTCCCCCAATACCTTTTTCTAGTAGTTTCAGAAACAGACCATGATGCCAAATTGAGTCGAATGCTTTCTTGAAATCTACAAAACAAGAGAAGATTTTGTTTTTGTTGTGGTGGACGTGTTTCTGGATGAGGGTGTGGAGGGTGTAGATGTGGTCAGTGGTTCTGTGTTGTGGAGTGAATCCAATCTGACTCTTGCTCAGGACATTATGTTCACTGAGGAAGTTTTGCAGACGGCTGTTTAAGATGCTGCAGAACAACTTCCCCAGGTTGCTGCTGACACATATGCCTCTGTAGTTGTTGGGCTCATACTTGTCTCCACTTTTATGGATTGGAGTGATAATCCCTTGGCCCCAGGTGTCTGGAAAATGACCGATGTTCAAGATGATATTAAATAATTTCAGTATGGCAGTCTTGATTTTATGGCTGCCGAACCGAAGCATTTCATTTAAGATGCGATCCGGTCCACTTGCCTTCCTTGGCTGCAGGGCCTGGATCTTGGTCAGTAGCTCCTCTTCACTAATTTCATGATCTAATGGGTTTTGGTTGTCTTTAACGACTGATTCAAGAGTTTCTAATTTGTTTAGCAGATTATTTTGGGCTGAATTCGGAGTGATTGTACTGTATAGATTTTCAAAGTGTTTTTTCCAAATTTCACCATTTTGAATTGCCAATTCTTCTTTGTGTGATTTGTTGAATGAATGCCATTTTTTCCAAAAATTATTTGAATCAATGGATTCTTCAATTTCTTCGAGGAGTTGCTGTTCGTGTTGCTTCTTTTTAGTGCTTAGTGTTTTTCTGTATAATTTCAATGATTCACAATAGCGAAGGCGGAGCTCATGATTGTCAGGTTGCCGGTGTTTTTCATTGGATAATTTACGGAGTGTTTTTCTCAGACACCTGCAGTCAGAGTCAAACCACTTTTCATGAGTAGATTTGTTTGAACTGTGATGATGAGGTTTGCTAAGATTGGACAGAAGTGCTGTTTTGTCAAATATGTCATTGATATCCCCAACAGCCTGATTGAGGCCATCTTTATTGTGGGGATATAAGGTGGAGAGAAAATGGTCCAACTTCATTTGGATAGTTGGGTGCCCGATGGCTCTCTGGTAGTCATCTTTGCTATGACTTGTCCACCTATAAGGCTGTTTGGATGGGTTGAGTCTGCTGGGCTCTGCTACATGGGGGTCTGTTGGGCTCTTCCTAATGTACAGGGTGATTTTGCTGTGATCTGATAGGGGCGTTAGGGGGCTGACGGTGAATGCTCTTAGATAGGAGGGGTCTAGGTCTGTAATACTATAGTCTACTGTGCTGTTGCCAAGAGGAGAGCTGTATGTGTAGAGACCAAAGGAGTCCCCTCGAAGCCGACCGTTGACTATGTACAGACCCAGCGTGCGACACATCTGCAGCAGTTGATGCCCATTTCTGTTGACTGTTTTGTCTAGATTGTTTCTGTGCTGATGTGGAGGAGGGGGGATGTTGATCTGGCCAGGTATGTGTTTGTCCCCATGTGTATTTATTAAGTCAGGTTCTGTGCCTGTTCTGGCGTTGAGATCACCACAGATCAGCACGTTTCCCTGTGTCTGGTAATAGTTGATTTCGTCTTCCAGAATGGTAAAGGTGTTTTCGTTGTAGTAAGGGGACTCTGATGGGGGGATATAGGCTGTGCACAGGAATAGGTCTTTGTCTGTGGAGACAGCCTCTTTTTTTATTTTGAACCAAATTGAAAAATTTCCTTTTTTGATTAACTCTATTGAATGAGTGAGGTTTGCCTTGTACCAGATCAACATCCCCCCTGAATCTCTGCCTTGGCTTACATTCTTAAGTTTCGTGGATGGAAAAACCACTTCTCTATACCCCAGAGGACAACCAGTGGGCATGTCTCCTCTATTCCAAGTTTCCTGCAACACAATGATATCAGATTGTTCTATTTCTCTATTAAAGTCTGGGGTCCTGCTCTTAAGGCCAAAAGCCGAGGACCTCAGACCTTGGATGTTCCAACATGAAATAACAAACGATTTAGAATTCATTAACTATAAATCTCAAATGATGCATTCAGTGTTAAAATGAGATAAACTTCCAATCCTACTGCCAATGAAGAGATTAATTCTAATGCATTTTAGGTATTCGTTTCAATCTAATAATATAATAATATTTAAAAATGAACAAATAAATAAATAATAATAGATATGATTGTCTACTGTACTTGGCCCATCAGGTGGGAGCAGAGCAGGCTCAGCATGTGTTGGATGTCTCTCAGCTGGCTGTGTGGGGGTGTAGGGGTGGGGGTAGGGGTTGGAAGGGTAAGGGGGGGGTCTGCTGCTCTCCTCACCACCTGGCTGTAGTTCAGTGGGCCGGGGCCTGGCTCCTGGTGATGGCGATGGGGTGGGGCTCTTGGGGGTAGGAGGGGCTCTGGGTAGGTGTGAGGGGGCTCGTAGCTGCCCTGGGGTCTCCGTGGAGATGGTCTGGATGGTCTGGAAGGTCTGGAAGGTCTGGAAGGTCTGGGAGGTCTGGGTGGTCTGGATGGCGGTCTGGGGGGGCTGTGGGCCGAGCTGCTCCTTCTGCGGGGGGTGGACTGGTCTCGGTTGAGAGCGACGTCCTTCAGTGTCCGGGCGAAGACGGGGACGATGTTTTTAAAGAGGTGCACGTTGTCATAGAGGCAGCTGATGTCCAGGGAGGGGTGGTGGGCCAGGTGGACGTTGGGCCTCAGGACACAGTCTCTGGAGACGCTGCTGTTGATCCTGTGGATGGTGTCTGGGTGGAAGTCTCTCCTGGGCAGCAGGGTGGACACCACCACTCTGCTGGTGGGGAAGGTGCTGGAGGCTTTCTCTATGACTCCTCTGAGGGACTCTGACACTCTGTCCTGCTGCGTCCTCAGCTCGTTGGTGCCGGTGTGGATGATGATGTGGCTGGGGGAGCCCAGCTGCTCCACCGACAGCAGCTCCAGGGCCTGGCGGCTGGTTGGACACCACAGTTTGGACACGTTGTGGTTGGGGAACAGTTTCTTTTCATCTAAGAACTTTCCATTGGAGTCGATGAGGATGACGATGTCTGGTTGCTGCGCCGGACTGGATGGACGAGGGGTGGAGTCCACCAGAGGGCTGGGGGGGGGTCTGGGTGTAGTGTTGGTCTGTGGACTAGAAGGGAGCTGCTGGGTTGGTGGGGCCTCTTGGGCCTGGTGGTTCTGAGTGGGGGGAGCATATTGGTCCCGGTGGTTCTGAGTGGAGCTTCCAGGGTCCTGGTTGTGGTCTGGGTGTGGGTCTAGCTGTCCTGTCAGGCCTGGGGGGTCTCTGTCTCTGTCCTGGAGCTTCTGTGACAGAGAGGCCAGCTCTCTCCTGGTGTTCTCTCTCTCCTCTCTCAGCTCCTTCACCTCCTCTGTCAGAGCGCTCAGCGCTGCCATGTGTCTCTCCTGGTGCTGCTGCAGCTCTCTGATCTCCGTCCTCAGTCTGCTCAGCTCAGTCTGGTCCTGGTCTCTGTCCTGTCTCAGTCTGCTCAGCTCTGTGCTGAGGCTGCAGGTCTTCTCCTCCTCCTGGCTTGGCTGATGGCTCATCAGCTCTCTCAGCTGGACCAGCTCTCTCTCCAGCTCACTGAACTTCACCTTCATGTCGGTGATGGTGGAGGTCAGCTGGGGGTCCTGGGTCTGTTCAGAGCAGGGGGGCTCACTCTTCTCAGAGGGCTGGTCGGCAGGGGGGCAGGTGGGGGTGGATGTGGTGTCTGTGTCTGGCAGGGTGGGGATGTCATCAGGCGGGGTGGTCTTCTCTAGCTGAGCTCTTTCCTTGATGAGGAGGAAGTCCAGCTCAAACTGCCTGAGGTTCCCCTGCACCATGATGGTCCCGTTCTTGTAGAGGTTGACTGAGGTCATGGGGAAGTCTGGGTCCTCTGCTTCTCTGATCTTCAGCTTCCATCCGTTACAGATGCCCTCCTTCTTCACCGAGGGGTAGTGGCTCCTGATAGCAGAGTGCCATGCCAGTGGCTGCTCAGTGAAGAAGATGAAGTTGCTGATGTCTCCGGTCTTATAGGAGTCAGAGAAGAGTGTCTCTGGCCTTTCCCTCATAACCTTCTGCTTGTAGGCCTTCCTGCTGGTTTCATTCTTCACCTCTTGTGGGTAGAGGAGAGGAACAGCCTCCTGCGCTGTGTCTATGGATGGCAGGGTGTCTGTGACTGAGGCTCTGGAACTCTGCTGGTGCTGCATGGCTGTGTTCCAACTCCTTAGTGACCGTTGCTATGGCTTACTGTCTTGTTGGCTAGCTGTTAGCATTAACTACAAACTAACTTAAATTAGTTTGGTAGTTATTATTTTGTTTTGTAAGCCCTTGTTCAGGTTATACTTCCTCTGGTGTTGTCACTCACTTCAGTTACTGGTTGTTGTCCCTCTTCTTGGTCTCTGTCTGGTCTCTGTTTGTTGTCCTCAGGACTGTTTGACTCACTGTCAGTTTGGCAGTTGGCTGAACTTCTTTGCTGGACTCCTCAGTTCAGATGGATTTCTCCAAGTTTTCTTTGGTTTTTTCTTTTCCGTTCTTCTTCTTTCAGGGAGGTAATTGCTTTAAAAGTGTTTCCTCTTCAAAATTTGACACAAAATTGAAAGTTTATCTCATTTTAAAACAGAAAAAAAGAGATCAACCTCAGGAGCTCATAATGATGCTGCTGCTGCTGCTGCTGATGGAATTCTCTGTCTCCTCTTTCTCTCTCCTCCCCCTCTCCCCTTCCCTCCCCCCTCTTTCTCTCCTCTCCCTCTTTCTCTCAGCCCTTCCTCCCTCCCCCTCTCTTATCTCTCCCCCTCTATCTTCCTCCCTCCCTCCAAGTCTCTCCCTGTCTCCCCCTCTCTCCCTTTCCCCCTTTCTTTCTCTCTCTCTCCTCCCCCTCTTCCTCTCTCTTTCCCCTCTTTCCTCTCTCTCTCCTCTCCTCCCCCTCCCTCACTCTCTCTATCCTCTTTCTCTCTGCCCCCTCTAAGTCTAACCCTCTCTCCTCCCCCACTTCCTCTATCCTCTCCCTCTTTCTCTCTGCCCCCTCCCCCTAAGTCTCTCCACCTCCCTCTTTCTCTCTCCTCTCCCTCTTTCTCTCTGTCCCCTCCCTCCCTCCCTCTTCTCTCTCCCTCTCTCCCCATCCCTCCCCCTCTCTCTCTCCTCTTCCTCTTTCACTCTGCCCTTCCTTCCCTCCCTCCCGCTCTCTTCTCTCTCCCCCTCTATCTTCCTCCCTCCCTCTAGGTCTCTCCCTGTCTCCCCCCTCTCTCTTCCCCCCTTTCTTTCTCTCTCTCCTCACCTCTCTTCCTCTCTCTCCTCCCTCCCTCTTTCTCTCCCTCCTCCCTCCTCTTTCCTCTCTCTCTCCTCTTCTCCCCCTCCCTCACTCTCTCTATCCTCTTCCTCTCTGCCCCCCTTTAAGTCTCTCTCTCTCCTCCCCCGTCTTCCCTCTCCTCTCTCTCTCTCCTCTCCTTCTTTCTCTCTCTATCCTCTCCTTCTTTCTCTCTACCTCCATCCCTCTGTCTCTCCTTTTCTGCCCTCTCACTTCCCCTACCCCACTTCCTCTATCCTCTCCCTCTTTCTCTCTGCCTCCTCCCTAAGTCTCTCCCCCTCTCCCAGGGTGAGGGGTCAGGGGTCACAGGAGGTGGTGGCTATGGTTACGGGGATGCTGGCAGCTCGGCTGAGGGTGGAGTTCAGCTTCTACAGGCTGACTGACCAAATAGAGGGTTTTGTGAAGACCTGGGCTGTAAATGGTGTTTTGTGTTCGGTCCAGGAGGACTCACTAGTCCTGAGTTTCTGAGTCTTTTCTGTTGTCGTCATTTTGCTCAGTTGATCATGTCCTGGTTTGCTCTGTCGCAATTGTGTGATTGAATTTGATAGAGTTGTGTGACATAGTATGGACTGATAATAAAAGTTTGGTTTTAAAAATCAAAAATCTCCCTCCCTCTTCTCTCCCTCTTTCTCTCTCCTCCCCCTCTCCCCTTCCCTCTCACCTCTCTCTCTCCTCTCCCTCTTTCTCTCTGCCCTTCCTCCCTCCCCCTCTCTTCTCTCTCCCCCTCTATCTTCCTCCCTCCCTCTAAGTCTCTCCCTGTCTCCCCCTCTCTCCCTTTCCCCCCTTTCTTTCTCTCTCTCTCCTCCGCCCTCTTCCTCTCTCTTTCCCCTCTTTCCTCTCTCTCTCCTCTCCTCCCCCTCCCTCACTCTCTCTATCCTCTTTCTCTCTGCCCCCTCTAAGTCTATCCCTCTCTCCTCCCCCACTTCCTCTATCCTCTCCCTCTTTCTCTCTGCCCCCTCCCCCTAAGTCTCTCCCCCTCCCTCTTTCTCTCTCCTCTCCCTCTTTCTCTCTGTCCCCTCCCTCCCTCTTCTCTCTCCCTCTCTCCCCATCCCTCCCCCTCTCTCTCTCCTCTTCCTCTTTCTCTCTGCCCTTCCTTCCCTCCCTCCCCCTCTCTTCTCTCTCCCCCTCTATCTTCCTCCCTCCCTCTAGGTCTCTCCCTGTCTCCCCCCTCTCTCTTCCCCCCTTCTCTCTCTCTCTGCTGCGGAGTGAGTCCTGAGTGAGAGTGGCTGGTGGTGAGTTTTCGGTGGTTTTCAAACTGTTTCTTCTGGTTTCTGACTGTGCTGGATGGTTGCATTGTAGGTTTTGTGACAGTTATTGTGTTAGTGGGCTCGGAGCCGGTGTCCCCGGCGGGGATGGCGTCCTCGAGGAGGACGCCGTCTCTCTCCATCCGACACGCGGTTCGGGTCCAGCCCGAGCCGTCGGTGCCGGTGGAGGAGGTTCTGCTGGCGGCAGGAGAGCGCGTGGGGCATGAGAACCTGAGCTACGCCTCCAGGCTAAACCGGAGTGTGGTGGTGTTTCTGAAGGAGGAGAGGTTTGTGGCGGAGCTGATAGCGAGCGGCGTCACGCTGAACGGGGCTTACCTGCAGGTCTCGCCGCTCGCTGCGCCCTCCACCCGGGTCATTGTGTCAGGTGTTCCCCCGTTTATCCCGGACGAGCTGCTGGAGGAGCAGCTGCTGCGCTTTGGGAAGCTGGCGAGCGGGTTTAAGACGGTGGGTTTGGGCTGTAAGGATGAGAAACTGAAGCATGTGCAGTCCTTTAGGAGGCAGGTGTTCATGTTCCTCACGTGTCCGTCTCAGACGCTGGAGGTTTCATTCAGGGTCAGACATGAGGAGGGACATTACATGGTGTACGCCAGCACTGGTAGAATGAAATGTTTTGAGTGTGGAGATGTGGGCCACAAGCGGACTGCGTGTCCTCGCAGGGCGGCCGAGGCGCGCCCCGGGCCCGCGGCAGCAGCGGACGCCGCTGCGGAGGACGCGGCAGACACCGCGGCTCCGGGGGAGGGCGATGCCCCCCCGCCGGACGCAGCCGATGGCACGGAGGAGCAGAGCGGGCAGGGGGAGAGTCAGGCTGGGGAACAGGAGGCCGAGACAGGCGGGGAAGCAGGGAATGAAGACAGGGCAGCAGCTGCAGCAGCTACAGCAGCTACAGCAGTGGAGGGACAGGGAGGAGCAGAGGAGGTGAATGGAGAGGGTTCAGGAGGCAGCAGAGGACAGACAGCTTCATCTGAACACAGTCAGGCTGCTGCAGATGGAGACTCAGGTGCAGTGGAGGGGGATGAGGATATGGACTTTGAGACCGACTCTGACTGTGTCTCTGTGGCAGATTCCCAGTCAGGGGGTGGAGATCTGTACACGCTGGAGGACATTAACCTGTTCCTCGATGAGACCTTTGGTAAGTCTGTGAAAGTGGCTGATCATTTTCCTGATGTTCAGAAGTTCATTAGGAGTGTGTCGACTCTACAGAGGGTTGTTGGCTTGGACTTGTTGGATGAGAAGAAACGTTTTCGGTTAAAGAAACACTTGACAGGGCTCAGGAAAGTGATTAGGGCAAACAGAGGGAAAGGGTCAAAAAGGCGAAAAATTCGTAAGTAAAATGATGATGATTGTGTTGCACCTGGTGGTTCTTCTCTTACTGTCTCTTTTTTCTGTCTCCATCTCTCTCTCTCAGTTTAAGATGCACCAGGTGAGGTTAGGCTCTTTAAACATTAACGGGGGGAGGAGTCAACAGAGGAGGGCGGTTATTTCAGAAATGATCACACAGAAAAAATTGAATATTATTTTTCTTCAGGAAACACACAGTGATGTAGGGAATGAGACAGACTGGGGTTTGTGGTGGCAGGGGCAGTATGTCCTGTCTCATGGGACAAACTTATCTGCCGGTGTGGCCGTCCTCTTTTCTCCAGGGCTGAACGTCCACATCCTGTCCACCACAGAGATAGAGACAGGCAGGGCTGTAGCAGTCAGAGCAGAAATACAGGACATCTCCTTCTGCTTTGTTAATATTTATGCTCCGAACCAGGGCGCACACAGGCTGGACTTTTTCCAGAAAGTAAAAGATTTCTTGCAGCAGTGTGATCAGAGTGAATGTGTGGTGATGGGGGGCGACTGGAATTGTACAACAGATTTCACAGTAGACAGGACAGGGGAGGAGCCTCACCTGCAGTCGTCAGCTTTATTGTCACGGGTGGTTTCAGAGTCAGGACTGGTGGATGTGTGGAGGCTTAAACATCCTCAGGCGAGGCAGTATACCTGGGTAAGGGTGGTCGATGGGAGGGTGAGGGCAGCCAGGCTGGACAGGCTCTACATCAGCCATGGCTACAGCAACAGGCTACTGAGCAGCCATATTCTCCCAGTAGGTTTCACTGACCATCATCTAGTCACTGTAGAGTTTCACAGCTCACCAACCACCAGAGGCAGCTCCTACTGGCACTTTAATGTGAGGCTGTTACAGGACCAAGTTTTCTGTCAGACTTTTCAGACATTTTGGGGAACATGGAGGGACAGGAAGAGGGATTTTGTGTCTCTGAGTCAATGGTGGGAGGTGGGAAAGGCTCACATTAGGGTTTTCTGTCAGCAATACACAAGTCATTCCACAGCAACAGTCAGGAGAGTCATTAGGGACCTAGAAAAAGAAATTGGGGATTTAGAGAGCAGTGTTCTTACTGGCAGCAGCACAGACAGCAGCAGACTTCAGCTTAAAAAGCAGGAACTAGGGTCTTTCATGCAGGAGAGGGTTAAAGGGGCCCTGGTCAGGTCTCGCTTTATAAATATTAGAGACATGGACGCTCCCACTTCTTTTTTCTTTAATTTGGAGAGGTCTGTGTCGCAGACCAAGCAGATGGTCTGTCTCCGCCTCCCTGATGGCTCTTTATCCACGGACCCAGTGAAGATGAGGCAGCATGCTGTGGATTTTTACAGCGCCCTCTACAGGAGGGAGGACTGTTCCAGAGAGTGTGTGGACGAGCTGCTGCAGGACCTCCCTCAGCTGACGTCTGGGGACAGAGCGGTGCTGGATGCTGAGGTCTCTCTGGAGGAGCTCACCGCTGCTGTGGCTCAGATGGCTTCTGGTCGCGCTCCTGGACTGGACGGACTCCCGGCGGATTTTTATAAACATTTTTGGAGGTGTCTTGGAACTGACCTATGTGAGGTGCTGCGAGAGTCCTCTCAGACCGGCATCTTACCAACATCATGCAGGCTTGCCGTCCTCTCACTGCTGCCTAAGAAAGGCGATCTGGCTTTGCTGGAGAACTGGAGACCGGTTGCTTTGTTATGTACTGACTATAAACTTTTATCCAAAGTGCTTGCAAACAGACTCAGGAATGTAATGGGAATAATAATCCACAGGGACCAGTCATACTGTGTACCGGACAGAACCATCACTGACAATCTTTTTCTCGTGAGAGACTTATTGGACATTTGTAAATTGCATAACATGGATGCTGGTGTCATCTCTTTAGATCAGGAGAAAGCTTTTGATCGAATCGATCACGGGTTTCTTTTTTCCACTTTAAGAGCTTTTGGTTTTGGAGATGGTTTTGTTTCACTGTTGAGTTTGTTGTATAATGAAGCTTGTTGTTTGGTCAAGGTGGGGGGGGGGCTGAGCTGTCCAGTGCAGGTACAGAGGGGCATTAGGCAGGGGTGTCCACTCTCTGGCCAGCTGTACTCGTTGGCCATTGAGCCACTTCTGGCTAAGTTGAGATCCAGGCTGTCTGGGATCAGTTTGCCGGGGTTGCTTCATCGCCCCCCACTGGTGGTTTCGGCCTATGCTGATGACGTTAATGTTTTTGTTCGGAACCAGGGAGATGTGTCTTTTCTAACACATGCCTTGGATCTTTTCAGCAAAGCTGCTTCAGCAAGGGTAAATTGGGGGAAAAGTGAGGCCTTGCAGTTGGGGTCGTGGGGGGAAACAGGGGCACCGGTGTTACCGGGGAACCTGAGCTGGGGAAGGCAGGGCATGAAGGTGCTGGGGGTGTTTCTGGGGAGTGAGGAGTTTCAGAAGAAGAACTGGGAGGGTGTGATGGAGAAAGTGTGTGCCAGACTGTCTAAGTGGAAATGGTTGCTCCCTCAGCTCTCCTACAGGGGAAGAGTCCTGATTGTCAATAACTTGGTTGCCTCGACCCTTTGGCACAAGCTGAGGGTCTTGCAGCCACCGAGGGGCCTGGTCGAAGCCATCCAGAGGAAGACGGTGGAGTTCTTCTGGTCGGGACACCACTGGCTGAGATCAGCGGTGCTGCACCTGCCGGTACATGAGGGTGGACAAGGCCTGGTCAACATCGCAGCACGGGTCGCGGCTTTCAGGCTGCAGACGGCCCAGAGATTGCTGTACAGTTTTGGTCTGCCGTGGATGGACACAGCCTGCCTGCTGCTGAGGAAGGCCGGTCGTCTCGGGTACGATAAACATCTGTTTCTGCTTGAGCTCAGCTCAGTGGACTTATCTGGTTTAACATCTTTTTACCAGTCGGTGCTCGAGGCGGCGCAGGTCTTCACGTTCCAGCGGAAGGCTGTTTTAACACCGGGGATGTGGCTCTTTGAAGAGCCGCTGCTGTGGAACAGTTTCATCACCTCGGGGGTCCTGTCCTCCGACAGCCTCAGGATCAGACTGAGGGAGGCCGGCTGCCTGAAGCTGGGGCACCTCCTAAGGACCTCCATCCCTCACCTGGCAGAGCGACTCAGCATTAGGTCCAGCAGAGTGCTGCACAGGCTGGTGGCAGAGGTCTGTGGGTCCCTGCCGGAGGTCCTTAGGGGGTTCGTGAAGGACCGGACTGTTCTGGACCAGTGGGATGAGCAGCATGAGTACGTGTTTCCGGCCCTGATGGTTTCTCCTGCTGTTGGCCAGTGGCGTGAGGAGGAGGACCTCCTGCTGTCTCTAAAGACCCCACAGCTGGGAGACCTGGAGTCTCTGGGAGGAAAGGAGGCGTATAACATCGTCCTGAAGGTGGCAGGCCTGCGCTCTCTGGCCGAGCTGAAGGTGTCGAGGTGGACTGAGTTTTTTGGCAGGGGCTCTTCTCCGGGAGGTTGTTGGCGGTCCCTGTACAAACCCCCCGTTGAAAAACGGACGGGCGACCTCCAGTGGAGGATTGTACATGGGGCCATAGCTACAAACAGGTATCTGGCACACCTTGATCCTAGCACGGGGGTCAGCTGCTCCTTCTGCTCCGACACTGAGACATTACAACACCTGTTTGTCCAGTGTCCCAGACTGGAGCCTCTGTTCAGGCTGCTGCAGGGCTGGGTGCAGGGGTTAGGGGAGCACTTCACTTCCTGTTTATACATCTACGGGCCACGCTACTCCGCAAAGAAGAAGGCAACACACACACTCATCAACTACATCTCAGGGTTAGCAAAGCTGGTCACTTGGAAAACACGCAAGAACAGGGTGAGGGGTCAGGGGTCACAGGAGGTGGTGGCTATGGTAACGGGGATGCTGGCAGCTCGGCTGAGGGTGGAGTTCAGCTTCTATAAGCTGACTGACCAAATAGAGGGTTTTGTGAAGACCTGGGCTGTAAATGGTGTTTTGTGTTCGGTCCAGGAGGACTCACTAGTCCTGAGTTTCTGAGTTTTTCTGTTGTCGTCATTTTGCTCAGGTGATCATGTCCTGGTTTGCTCTGTGTGATTGATTTTGATAGAGTTGTGTGACAAAAGACAGACTGATAATAAAAGTTTGGTTTTAAAAATCAAAAATCTCTCTGTCCCCTCCCTAAGTCTCTCCCCCTCCCTCCCTCTTCTCTCCTCCCTCTCTCCCCATCCCTCCCCCTCTCTCTCTCCTCTTCCTCTTTCTCTCTGCCCTTCCTTCCCTCCCTCCCGCTCTCTTCTCTCTCCCCCTCTATC